>NW_024716703.1:4890367-4910384 GCF_018991925.1 Homarus americanus | reverse complement strand
CTCTCTCTCTCTCTCCAGCCTCCCTCGTGAAGCAGAGACCTTAATTGCCAGTAAGTTTATTGTCGTAGGCGTGTGTTGGTTAGGTTAGTGGGTGGTGTAGCGTTGCGGGGTGGAGCGTGGCGAGGCGTGGGAAATATGTGGAGGTTGTCATGGTGACGTTGGCGGCGGAGAGTTTCCACCACCACCTACCACCAGCACTACCATCACCACTACCATCACCACTACCACCATCACCACCACCACTACAGTCACCTGGGCACTAAAGGTTCAAATATTCCACATAACTAAAAATATTAATCCCAGTGTGTGTGTGTGTGTGTGTGTGTGTGTGTGTGTGTGTGTGTGTGTGTGTGTGTGTGTGTGTGTGCTTGCGTCATTAAACTAAATTCAAATTTAAAAATATTCGTCCGAGATTTTCAAGATATATATATTAACCCCCCCTACCCCTCCACCCTCCCCCTCCCCCCGTGGAGATAATATGAGTGTATGTAATTAGCTCATTTTGGCCGGCCACGACCCGGAGGTACTGGAGCTAAATTTAACATCACAAGTTATGTCGAGATTTTTCCCCCGAAGTTGATAATGATTTTTTATAGCTCCTGTTCTGGGGAAAATACAGGGTGTACCACAAGTCTTTTCTCTTACATTACTCCCTGTAGAATGAACTAAATTGATATTTTTTTCAATCCTGTTTTTTGTTTTTGTCAGTTTAAGGTTTAAGTGTATCAGTTTGAGTGTATCCTTTATCATGTTAGGTAAAGGGACTTATGGTACACTGTATTTTATTTTATTTTATTTTTTTAACCTAGATCATATTTTTAAGAGCGTCTGTTTCTTCCTGTTGTATCCGCGTGACGCCCGTGATAAAACACACACACACACACACACACACACACACTCTCTCTCTCTCTCTCTCTAAGAAGAAGAAGAAGAAGAATTATGATGATAAATAATTATATAATAATAATAAAACTCTTATTAACTAATGATGCTAGATTATGATGCCTTGTGAAAACTAGTGGCATTTTCCTAATTAGTCTTGTTCATGTGAGCTTCCAGGCGGCCAGTGAAATTATTCTTGGTTTTGCGTGTTATGACAGGTGCCAGGTGAGATTGGTGCCTGGCGTGGGTGTCTGGCACTGTCCCTCGTGAGTGCCACAGCTGGTGCTAACGTTGTTTAAAATGACAACGAAATTACAGGAATTCAGGGCGGTAAAGCAGATTGTTTGGGCCCCCTGGCGACGCATTCCTCATCGATCTGTCTGACGTTGGTACCAGCTGGTGAGGTATTGATTCACGGTGCATTCTCTCCCCTCCTGACCCGACACAGTGCCACCCTCGTACATCCTGACCGATACAGTGCCACCCTCGTACATCCTGACCCGATACAGTGCCACCCTCGTACATCCTGACCTGACACAGTGCCACCCTCGTACATCCTACCTGACAGTGCCACCTCGTACATCCTGACCTGACACAGTGCCACCGTACATCCTGACCTGATACAGTGCCACCCTCGTACATCCTGACCCGATACAGTGCCACTCCTCGTATATCCTGACCCGATACAGTGCCACCCTACATCCTGACCTGATACAGTGCTACCCTTGCATATCTTGACCTGACACAGTGCTACCTCGTATGACCTGACCTGATACAGTGCCACCTCGTATACCCCTGACCTGATACAGTGCCACCTCACACTCCTGGACCTGAGGCAAGCACCGTACATCCTGACCCGATACAGTGCCACCTTCTGTACACCCTGACCCGATACAGTGCCACCCTCGTACATCCTGACCCGATACAGTGCCACCCTCGTACATCCTGACCCGATACAGTGCCACCCTCGTACATCCTGACCCGATACAGTGCCACCCTCGTACATCCTGACCCGACATAGTGCCACCCTCCTACACCCTGACCCGATACAGTGCCACCCTCGCACATCCTGACCCGACAATGCCACCTTCGTACACCCTGACCCGATACAGTGCCACTCGTGTTCAACCCTCCGTTCTCCATCCAGCCACGTGTTTTATGTCAACTTTGTTCACTTCGCCACGTACCTATAGTGCCAGGAGTGCCACGGTCGTCAATACTCGTCCAAATTTTACCTAACCTAACTCAAGATAATCTAACCTTAAGATAATCTAAGCTAACAAAGCCTAATCAAAATTAACCCAAACTAACTTTACCAAACCTAAACCAACCTTAATTTGACCTAACCTAATTTTTGTGTAAATTCAAATTTGTTTCCTTTTGTTTTCGCTCTCTCCCTCCCCGCGTTAGTCATCCTAACGAACACTGTGTATGAATTCCTGTGTAAATTGGCGAATGGGAGCGTGAAAAATTACCCGCCCGCCATCAGCGAATTTATCACCTCACCAAAATTTACATCCGGATAAATTCTGGGACGAAAATACATTTTTTTTTTTGCATTTTGTTTTATTTGATATATAATTTTGTTTTTGTTTTGCCTTAATTGTTACATTGTCTTTTATTTTAGATTTTTTTTTGTACTTTTAAATTATTTTTTGTTAATTAATTTGCCTTCGAATGTTATTAAAGAATTGAATTAATTGGTTTGTGATAAGGAACTTTTATTCCATTTGAGTTTTATTAGAGTTTAATCAGTTTTTGTTGATGATAATTAGATGTAAGGGAATGATTAGGATATAATTACACGATTATAGGGTAAAAGATCACTGGTAATGCTCCTGAGGGTAATGATGGTTTAATGGTGTTTTGGGATTATGGTAATTGGTGAGTTGTAAGGGAGTAGTTTAGATTGTATATGCTTGTTGTTGTTTACTTATTAGTGTGTTTGTGTGTGTGTGTGTGTGTGTGTGTGTGCGCGCGCGCGTGTGCATATGTGGAAAGGCAGTCATATATGTGTGTGTGTGTTTGGAAATATATTCGATGAGGCCCGTTTGAATTCAGTTGAAGTATACACGTCAATTCACTTAGCGGTCGATGAAGTCAACAGTTAGCACGTGTGTGAATTAAATATTTGGAATCCACTTAATTATTTCATCAGTGAAGTTGACATGCAAATGCAATCAGTGAATACAGTGTGAATTCATTGGCTCGGTTTCACGTGTAAATGCAATTGCTTAAGTCGTTGCGTGAATGCAGTTGAACGAAATCCACGCGTGAATACAATCAGTGAATTCAACAAATGAACTTCTTTTGTGCAACCAGCCGGAGAAGCTCACCGGATGGAGACAGTGGGAGGACCCAGCTTCTCTCTCAACACATGCTGGGAACAGGACGTGTAGACAAGTGTTCCTTTGATGTTTACAACCTGACGAGGGAGGGGGAAGGCGGGGAGAAGAGGTAGAGGGAGTGTTGAGGAGGAGGAGAGGGAGAGAGGTTGCTAGGGAGGAGGTATTGGGGAAGGGGGCTGGGGAGGAAAAGTGAAGACTGGGGAAGAGGAGGAATAAGGGGCTATGGAAAGGGAGGAAGAAGGGCTAGGGAAAAAGAAGAAGGGGATAGGGAAGAAGAAAGAAGGGTTAAAAGAGTAGAAGCTGAGGAAGATGAAAAGGTGGAGGAGGAACAGGAGGTGGTGTGACTGTCTCAATGTTTACACTGAATGCCTACATATCCCCTGCACATCCACCTCGCTGTATGAATACCCCTCTCTCACTCAGGACGCCACGCTCCCACGTCTACTGAGGGCGTTCTCCTTTAACCGGGGGTTCTATTATTCACTGGGGCGCCGTTCTTAGAAGGCCACTGGGACATACCGACGTCTACTTTAAACTAGTGTTTGCTGGAGTGGGAGGGACAAAAAGTAGTGTTTAGTTGGAGGAGGAGGAAGAAAATGTGATGTTTGTTGGAGGAGGAGGGACAAAAAGTAGTGTTTAGTTGGAGGAGGAGGAAGAAAATGTGATGTTTGTTGGAGGAGGAGGAACAAAAAATAATGTTTAGTTGTGGGGGGAGAGGCAGAAAGTATTATTTGCAGGAGTAGGAGGGGCAGAAAGTAATGTTTAGTGGGGGGAGGGGCAGAAAGGTATACTTGGAGGGGGATAGTGAGGAGAGAGGGGGGGGGATGAATCCTTGTCATATACTCGTAATAAATGTAAATAACACCTACAGAGAACCCGGTAATAGTAATACTTTTAGGGGCCCATATCGCCACTTTTGTCTCTCCTGGGCCCCTAAGTCCTGGGGCCTTTACAGCTTTACCTCCTGTTGCTTCCCAACCACTTCTTTGTCTTTTCCTCCCCCGTTCTCTCCCACTTCTCTGTTTCCCTTTCCTTTTTCTTTCTCTATTCCATTTCTCGTTCTCATTTTTTCTTTCTCTCCTCCTTGTATTCCTCTATTCCTTTCTTTTTATCTCTTACCCTTTCCATTCCTCTCATTTTGTCTTTCTCCCCCTCTTCTATTCCCCTGTTCCTTTCTCTTTTTCTCTCACTTACCTCTTTTATTCTGTTCTTCCATTCAAACTCTCTTGAACAACACTAGGAGGGTCCCCAGGAGGCATTTATCTGAGTAAACTAATTGCCACTCCATCCCTGCGTGAAGGATGTACTCCAGGACTTACCTTCGCCTGGCAGCTGTTGTGGTCTATTGTTGTGTGTGTGTGTGTGTGTGTGTGTGTGTGTGTGTGTGTGTGTGTGCGCGCGCGCGCCATGGATGTCGTCTGTTGGGGGAGAGTGGGAGGTGATGCAGGTGTTTTCTGGGGTGATGCGAGGCGTGGGTGTTACCTGTTGGGGGGATGAGGGAACAGGTGTTGTGTTTAGTGACGTGATGTGGGTGTTGCTGCTGTGAGGATAGATGCGGGTGTTGCCTGCTGTGAGGATAGATGCGGGTGTTGCCTGCTGTGAGGATAGATGCGGGTGTTGCCTGCTGTGAGGATAGATGCGGGTGTTGCCTGTTGTGGTGTTCGCTTGGTAGTAGTAGCAAGTGTAACTCGTGGTGTGATAATGTTGTTTATATCTGTTCGTTATCGTGGGATGGCCGGCCGTCTTGCTCGCCACTCGCCACTCCAGATGGTTAGGTGTGTGCCGCAGTGTGTAGTTCCCGATTAGTACAAATGAGAAGTACACCAGACATGGAGAGTGAGTAATGATTGGTTGTTTGTGTGGGGTGTGTGTGTGCGTTCGCGTGAGTACTTGGGGAGGGGGGAGGGGGTAAAGAGATCGGAAGAGATATGATGGAGGTGGGGGGGAGAGAGGGGGGGGTGAAGAACGAGAAGATGTGATGGTGCGGGCGGAAGAGAGGAGGGAAGAGCAAGCCACGTGTTCTATTTTGTTTTACTTCTTAAACCTACAAGTTTTTTCCCATGAGTCTGTGGGAAAATTGTACCTGTGTAAGTCAAGATTCCCTTCAACATCACTAGACATTTTATATTCTCTGGGGGTAAGATTATCCTCGTCTGGCCCCAGAATACAAAAGGTGGGTAATTCAGTCAGTGAGAGGAGCTTGTGTAAACGTTGAGTCATAATAGCTCAGTGGTTCGTGTGGATGATGATTGATGGGTCAGGCAGGAGGACAGTGCAAGGCAGGAGAGGATGTCGTTCTGGTGATGGTCTGTGTCAAGCTCCCTGCATCACTGATATGTTGCAGGATGGTGGTCGGGTGGGTACAGCATTCGTCCCCTTGTCTAAATGGTTGATGGTTTGCGCCCGGGGCACCTGACCAGTCCAACCACCCAGCTGTGAAGGTGGTCGAGTGAAGCACCGGCCACACTGCTTCCTTGTGTGCTGAAGGCTTAGTTTACAGTGTGCTGCATTCTCTGTGTTGCTAACGGGCTAGTAGGGTCTATATGCTGCACCTCTTATTGTTATTTAGTCTTGTGTGTTTTGATCTTGATATAATTGTAAACAAAGAATGTATTGTCTCGATATCTAAAGAATTATTTTTGCCGGTGTGGTGACTGGGTGTGTACTGTACGGCGCTGGGTGGAAGTGTCATATAGAACTTTTTTACGTGTGGATATTAGTCAGATGGTCCTAGTGACTTAATTAGTATCCAGCAAATATTTTTTTTTTCGTGGCATTTAGGAAGATGGTTAAACAATCTTTATCTTGACAATCATCTCCACACGTCCTGGAAGAAGAGAGATTTATTTTTCCTTTCCACTAGAGAAGATGATGAGCTGCAGCTGACATTGAGACGATTTCTATTTTGCTGGGAACCTCAAAGAGCTGTGCGGGAGTATACCTTATACTCACACTGTTGGCAGAGCTTCACGTGTCTCACAATACAGCTTCTCATTGACAGACAACATACTAAAGACTGACAGAGTAGAGAATGACTCCCTTGCTGACATTAGAAAGTGCTCACGCTGACATATTTGATGGTAGTTACTGGCTGGCAGATCATCAGACAGTTAATCAGCTGGTGGAGCCGGTGAGTGGTGGGAGTAACTAGGGTGGTTGGGTGGGGCGTCAAGCATCGTCGCTCACGTTGTCGGTACAAAATTGAGGCCGCTCACCCACCCACCGTAAACTGTCAGCTGACTTCCCGCGCCCTGCTTCTTTGTTTACGTCTACTGGTCACTCGGGCACACGTGGTACAGTACAGGCCAATGAGGTGTGTAGAGACTGGAATCCTTAAAAGAAGTGTCAGTGATGGCAGAACGTGGGTGAACCTTCGTCTGGCGGTGGGTGTGTTCGAGGGAGGTGTGGCGGTGGTGATGAAGGAGACAGGTGTATAGGTGTGGGGGTGAGTGTGTACTAGCGAGGTGGAGGAGGAGGGTGTGTGTGTGTGTGTGAGAGGAAGTGTGTGTGTGTGGCGGGGATGATGACAGGTGAGCGTGAAGTTGTAGTTCAGTGGGACTGTATGCACCACCCACCAACCCAATCCACCCACCCACACTTTCCGATATCTTCACCTTCCGATAACATCACTCCGATAATATCACTTGCCCGATAACGTTAGAAGCCGGCATTATCAGTAACGAGTTGGTGTGTTTATGTAACGAAGACCCCCCCCTCCCAGCCTCCGGAAAATAAATTAATAAATACTGTAAAATCCAACCAAAGAGAGTGAGAATGTTATATTTACCTAGGTAGAAGGTTGTTGATGTATCAGTGTAGTGTAGTGTAGACGGTATTCGGTCACTTGGTCAATGAGCAGAGTGGGCCAGGAGGACAAGTAATTACTGAGGTGTTTTTGAGAAGGTGAAGCCATAATGATAACAAGTCGGGTGTATCTTGTGGTACCTCCTCACCTGTCGTATCTACCCACCTGTCGTATCTACCCACCTGTCGTATCTACCCACCTGTCGTATCTACCCACCTGTCGTATCTACACACCTGTCGTATCTACCAACCTGTCATATCTACCAATCTGTCATATCTACCAACCTGTCATATCTACCCACCTGTCGTATCTACCCACCTGTCGTATCTACCCACCTGTCGTATCTACCCACCTGTCGTATCTACCCACCTGTCGTATCTACCCACCTGTCGTATCTACCCACCTGTCGTATCTACCCACCTGTCGTATCTACACACCTGTCGTATCTACCAACCTGTCATATCTACCAATCTGTCATATCTACCAACCTGTCATATCTACCCACCTGTCCTACCTACTCAACCTATTAATTACCAGAATACCTGCTCAGGTGTATTGGCACTAATTAGGAGTAAGAGCAACGTGTTAATCTCAACTAATAACTGTATATGCTAATAACTATTGATAAACTTTGTCATATAACTTATCAAACTTTAAACAGGAGTTAATAGCGTCGACTTTCAGGGATTAATTTAAGGTCTTTCGTGATGCAGCACCTGTGGGGATGGTCAGTGGCGTGGTGTTCCCGTAGAGTTCGAGTGTCTTGGTGTGTATCGGGGTGGATGTTATCAAGGGCTGGAATCGTGTTGCTTATTTTTTTTATTATTATTATTAGTTGGGCTTGTTTATTGGTTAGTTTTGATATATACAGTGTAGGGAACGTTGGGTTATTCATTCATTGATATACGACGGCAGAAGTACTACATAAAGCCCCCACTGCTCCCCCTAGCGGCACACCACCTCGCCTGCCTGTAGATTAAGTCAGACGCACGCCTTAAGTCACACCTCTTTGTCGTCGCGAGAGTACATGGGTTATGGTTAGGTTAGGTTAGATTAGGTTATTCTCAAGCAGTATGACAGTGAAGGTGATAATTTAAACCTCGACAACACCTGCCATGCCGTCCTAGATTCTGACATCACATAGTGTAGAGATCACGGTGTTTTCCGCCTTACTGCACTTCTGGTACACGCTCTGTTACGCCTCGATGGTGCTAGTGATGGTAGGTCGACGCCTTAATACAGAGAGAGGTGTGTGTGTGTGTGTGTGTGTGTGTTCAGAGCACCTCGAATTCCTCAATCATAACTTGAATGATGGCGCGAGATTATTGTTGACACTGTAAACAGGTATACAAATAAGTGTGACACGCGCTCATCAACGGAGACACTTACCTTCTTCGCCTTCGGTGTATATACAGTGCGACAACCTCACCCTTACTTTACCTGCCTTAGACGTATATGAGGAGAGGAGTCTTAGTTAGTTTGCCTGAGGTTCTTGCCAGGTCAAACAGGGAGCCTTTATACATCATTCTCCGGGAATATTTACTTTTTAGTCCTTCAGCAGGTAAGATCAAAGCCTATGTACCTGAACGAGGCTATGACCGGGTGTTTTTTATTTCGCCGGAAGCACCTCTTAGGGAGTCGTCCGTGCGGGGCTGAAGTGGTGCCGGCTGAGCAAACTCCCAGGAACATAAGGCAGCGGTAGTGTGTGTGTGTGTGTGTGTGTGTGTGTGTGTGTGTGTGTGTGTGTGTGACCCAAGAAATGTTGTTCTGAACCACCAAATCTTATCACCATCACTGTCATCACACCATCATCACTCTGTACATCACCATTAATTTAATACTTCTACCATCATCACCGCAACCACCATCGTCATCATCTGATAATCGTCAATGGCACCAAGGGCACCATAACTCGCCTCCATAATAACCTCTAAACCATACTTCCACCACCACCATACTGCAACAACCACCATACTGCCACAACCAATTTATCACCACCACAACCACAATACTACCAACACCACAACCACCCCACCACACCACGTTTATAGTGTAGGACAAACTGGGACGCCCTACGAGTGTTCATCAAATATGCATTTTATAATACCAGGAAGAAGCTGAAGGCGCCTGGAGGTAATGTTCCGTTCTCCTAACCAGACCAGACCAGTAGTGTTGAGTCTTCCTTGTGATGTTTCCTCCTGTAAACAAAACGAAACTGCAAATCTATCGTGTGTGTGTAACAGGGAAGAGCAAGATATAGTGGGACCTTGACCGTGTGCAGGCGACTTATTGTATACCAGGTGGGCTTGGCACGGTTTGGCACGGGTAGCAGCAGCGCCAGGGGGGAGGGAGGAGGAAGGAAGGAAGAAGAAAGGTGTGGTTCAGGTCATGTGCTCTAGCGGGTCTGCTTACATGCACACTCAGTTACACACACACACACACATACACATACACACACATACACACATACACACACATACATGTATATCTGTATTTGTCATTGGATTCATTACTATTTCGAATATTTATTACAATAAAAACTACTACTACTACTACTCCTACTACTACTACTACAACAACTTTTTTTTTTTTTAAAACGTGGCCTCCAGCCTCCCCCAATAGCCACACCTTCGCCACCATTTATTTACCTTAATATTAAATATCCTAATACATAAGCAACTATCCTATCTGTGTTAAATTAGTTGAGCCGCAGATCGATGCGGCATTCGGTGACTGTAGCCTCATAGTCGATATCTGCAGCAGTTGACGGAGTAGGGGCAGAAGCTCTCGTTCCCCTGAGGCAGAGCAAAGCCGACCGAAGGAGAGAGAAGGACAGTCGACATCTCATCCAGGCTGTGACATAACTTCTGGGCTGCTGCTTCTGTTCGGAGATCAGCTCCGCGAGTCTGGCGTAGAAACATCTTGCGCTTGGGCCCATCCCACCAGAGGTTGTGAACACTAGCGGAGTGAAGCTGCCTTGATCGACATTTTGAATTCTCTCCCCATATGCCCTTCTCTTGTCGTTCTCGTTCCTCCTATGTGCAGCATCGAGAGCTAGGTTACGGTGACAAACGGCCATGGGATCAAAAATCCTGATGTCGAAGAAGGCTCGCTGTCCCCGCGTCCAGAATCCTCGAGCACTGACGTCCACACGGGCTTCGTTAGATGTGTTTGAAGTCCTGTGTTGGAGGATCTCGCCATCCAGTGGAAGGAGGGTCGGTTCTACCATGACGTCCCGGCAGGTTTCCTTCAACATATTTGCTGTGAGATCCCTTACCTCGTCATGCCTCATGCATATGAAGCCCCCCTTCTTGCAAACCATGGCGTGATCGCCATCATAGGAATAGCCACACACGCATTGGGAGGGCAAACCATCTACTGGCCAACCGTACCTTAGAGCAATGGCATCTGTAAATTCTTGTTTGTTAAGGCTGAAACCATTTGCCCTTATCGGTAACGTAGTTAACCAGTTCGAGGCGCCCACCTCCTGCGCTATAGCTACTTTTTTGTCAAATTTTCTGGAACCTGCAGCAATAGTTGCCTACTACAACAACTACTACTAATACTACTACCACCACCACCACCACCACCACCACACGTCCTCGCACCACACACCCTACCCACACTACACCACACGTGGCGCCACATACCAAACCACACACGACACGATACCAAATTACCTCTAACAGAACATAATTGCTGGCAGGAAATCGCCCCAGGAAAACGTCATACATGTGTGTGTGTGAAAGAGACTTGTCCACACATCTTACACTGAGCTAATGGGCGGCGTGCAATGAGTGGAATCTCCAAATAGTCTTCACAGGGATGTTGATCGCCTTGGTGGTGTGTGTGGGGTGGCTGTTTGTGTGTATATATATATATTCTTGGGTTGGAATTTCGGAATAGTCTTAAAAATGGGTTTGTTTGATGGGCTTAACGGGGGCTTGAAGCTGTGGGAAGTGGGGTGAGGGAGGTGTAGGGGGGGTAGTTGTGTGTGTGTGTTTGGGGGTGAGTTGTGTGTGTGTGTTTGGGGGTGAGTTGTGTGTGTGTAAAGTATCTGTTTATAGTTTATCGTGTGCTAAAAAAGAATTTAATGTCCTGTCAATTTTGAACCCGAGAAAATTTTTTCAGATATTCTGCTACCTATTTTATTATCAACATATTGCAGGTATTAGGCAGTCTGGCTCTGGCACTTTATACTAAATAGAATCCCGTGATAGCTTTCAAATTGGTGGTTTACTGCCTTGTGTATATAACTGGTGAATAGAAACTGTACAGTGAATAGAACTGATTAATTATCTTGTAGGTTTGACTGTGTAGGTATTTAGATGTAGTCAGAGTAAGTTATTCCTTTTAAGATAATCCCCTAAAATAGACTTCAAGATGAACGCTTCTACCTTTTATTGTGTTTATTTTCTCTCATTTGTCGTAGAACTGACCTTTCAGTTCATTATGGGAATATGGGAGGAGACGGTGCCAACAACACTTAGGTGGGTGATGTGCAAGTTGGCACCGGTGCCAAGGGCAACACGAGGTGTCTGGCTCTCTCTGGCACCCGTCCGCCTTCCTGCCTTGTGTGTGTGTGTGTGTGTGTGTGTATGTATGTGCGCGTGTATGTATGTATGCGTGTGTGTATGCCCTTCATAAAACAACAATTACAATAACAAGAAGAAGAGGTGGGGGTGACGGGGTCTCCTTTAAGAGCGGTGTGGGCGGCGGGCGCTGTCAGCTTTAACGTCAGAAATGAGCAGAAAATCTTGAGAAATGGCGAGATAAAGTTTAAAGAAAATAATGTCGGCGACCGGAAAAGTGTGTATTTTTTCCCCGTATTGTAGAGAGGGCGGTGTGTTAGGTGTGGCCGAGTAGTGTTGAGAGAGGGAGACGTAGTTGTGTAGGTAGATATTCTCTCTGTATAGGTCAACTGAACGTGGGAGTGATGGTGGTGGTTAACGGTGATCCTCTCCTGGACGTTTATCATGCACTAAATCACCTGGAAGTTAACAAGTCTGTAGGATAGTTCATCTTTGTTATCCATTGGTGTGGAGAGATGGGGTGTATTTGTATTTCTTGGTTGAATACCTGTATACGTGTGCTAGAGCCACTGCTTCTACTGGTAGTTTGATTTACTCTAATTATATTAACTGTGTGAATTTGTCGACTACCTGCGGAATTTTAGATTTGTTGACATTATGCGATTGTAGAAATCTGTTTGGAAGCGAAGTGTTTGCATGTCGATGAACTACCGCATGGTTGCCGCCGCCACCACTAGTGCCAGCAGACAGCCGCAGGTCGCCCAGACAGCCATCTGGGACCCACAGGGCTGTCCCACCGCTCTCCTTTGTTGACGGAATCGAATACCTGGGCGGACCTCCTACCTCTCCGCCACACCGTGCCAGTCGTCTGGGCGCCTCCCCGGGCAGTCAGGCCTCTGTTAACTCTTGGAACATTTGTGTCAAGTTGAGGCATATTTGTCGGCACACTGTCTTATGTAATCTCACCCCATTTAAGATTTGATATATTAAATTATTTATTCGGTATATACATTTATTTTAATACATTTCATGGATGACATTTTTATATTTAATTATATTGGCCTAATACAGTATACCGGTGTATTTTATTTTCCCAATTTCACTTTAACAGATGATGACGAACCGTACAATGAATAAAAAGGAAATACTTCTTATGTAATTTGACTTAGAAATAAAAAAAATATAAAGGAAGATGTTCACCCTTTTGTGACGTCTTACCGGCAAGTTATGAGGCAAATATGAATCTCTCGGACCTATTATTATTATTATTATTATTATTATTATTATTATTAGTAGTAGTAGTAGTAGTAGTAGTAGTAGTAGTAGTAGTATTAGTATTTTTCTTCCGGCATCTCACATTACTCACCTTCCGGAGTGACAAGTCCCCCTCCCCCCTTCCCCCTATTTGTGACATCTCCATCTCCTCCCCTCTCAACCATCACCTCCGCCACCCCTTGCCCCTCATCCTACTTTTAGGGGCTCGTCTCCACTTACACCCTCGCCAGTTGCCCTTCACCCTACCTACAGCTCGCCTCCATACTATTTTTTTTCACCTGTGGGGGAGGAGGAGGTAGGGAGGAGTGTGTATATGAGCCCCCTCCCTCCCACCACTCCTTATCACCCCTCTACCCCCAACCCCCACACACTCTGACAATAGCTGTTGGGTCTCCTTAGTGGTGGGTCGTGAGTACCCCCCCCCCCTCACTCCCCAGACTGTAAAAAAAAACGGGCTGGGGGCTACTGAGGGGTTAAAGCCGCTGTAGGGGTTAGGTTAGGCTAGGCTACCTGAAGGGCTACTAAGGTGTCTACTATTTAAGGATTACCCTTCATAGGGCAAGGGAAGAAGGAAGAAAAGAAGGAATGAAAGGAGGAAGGAAGAATGAAAAAAGGAAGGAAGGAAGGAATGAAGAGAAGGAAGAAAGGAGATAGTGAAAATTGAGATTGACAGAGGGAAGTAAGAGATGATAAAGGCACAAGTTAAAGTAGATTGTAAGAAATTCCCGCTTGACAATCATGTGATGAAGAAGAACTTTTTTATAAACTCGTCACAAAAGCCAGTTGAAGGCGAGAGGAAATACGTGGAATGAAATCTAATGTGATGTTGAATAGCGAGAAATGCCACATAAGAACTGAATTTTAGGCCCTTGATGTAAAAATGTAGGAACAGGTGCTTAAGGCAGTCAGAAAGAGGAGAAGGACCGTGAAAATAGGAACAGATTAATGAAAGGGATATAATCAACAAATGGCAACAGATAGGAGAGCTAGGAAAGTCATGATTATAGGCACAACAATGAGAAAATTTTGCCCCGTCAGCTCTCAGGGCGTGAATAGGTTGCCACATAATGTAAACACGAGGCGGGATAAAGGAAGGAGTCACTTGATAGTTATTATATGACGCCAAAATAGGGCGACAGATTAATTCAGGGCTGGATGCAAATGCACTACAGGAGGATCTAAATAAACTGCAGGGGTGGTCAGAAAAATGGCAAATGATATTCAACACCAGCAAGTGCAGCATACTTAGTATTGGAAGAACAAATACTGTCACTGTATACAGCCTTAACAACATCAACCTAGAGAAGTCAACTTGTGAAAGAGACATAGGGGTACTTGTAAGCCCGGACCTACGGCCTAGAAAACAGTGCGTTAATGTTCGAAATAAGGCAAACAGAGTATTAGGTTTTATATCTAGAAGTGTAAGTAATAAGAGTGCGGAGGTCATATTGCAGCTATATCTTGCATTAGTCAGGCCGCACCTCGATTATGCTGTTCAGTTCTGGTGCCCTTATTATAGAATGGATATCAATTCACTAGAGTCGGTGGAGCGAAGAATGACGAAAATGATTCCGGGACTTAGAAACCTTCCATATCAAGATAGGTTAAAGAAACTTAACTTGCATTCCCTAGAAAGACGATGAGTGCGGGGAGATATGATAGAAGTATTTAAGTGGGTGAAAGGAATCAATAAAGGGGATATAGATAAAGTTTTTTATAATATCCGAGCAGGATGGGACTCGTAGCAACGGATTTAAGTTGGATAAGTTTAGGTTTAGGAGGGAGATAGGAAGGAACTGGTTCACAAAGTGGGTTTATTTTTTGTTTTCTTCCGGTTTATTTTCACCCGAACATTTCAGTCATGCACCACCTCCCTCCCCTCGCCATCTTCATCAATATCTGGGTGGGTTCCATTTCCCTCGCTCCCACTCCTAGCCGTTCAGGTAGGTGACGGGATAAACATTGCCGTTCGCCATTCTTCTGTCTACCCCGCCACTTCTTCCCGCTCTTCCCCATTGCCTCCTCCCTCTTTTCCACTTACCCTCCCTCCCTGCCGGTGAGGTAGGTGACGGGAAGAAATTGTCTGTCAACGTTTTCCGCTCTACCCCACCACTTCTTCCCGCTCTTCCCCGCTGCTTCCACCCTCTTTTCCACTTACCCTCCCTCCCTGCCGGTGAGGTAGGTGACGGGAAGAAATTGTCTGTCAACGTTTCCCTTTCTACCCCGCCACTTCTTCCCGCTCTTCCCCATTGCCTCCCTCTTTTCCACTTACCCTCCCTCCCTGCCGGTGAGGTAGGTGACGGGAAGACATTGTCTGTCAACGTTTTCCGCTCTACCCCACCACTTCTTCCCGCTCTTCCCCGCTGCTTCCACCCTCTTTTCCACTTACCCTCCCTCCCTGCCGGTGAGGTAGGTGACGGGAAGAAATTGTCTGTCAACGTTTTCCGCTCTACCCCACCACTTCTTCCCGCTCTTCCCCGCTGCTTCCACCCTCTTTTCCACTTACCCTCCCTCCCTGCCGGTGAGGTAGGTGACCGGAAGACATTGTCTGCCAACGTTTCCCTCTCTCCCCCGCCACCTACTCCCTCCTTTCTCCGCCACCTCCCTCCACCTCTCCGCCAAGGAGGTACGTGGCTGGAGGATATTCCCTGTCCTCCTTTTCTCTGCGCCACTACCTCCTCCCTCTCTTCACCACCTCCCTCTCCTCTGATGGGGTGGGTGGCGGGAGGACAGGTCTCGCTGTACTCCTCTCCGCCGGTGGCGGGAGGACAGGTCTCGCTGTACTCCTCTCCGCCGGTGGCAGGAGGACATGTCTCGCTGTACTCCTCTCCGCCGGTGGCGGGAGGACAGGTCTCGCTGTACTCCTCTCCGCCGGTGGCGGGAGGACAGGTCTCGCTGTACTCCTCTCCGCCGGTGGCAGGAGGACAGGTCTCGCTGTACTCCTCTCCACCGGTGGCAGGAGGACAGGTCTCGCTGTACTCCTCTCCGCCGGTGGCGGGAGGACAGGTCTCGCTGTACTCCTCTCCGCCGGTGGCGGGAGGACAGGTCTCGCTGTACTCTTCTCCGCCGGTGGCAGGAGGACATGTCTCGCTGTACTCCTCTCCGCCGGTGGCGGGAGGACAGGTCTCGCTGTACTCCTCTCCGCCGGTGGCGGGAGGACAGGTCTCGCTGTACTCCTCTCCGCCGGTGGCGGGAGGACAGGTCTCGCTGTACTCCTCTCCGCCGGTGGCAGGAGGACAGGTCTCGCTGTACTCCTCTCCGCCGGTGGCAGGAGGACAGGTCTCGCTGTACTCCTCTCCGCCGGTGGCAGGAGGACAGGTCTCGCTGTACTCCTCTCCGCCGGTGGCAGGAGGACAGGTCTCGCTGTACTCCTCTCCGCCGGTGGCAGGAGGACAGGTCTCGCTGTACTCCTCTCCGCCGGTGGCGGGAGGACAGGTCTCGCTGTACTCCTCTCCGCCGGTGGCGGGAGGAGAGGACTCGCTCTCCTCTTCACCGGTGGCGGGAGGAGATCCACTGTCCTCCTCCTCCTCCTCCTCGCATTCAGCCAGTTGGCGGTCTAAACTTTTGTTGTTCCTTTTATGGGAATATAAGTGTAATATGAGGGAAACGGTGAATGCGTGTAGCAGGAAGCCTCCAATGACGGAGGTCACCCAGGGGAGGGGCGGCTCGGGCTTTGGGGCCACCCCATCATCCTTAAGGGCGGACTGCATCAATTTTTGTTTATTTTCTAATCTAGTTATGCAGACTACATCCCGAAGCACGGGCACGTGTTCATAGAATCCGCCATCTATTGTTGAGAGTGGTAGGATTTTTTCTGAGTTCAGCTGGGGTTTTGTTAACCATTTGGGAAAAATTTTGTGAAGAACTCTTAAGAAGAACTTGAGGTAACTTTCGTTTTAATATCGGTCTTTGACGGCCTATTTGACCTGTACCTCCATCATGGTCAGGTGAGTTTGTAGTTAGGTTTTCCGCTCCCTTACCCAGAAAATCATTACCCATCCCACCACAAACACGAAAGTCCACTTTCTGGTGAGCATGTTAGCGAACTATAAATTATTTTTTCTATGAGTTTTTTTTTACCTCGTCATACTGTAGGGCATTAAGTATCAATATAATCAGGTTGGATTCTAACTGTTGTAAGAGGTGTTGGTGCCTAGTGAGGTGATAAGAGGTACAGTACCCTACCTGGCTGAGCTATTGATGCCACCAAGGATAAGAGATGGATGAAACAGAAGGTAGTGAAGGTAACAGGCTGGATGAAACAGAAGGTAGTGAAGGTAACAGGCTGGATGAAACAGAAGGTAGTGAAGGTAACAGGCTGGATGAAACAGAAGGTAGTGAAGGTAACAGGCTGGATGAAACAGAAGGTAGTGAAGATAACAGGCTGGATGAAACAAGATATTCAAGATAACAGGCTGGATGTAACATAGAAGGTAGTGAAGATAACAGGCTGGATGAAACAGAAGGTAGTGAAGATAACAGGCTGGATGAAACAGAAGGTAGTGAAGATAACAGGCTGGATGAAACAGAAGGTAGTGAAGATAACAGGCTGGATGAAACAGAAGGTAGTGAAGGTAACAGGCTGGATGAAACATAGAAGGTAGTGAAAATAACAGGCTGGATGAAACATAGAAGGTAGTGAAGATAACAGGCTGGATGAAACAAGATATTCAAGATAACAGGCTGGATGAAACATAGAAGGTAGTGATGGTAACAGGCTGGATGAAACATAGAAGGTAGTGAAGATAACAGGCTGGATGAAACAGAAGGTAGTGAAGGTAACAGGCTGGATGAAACAGAAGGTAGTGAAGGTAACAGGCTGGATGAAACAGAAGGTAGTGAAGATAACAGGCTGGATGAAACAAGATATTCAAGATAACAGGATGGATGAAACATAGAAGGTAGTGAAGATAACAGGCTGGATGAAACAGAAGGTAGTGAAAATAACAGGCTGGATGAAACATAGAAGATAGTGAAGGTAACAGGCTGGATGAAACATAGAAGGTAGTGAAGGTAACAGGCTGGATGAAACAAGATATTCAAGATAACAGGCTGGATGTAACACAAAAGGTAGTGAAGGTAACAGGCTGGATGTAACATAGAAGGTCGTGAAGATAACAGGCTGGATGAAACATAGAAGGTAGTGAAGATAACAGGCTGGATGAAACATAGAAGGTCGTGAAGATAACAGGCTGGATGAAACATAGAAGGTAGTAAAGATAACAGGCTGGATGAAACATAGAAGGTCGTGAAGGTAACAGGCTGGATGAAACATAGAAGGTAGTGAAGGTAACAGGCTGGATGAAACATAGAAGGTAGTGAAGATAACAGGCTGGATGAAACATAGAAGGTAGTGAAGGTAACAGGCTGGATGAAACATAGAAGGTAGTGAAGGTAACAGGCTGGATGAAACATAGAAGGTAGTGAAGGTAACAGGCTGGATGAAACATAGAAGGTAGTGAAGATAACAGGCTGGATGAAACAAGATATTCAAGATAACAGGCTGGATGAAACAGAAGGTAGTGAAGGTAACAGGCTGGATGAAACGGAAGGTAGTGAAGATAACAGGCTGGATGAAACATAGAAGGTAGTGAAGATAACAGGCTGGATGTAACAGAAGGTAGTGAAGATAACAGGCTGGATGAAACAGAAGGTAGTGAAGATAACAGGCTGGATGAAACAAGATATTCAAGATAACAGGATGGATGAAACAGAAGGTAGTGAAGATAACAGGCTGGATGAAACAAGATATTCAAGATAACAGGATGGATGAAACAGAAGGTGGGAGTGATGGTGGTGGTTAACGGTGATCCTCTCCTGGACGTTTATCATGCACTAAATCACCTGGAAGTTAACAAGTCTGTAGGATAGTTCATCTTTGTTATCCATTGGTGTGGAGAGATGGGGTGTATTTGTATTTCTTGGTTGAATACCTGTATACGTGTGCTAGAGCCACTGCTTCTACTGGTAGTTTGATTTACTCTAATTATATTAACTGTGTGAATTTGTCGACTACCTGCGGAATTTTAGATTTGTTGGCATTATGCGATTGTAGAAATCTGTTTGGAAGCGAAGTGTTTGCATGTCGATGAACTACCGCATGGTTGCCGCCGCCACCACTAGTGCCAGCAGACAGCCGCAGGTCGCCCAGACAGCCATCTGGGACCCACAGGGCTGTCCCACCGCTCTCCTTTGTTGACGGAATCGAATACCTGGGCGGACCTCCTACCTCTCCGCCACACCGTGCCAGTCGTCTGGGCGCCTCCCCGGGCAGTCAGGCCTCTGTTAACTCTTGGAACATTTGTGTCAAGTTGAGGCATATTTGTCGGCACACTGTCTTATGTAATCTCACCCCATTTAAGATTTGATATATTAAATTATTTATTCGGTATATACATTTATTTTAATACATTTCATGGATGACATTTTTATATTTAATTATATTGGCCTAATACAGTATACCGGTGTATTTTATTTTCCCAATTTCACTTTAACAGATGATGACGAACCGTACAATGAATAAAAAGGAAATACTTCTTATGTAATTTGACTTAGAAATAAAAAAAATATAAAGGAAGATGTTCACCCTTTTGTGACGTCTTACCGGCAAGTTATGAGGCAAATATGAATCTCTCGGACCTATTATTATTATTATTATTATTATTATTATTATTATTAGTAGTAGTAGTAGTAGTAGTAGTAGTAGTAGTAGTAGTATTAGTATTTTTCTTCCGGCATCTCACATTACTCACCTTCCGGAGTGACAAGTCCCCCTCCCCCCTTCCCCCTATTTGTGACATCTCCATCTCCTCCCCTCTCAACCATCACCTCCGCCACCCCTTGCCCCTCATCCTACTTTTAGGGGCTCGTCTCCACTTACACCCTCGCCAGTTGCCCTTCACCCTACCTACAGCTCGCCTCCATACTATTTTTTTTCACCTGTGGGGGAGGAGGAGGTAGGGAGGAGTGTGTATATGAGCCCCCTCCCTCCCACCACTCCTTATCACCCCTCTACCCCCAACCCCCACACACTCTGACAATAGCTGTTGGGTCTCCTTAGTGGTGGGTCGTGAGTACTCCTCACTCCCCAGACTAAAACGGGTTGGGGGCTACTGAGGGGTTAAAGCTGCTGTAGGGTTAGGTTAGGCTAGGCTACCTGAAGGGCTACTAAGGTG
>NW_024716703.1:4514169-4890267 GCF_018991925.1 Homarus americanus | reverse complement strand
GTTCAGTTGACCTATACAGAGAGAATATCTACCTACACAACTACGTCTCCCTCTCTCAACACTACTCGGCCACACCTAACACACCGCCCTCTCTACAATACGGGGAAAAAACACACACTTTTCCGGTCGCCCCTCCCCCCCTCTCTGCCCCCGTGCGCCGACATTATTTTCTTTAAACTTTATCTCGCCATTTCTCAAGATTTTCTGCTCATTTCTGACGTTAAAGCTGACAGCGCCCGCCGCCCACACCGCTCTTAAAGGAGACCCCGTCACCCCCACCTCTTCTTCTTGTTATTGTAATTGTTGTTTTATGAAGGGCATACACACACGCATACATACATACATACACGCGCACATACATATACATACACACACACACACACACACACAAGGCAGGAAGGCGGACGGGTGCCAGAGAGAGCCAGACACCTCGTGTTGCCCTTGGCACCGGTGCCAACTTGCACATCACCCACCTAAGTGTTGTTGGCACCGTCTCCTCCCATATTCCCATAATGAACTGAAAGGTCAGTTCTACGACAAATGAGAGAAAATAAACACAATAAAAGGTAGAAGCGTTCATCTTGAAGTCTATTTTAGGGGATTATCTTAAAAGGAATAACTTACTCTGACTACATCTAAATACCTACACAGTCAAACCTACAAGATAATTAATCAGTTCTATTCACTGTACAGTTTCTATTCACCAGTTATATACACAAGGCAGTAAACCACCAATTTGAAAGCTATCACGGGATTCTATTTAGTATAAAGTGCCAGAGCCAGACTGCCTAATACCTGCAATATGTTGATAATAAAATAGGTAGCAGAATATCTGAAAAAATTTTCTCGGGTTCAAAATTGACAGGACATTAAATTCTTTTTTAGCACACGATAAACTATAAACAGATACTTTACACACACACAACTCACCCCCAAACACACACACACAACTCACCCCCAAACACACACACACAACTACCCCCCCTACACCTCCCTCACCCCACTTCCCACAGCTTCAAGCCCCCGTTAAGCCCATCAAACAAACCCATTTTTAAGACTATTCCGAAATTCCAACCCAAGAATATATATATATACACACAAACAGCCACCCCACACACACCACCAAGGCGATCAACATCCCTGTGAAGACTATTTGGAGATTCCACTCATTGCACGCCGCCCATTAGCTCAGTGTAAGATGTGTGGACAAGTCTCTTTCACACACACACATGTATGACGTTTTCCTGGGGCGATTTCCTGCCAGCAATTATGTTCTGTTAGAGGTAATTTGGTATCGTGTCGTGTGTGGTTTGGTATGTGGCGCCACGTGTGGTGTGGTAGTGTGGTAGGGTGTGTGGTGCGAGGACGTGTGGTGGTGGTGGTGGTGGTGGTGGTAGTAGTAGTAGTATTAGTAGTAGTTGTTGTAGTAGTAGTAGTAGTTTTTATTGTAATAAATATTCGAAATAGTAATGAATCCAATGACAAATACAGATATACATGTATGTGTGTGTATGTGTGTATGTGTGTGTATGTGTATGTGTGTGTGTGTGTGTAACTGAGTGTGCATGTAAGCAGACCCGCTAGAGCACATGACCTGAACCACACCTTTCTTCTTCCTTCCTTCCTCCTCCCTCCCCCCTGGCGCTGCTGCTACCCGTGCCAAACCGTGCCAAGCCCACCTGGTATACAATAAGTCGCCTGCACACGGTCAAGGTCCCACTATATCTTGCTCTTCCCTGTTACACACACACGATAGATTTGCAGTTTCGTTTTGTTTACAGGAGGAAACATCACAAGGAAGACTCAACACTACTGGTCTGGTCTGGTTAGGAGAACGGAACATTACCTCCAGGCGCCTTCAGCTTCTTCCTGGTATTATAAAATGCATATTTGATGAACACTCGTAGGGCGTCCCAGTTTGTCCTACACTATAAACGTGGTGTGGTGGGGTGGTTGTGGTGTTGGTAGTATTGTGGTTGTGGTGGTGATAAATTGGTTGTGGCAGTATGGTGGTTGTTGCAGTATGGTGGTGGTGGAAGTATGGTTTAGAGGTTATTATGGAGGCGAGTTATGGTGCCCTTGGTGCCATTGACGATTATCAGATGATGACGATGGTGGTTGCGGTGATGATGGTAGAAGTATTAAATTAATGGTGATGTACAGAGTGATGATGGTGTGATGACAGTGATGGTGATAAGATTTGGTGGTTCAGAACAACATTTCTTGGGTCACACACACACACACACACACACACACACACACACACACACACACTACCGCTGCCTTATGTTCCTGGGAGTTTGCTCAGCCGGCACCACTTCAGCCCCGCACGGACGACTCCCTAAGAGGTGCTTCCGGCGAAATAAAAAACACCCGGTCATAGCCTCGTTCAGGTACATAGGCTTTGATCTTACCTGCTGAAGGACTAAAAAGTAAATATTCCCGGAGAATGATGTATAAAGGCTCCCTGTTTGACCTGGCAAGAACCTCAGGCAAACTAACTAAGACTCCTCTCCTCATATACGTCTAAGGCAGGTAAAGTAAGGGTGAGGTTGTCGCACTGTATATACACCGAAGGCGAAGAAGGTAAGTGTCTCCGTTGATGAGCGCGTGTCACACTTATTTGTATACCTGTTTACAGTGTCAACAATAATCTCGCGCCATCATTCAAGTTATGATTGAGGAATTCGAGGTGCTCTGAACACACACACACACACACACACACACCTCTCTCTGTATTAAGGCGTCGACCTACCATCACTAGCACCATCGAGGCGTAACAGAGCGTGTACCAGAAGTGCAGTAAGGCGGAAAACACCGTGATCTCTACACTATGTGATGTCAGAATCTAGGACGGCATGGCAGGTGTTGTCGAGGTTTAAATTATCACCTTCACTGTCATACTGCTTGAGAATAACCTAATCTAACCTAACCTAACCATAACCCATGTACTCTCGCGACGACAAAGAGGTGTGACTTAAGGCGTGCGTCTGACTTAATCTACAGGCAGGCGAGGTGGTGTGCCGCTAGGGGGAGCAGTGGGGGCTTTATGTAGTACTTCTGCCGTCGTATATCAATGAATGAATAACCCAACGTTCCCTACACTGTATATATCAAAACTAACCAATAAACAAGCCCAACTAATAATAATAATAAAAAAAATAAGCAACACGATTCCAACCCTTGATAACATCCACCCCGATACACACCAAGACACTCGAACTCTACGGGAACACCACGCCACTGACCATCCCCACAGGTGCTGCATCACGAAAGACCTTAAATTAATCCCTGAAAGTCGACGCTATTAACTCCTGTTTAAAGTTTGATAAGTTATATGACAAAGTTTATCAATAGTTATGAGCATATACAGTTATTAGTTGAGATTAACACGTTGCTCTTACTCCTAATTAGTGCCAATACACCTGAGCAGGTATTCTGGTAATTAATATTGATTGAGTAGGTAGGACAGGTAGGTAGATATGACAGGTTGGTAGATATGACAGATTGGTAGATATGACAGGTTGGTAGATACGACAGGTGTGTAGATACGACAGGTGGGTAGATACGACAGGTGGGTAGATACGACAGGTGGGTAGATACGACAGGTGGGTAGATACGACAGGTGAGGAGGTACCACAAGATACACCCGACTTATCATTATGGTTTCACCTTCTCAAAAACACCTCAGTAATTACTTGTCCTCCTGGCCCACTCTGCTCATTGACCAAGTGACCGAATACCGTCTACACTACACTACACTGATACATCAACAACCTTCTACCTAGGTAAATATAACATTCTCACTCTCTTTGGTTGGATTTTACAGTATTTATTAATTTATTTTCCGGAGGCTGGGAGGGGGGGGGGTCTTCGTTACATAAACACACCAACTCGTTACTGATAATGCCGGCTTCTAACGTTATCGGGCAAGTGATATTATCGGAGTGATGTTATCGGAAGGTGAAGATATCGGAAAGTGTGGGTGGGTGGATTGGGTTGGTGGGTGGTGCATACAGTCCCACTGAACTACACCTTCACGCTCACCTGTCATCATCCCCGCCACACACACTTCCTCTCACACACACACACACACACCCCCTCCTCCTCCACCTCGCTAGTACACACTCACCCCCACACCTATACACCTGTCTCCTTCATCACCACCGCCACACCTCCCTCGAACACACCCACCGCCAGACGAAGGTTCACCCACGTTCTGCCATCACTGACACTTCTTTTAAGGATTCCAGTCTCTACACACCTCATTGGCCTGTACTGTACCACGTGTGCCCGAGCGACCAGTAGACGTAAACAAAGAAGCAGGGCGCGGGAAGTCAGCTGACAGTATACGGTGGGTGGGTGAGCGGCCTCAATTTTGTACCGACAACGTGAACGACGATGCTTGACGCCCCACCCGACCACCCTAGTTACTCCCACCACTCACCGGCTCCACCAGCTGATTAACTGTCTGATGATCTGCCAGCCAGTAACTACCATCAAATATGTCAGCGTGAGCACTTTCTAATGTCAGCAAGGGAGTCATTCTCTACTCTGTCAGTCTTTAGTATGTTGTCTGTCAATGAGAAGCTGTATTGTGAGACACGTGAAGCTCTGCCAACAGTGTGAGTATAAGGTATACTCCCGCACAGCTCTTTGAGGTTCCCAGCAAAATAGAAATCGTCTCAATGTCAGCTGCAGCTCATCATCTTCTCTAGTGGAAAGGAAAAATAAATCTCTCTTCTTCCAGGACGTGTGGAGATGATTGTCAAGATAAAGATTGTTTAACCATCTTCCTAAATGCCACGAAAAAAAAATATTTGCTGGATACTAATTAAGTCACTAGGACCATCTGACTAATATCCACACGTAAAAAAGTTCTATATGACACCTCCACCCAGCGCCGTACAGTACACACCCAGTCACCACACCGGCAAAAATAATTCTTTAGATATCGAGACAATACATTCTTTGTTTACAATTATATCAAGATCAAAACACACAAGACTAAATAACAATAAGAGGTGCAGCATATAGACCCTACTAGCCCGTTAGCAACACAGAGAATGCAGCACACTGTAAACTAAGCCTTCAGCACACAAGGAAGCAGTGTGGCCGGTGCTTCACTCGACCACCTTCACAGCTGGGTGGTTGGACTGGTCAGGTGCCCCGGGCGCAAACCATCAACCATTTAGACAAGGGGACGAATGCTGTACCCACCCGACCACCATCCTGCAACATATCAGTGATGCAGGGAGCTTGACACAGACCATCACCAGAACGACATCCTCTCCTGCCTTGCACTGTCCTCCTGCCTGACCCATCAATCATCATCCACACGAACCACTGAGCTATTATGACTCAACGTTTACACAAGCTCCTCTCACTGACTGAATTACCCACCTTTTGTATTCTGGGGCCAGACGAGGATAATCTTACCCCCAGAGAATATAAAATGTCTAGTGATGTTGAAGGGAATCTTGACTTACACAGGTACAATTTTCCCACAGACTCATGGGAAAAAACTTGTAGGTTTAAGAAGTAAAACAAAATAGAACACGTGGCTTGCTCTTCCCTCCTCTCTTCCGCCCGCACCATCACATCTTCTCGTTCTTCACCCCCCCCTCTCTCCCCCCCACCTCCATCATATCTCTTCCGATCTCTTTACCCCCTCCCCCCTCCCCAAGTACTCACGCGAACGCACACACACACCCCACACAAACAACCAATCATTACTCACTCTCCATGTCTGGTGTACTTCTCATTTGTACTAATCGGGAACTACACACTGCGGCACACACCTAACCATCTGGAGTGGCGAGTGGCGAGCAAGACGGCCGGCCATCCCACGATAACGAACAGATATAAACAACATTATCACACCACGAGTTACACTTGCTACTACTACCAAGCGAACACCACAACAGGCAACACCCGCATCTATCCTCACAGCAGGCAACACCCGCATCTATCCTCACAGCAGGCAACACCCGCATCTATCCTCACAGCAGGCAACACCCGCATCTATCCTCACAGCAGGCAACACCCCACACATCACGTCACTAAACACAACACCTGTTCCCTCATCCCCCAACAGGTAACACCCACGCCCCGCATCACCCCAGAAACACCTGCATCACCTCCCACTCTCCCCCAACAGACGACATCCATGGCGCGCGCGCGCACACACACACACACACACACACACACACACACACACACACACACAACAATAGACCACAACAGCTGCCAGGCGAAGGTAAGTCCTGGAGTACATCCTTCACGCAGGGATGGAGTGGCAATTAGTTTACTCAGATAAATGCCTCCTGGGGACCCTCCTAGTGTTGTTCAAGAGAGTTTGAATGGAAGAACAGAATAAAAGAGGTAAGTGAGAGAAAAAGAGAAAGGAACAGGGGAATAGAAGAGGGGGAGAAAGACAAAATGAGAGGAATGGAAAGGGTAAGAGATAAAAAGAAAGGAATAGAGGAATACAAGGAGGAGAGAAAGAAAAAATGAGAACGAGAAATGGAATAGAGAAAGAAAAAGGAAAGGGAAACAGAGAAGTGGGAGAGAACGGGGGAGGAAAAGACAAAGAAGTGGTTGGGAAGCAACAGGAGGTAAAGCTGTAAAGGCCCCAGGACTTAGGGGCCCAGGAGAGACAAAAGTGGCGATATGGGCCCCTAAAAGTATTACTATTACCGGGTTCTCTGTAGGTGTTATTTACATTTATTACGAGTATATGACAAGGATTCATCCCCCCCCCTCTCTCCTCACTATCCCCCTCCAAGTATACCTTTCTGCCCCTCCCCCCACTAAACATTACTTTCTGCCCCTCCTACTCCTGCAAATAATACTTTCTGCCTCTCCCCCCACAACTAAACATTATTTTTTGTTCCTCCTCCTCCAACAAACATCACATTTTCTTCCTCCTCCTCCAACTAAACACTACTTTTTGTCCCTCCTCCTCCAACAAACATCACATTTTCTTCCTCCTCCTCCAACTAAACACTACTTTTTGTCCCTCCCACTCCAGCAAACACTAGTTTAAAGTAGAGCGTCCCAGTAGTGTCCCGGTTAAATAACTATAAGAACGGCGCCCCAGTGAATAATAGAACCCCCCCCCCCCGGTTAAAGGAGAACGCCCTCAGTAGACGTGGGAGCGTGGCGTCCTGAGTGAGAGAGGGGTATTCATACAGCGAGGTGGATGTGCAGGGGATATGTAGGCATTCAGTGTAAACATTGAGACAGTCGTACCACCTCCTGTTCCTCCTCCACCTTTTCATCTTCCTCAGCTTCTACTCTTTTAACCCTTCTTTCTTCTTCCCTAGCCCCTTCTTCTTTTTTCCCTAGCCCTTCTTCCTCCCTTTCCATAGCCCCTTATTCCTCCACTTCCCCAGTCTTCACTTTTCCTCCCCAGCCCCCATCCCCAATACCTCCTCCCTAGCAACCTCTCTCCCTCTCCTCCTCCTCAACACTCCCTCTACCTCTTCTCCCCGCCTTCCCCCTCCCTCGTCAGGTTGTAAACATCAAAGGAACACTTGTCTACACGTCCTGTTCCCAGCATGTGTTGAGAGAGAAGCTGGGTCCTCCCACTGTCTCCATCCGGTGAGCTTCTCCGGCTGGTTGCACAAAAGAAGTTCATTTGTTGAATTCACTGATTGTATTCACGCGTGGATTTCGTTCAACTGCATTCACGCAACGACTTAAGCAATTGCATTTACACGTGAAACCGAGCCAATGAATTCACACTGTATTCACTGATTGCATTTGCATGTCAACTTCACTGATGAAATAATTAAGTGGATTCCAAATATTTAATTCACACACGTGCTAACTGTTGACTTCATCGACCGCTAAGTGAATTGACGTGTAGACTTCAACTGAATTCAAACGGGCCTCATCGAATATATTTCCAAACACACACACACATATATGACTGCCTTTCCACATATGCACACGCGCGCGCGCACACACACACACACACACACACACACACACACACACACACACACACACACACACACACACACACACACCAATAAGTAAACAACAACAAGCATATACAATCTAAACTACTCCCTTACAACTCACCAATTACCACAATCCTTAAACACCATTAAACCATCATTACCCTCAGGAGCATTACCAGTGATCTTTTACCCTATAATCGTGTAATTATATCCTAATCATTCCCTTACATCTAATTATCATCAACAAAAACTGATTAAACTCTAATAAAACTCAAATGGAATAAAAGTTCCTTATCACAAACCAATTAATTCAATTCTTTAATAACATTCGAAGGCAAATTAATTAACAAAAAATAATTTAAAAGTACAAAAAAAATCTAAAATAAAAGACAATGTAACAATTAAGGCAAAACAAAAACAAAATTATATGTCAAATAAAAAAAATGCAAAAAAAAATGTATTTTCGTCCCAGAATTTATCCGGATGTAAATTTTGGTGAGGTGATAAATTCGCTGATGGCGGGCGGGTAATTTTTCACGCTCCCATTCGCCAATTTACACAGGAATTCATACACAGTGTTCGTTAGGATGACTAACGCGGGGAGGGAGAGAGCGAAAACAAAAGGAAAAAAAATTGAATTTACACAAAAATTGGGTTAGGTCAAATTAAGGTTGGTTTAGGTTTGGTAAAGTTAGTTTGGGTTAATTTTGATTAGGCTTTGTTAGGTTAGATTATCTTAAGGTTAGATTATCTTGAGTTAGGTTAGGTAAAATTTGGACGAGTATTGACGACCGTGGCACTCCTGGCACTATAGGTACGTGGCGAAGTGAACAAAGTTGACATAAAACACGTGGCTGGATAGAGAACGGAGGGTTGAACACGAGTGGCACTGTATCGGGTCAGGGTGTAGGAGGGTGGCACTGTGTCGGGTCAGGGTGTAGGAGGGTGGCACTGTGTCGGGTCAGGATGTACGAGGGTGGCACTGGGTCAGGGTGTACGAGGGAGGAGTATCGGGTCAGGATGTACTGAGGGTGGAGGGTGGCACTGTATCGGGTCAGGATGTACGAGGGTGTATCGGGTCACTGTATCGGGTCAGGATGTGGGGTCCAGAGGGTGGCACTGTATCAGGGTGTACGAGGGTGGCACTGTATCGGGTCAGGATGTACGAGGGTGGCACCGTATCGGGTCAGGATGTACGAGGGTGGCACTCGTATCGGGTCAGGGTGTACGAGGGTAGCACTGTATCGGGTCAGGTGTATGAGGGTGGCACTGTATCGGGTCAGGGTGCAGAGGTAACTGTGTCGGGTCAGGATGTACGAGGTGGCACCGTATCGGGTCAGGGTGCATGAGGGCACTGTGTCAGGATGTACGAGGTGGCACTGTATCGGGTCAGGATGTACGAGGGTGGCACTGTATCGGGTCAGGATGTACGAGGGTGGCACTGTATCGGTCAGGATGTACGAGGGTGGCACTGTGTCGGGTCAGGAGGGGAGAGAATGCACCGTGAATCAATACCTCACCAGCTGGTACCAACGTCAGACAGATCGATGAGGAATGCGTCGCCAGGGGGCCCAAACAATCTGCTTTACCGCCCTGAATTCCTGTAATTTCGTTGTCATTTTAAACAACGTTAGCACCAGCTGTGGCACTCACGAGGGACAGTGCCAGACACCCACGCCAGGCACCAATCTCACCTGGCACCTGTCATAACACGCAAAACCAAGAATAATTTCACTGGCCGCCTGGAAGCTCACATGAACAAGACTAATTAGGAAAATGCCACTAGTTTTCACAAGGCATCATAATCTAGCATCATTAGTTAATAAGAGTTTTATTATTATTATATAATTATTTATCATCATAATTCTTCTTCTTCTTCTTCTTAGAGAGAGAGAGAGAGAGAGTGTGTGTGTGTGTGTGTGTGTGTGTGTGTTTTATCACGGGCGTCACGCGGATACAACAGGAAGAAACAGACGCTCTTAAAAATATGATCTAGGTTAAAAAAATAAAATAAAATAAAATACAGTGTACCATAAGTCCCTTTACCTAACATGATAAAGGATACACTCAAACTGATACACTTAAACCTTAAACTGACAAAAACAAAAAACAGGATTGAAAAAAATATCAATTTAGTTCATTCTACAGGGAGTAATGTAAGAGAAAAGACTTGTGGTACACCCTGTATTTTCCCCAGAACAGGAGCTATAAAAAATCATTATCAACTTCGGGGGAAAAATCTCGACATAACTTGTGATGTTAAATTTAGCTCCAGTACCTCCGGGTCGTGGCCGGCCAAAATGAGCTAATTACATACACTCATATTATCTCCACGGGGGGAGGGGGAGGGTGGAGGGGTAGGGGGGGTTAATATATATATCTTGAAAATCTCGGACGAATATTTTCAATTAGAGAATTTAATTGGCGCGCAGCACACACACACACACACACACACACACACACACACACACACACACACACACACACACTGGGATTAATATTTTTAGTTATGTGGAATATTTGAACCTTTAGTGCCCAGGTGACTGTAGTGGTGGTGGTGATGGTGGTAGTGGTGATGGTAGTGGTGATGGTAGTGCTGGTGGTAGGTGGTGGTGGAAACTCTCCGCCGCCAACGTCACCATGACAACCTCCACATATTTCCCACGCCTCGCCACGCTCCACCCCGCAACGCTACACCACCCACTAACCTAACCAACACACGCCTACGACAATAAACTTACTGGCAATTAAGGTCTCTGCTTCACGAGGGAGGCTGGAGAGAGAGAGAGAGAGAGAGAGAGAGAGAGCACACGTCATGAAGGACACACTCCAACTCTCTCAGTCTAAAGGTTCATGCAGCGAATCTTTCCCGGAAGCTGGAGACCTAACCTAACCAAACCAAAGCTAACCTAACCAGACCTAACCTAACCAGACCTAACCTAGCCGGACCTAACTTTTTTTTTTACGGGAATTAGCCCACCCGGACACAGGTCAAACTATCCACAACGGGGCGAAAAAAAATAAGAACAGAAAGAACTTGAAAATAGAGAAGAAAAAGGTTATACAGTGTTAATCTACACCACGAAGACCAAAACTAACCTAACCCGAGAGCGCATCTAATAACTTAAGATAGTAAAAAAATAAAAAAGACACGAAAATGACATCAGAACTATAAAAATTCCACAAAAACAAAACCTCGCCAAAAATTATAACCAAACTTGATCAATAAACCGAATGATGTAGCGAGGGATAACAACCAAAGGCCCAGATTGTTATGTTTTGATGTGTGTGTGTTTACCAACGTCACGTCAATGTGTTCTGGTTTATCCCTTGATCTAACAGCTACACCACACTTAATCTATCATACTGGGGGAGGTTGAAATAAACCTATCATGGTAGTTATCCACACACCCATACATAACATCCACCTCTGTCATCCACGGGTCAATATTTTTAACTAACACGTTGATGTAATACAGTAATCTCTCTCCTCCTCCTCAAGACCTGACATTTTTAGTTCAATATTGACCTATTCCTTGACCTTTTGTGACCTCTTGTGTCCTGGGTCACTGGATTTACTACGTCTCCTCTAGCTAGACAATAACAACTGATGATGAACTATGGCCCTTGATCTTGTGGGTGAGATTACTGCTGAATGCTGACTCACTCTCACTCACTCACACACACACACGGGATATCGATGACAACACCTACGCGTTCGTCTGCCTTCCTCACCGGTCACCAGGAAGAGGCAGAGCAGCGAAAGAATCATGAACGTGTAGCAAAAAATAAAATAAAATAAATAAATTAATACGATACGAAGTCTTTAGTTAAGAGGTGAAAGAAGATTATTAGGAGTTGAAGGAAAAGTGGTGAAACTGAAATACAGTAGGAGTAGAAAGAATCTGGGCTCAACCAGATCGCTTCATCTTTCTTATTGGTGTTTTGTCTTTGTTCTGCTCCCTTGGGTCGTCAGACCTTTGTATTAATATTGGTTTATTTATATAATGCTGCTTATTATTATTATTTGTTATTGTTGGAGTTAGTGAGCCCGCCCAGGTCCTTGTGTAACTGGGAGGGTAGTCACATTTTTTTTTTTTGAGGTGTTAGTTAAGTGTTAGTTGTGTTAGTCTAAAGGTACACTGTATGGAGAGGCCTGCCAGGTTCTTAGTGGAGCTGGTAGGTCACTCTCATCTTTATTCCTCTAGTAATGTTTTATGTGTAAATGTGTATATTGGGGCAGGAGGTGGTTCAATTACTTCTTCCTGGCTGATGTAGCTGGGAGGGTAATCACATTATTATTATTATTATTATTATTTATTTTATTTTTTTCGGAGTTAGTGAGCCCGCCCAGGTCCTTGTGTAGCTGGGAGGGTAGTCACATTTTTTTTTTTTTACTAAGATGTTAGTTCAATGTTAAATGTTAAATGTTAAATATTAGTTATGTTAGTCTAAAGGTACACTGTATGGAGAGGCCTGCCAGGTTCTTGTGGAGCTGGTAGGTCACTCTCATCTTTTATTCTCTCTATTAATGTTTTATATGTATATTGGGGCAGGAGATGGTTCAATTACTTTCTTCCTGGCTGATTTAAACCAACTGTGTTCTTGGAATTCTTCGTTGTCTATATTATTCATTCAGTTTTGATATGTTTCTGTGTTAATAAAAAACGAAATAAAACACTATTGGTCACTTTAACTGTACACCCTCCACTGTCAATAACCAAGCGTTTACTTTTATTATTTTTTTTACAATCAATAGCGAGAATGTAAACAAACCCCACTTCAATTAAATACCAAATAAGGATGAAATATACATCACCACAAAGTTACCTGACTAAAATGTTTACCTTCCAGCCCATGAGACGCCGCACCCTTCCCTCCTCAGGATAGCCCCTCAGTTAACTCAATACACACTATAGGTTCTCACTCCATCTCTCAGACCTTGGTGGTAGAATCAAGACTCGGCCGAGGGTGTTGTGTTGTGGGTCAGAAGGGCTTTGCCACCTCACGCAAGTACACAGACACACATGACTTGGCTTCGTTGTCCACCACGCCCTTGCCCCACTGAATGGCTCTGAAGATAAACCAGTGTATCCGTATTAGGGAAGAGAGGGGGAGAAGAGGAGGGAGAGGGGGAGAAGAGGAGGGAGAGGGAGGGAAGAGGGGTGAGAGGGAGGGGAGATAATCTTTACACGCCTTTGTCAAATATAAATCTTCTTTGGTTATCCATCTTTGTGCTGGACCGAAAAAAATACCCTCGATGTGTATCAGAGTCAGACAGTAAATTTAAAAGTCTCAATACATGAGACTCAAAGGTATTTTTTCCAGGTAAGGTGAATCATCTCTTAACAATGGCTTAAAATGACACCTGTGGTACCTGCACTATACCTGTACTCTACTGTATAGCTGATGATATACAGTCATGTTAGGTGTTATTTATACTCAGGGAAAGGAGAAGATTACGCACACACACACACACACACACACACACACACACACACCTGTAGACCAAATTCAACATAAAGAAAAGTAATACCTACCTAAATTTCAAACCAATTTAAAATATCACATTTCTTAAAAAAAAAACTACAAGTCTGAATAAAAAAATCTGGTAAACAAAAAAAAAAAATCAAAGTGTTTCACCATCAACCAAAACGATACAAGGTAAACAAAACACTGAAAGCTTGACAGTTGCAACATTCCTGAGTCGCTTTGTTGTCCATCATCATCATCACTACAACACAAGGTCAATCAGTCAGTCAGTCCCCGTCTTCTGTCAACACACAAGAAACGTGAAGAATCAGCAGCGGTGTGTGTGTGTGTGTGTGTGTGTGTGTGTGTGTGAGTGAGTGAGTGTGTAGAGGTGGTGGGAGAGTGAGTGTGTGTGCGTGTGTGTGTGTGTGTGTGTGTGTGTGTGTGTGTGTGTGTGTGTGTGGTGGTGTGTGTGTGGTGAGTGTGTGTGTGGGTGGTGGTGAGGTGGAGGTGGAGTGTGTGTGGGTGTGTGTGTGTGTGTGTGTGTGTGTGTGTGTGTGTGTGTGTGTGTGTGTGTGTGTGTGGTGGTGGGTGGTGGTGGTGGTGGTGTGAGGTTGGTGAGTGAGTGAGTGAGTGAGTGAGTGAGTGAGTGAGTGAGTGAGTGTGTGTGTGTGTGTGTGTGTGTGTGTGTGTGTGTGTGTGTCCTCATATTGTTTGTAATCTCACGTTCTCCAGACAAGGCCGGTGAAGAGAACTCATATATAGTGAAATCCCCATAAAGCGGACTCATCTCCTCATATAATCCGTTAAATGGAGGGCTTCACATCTAATGAACCCTTGATATAACGGACTCATCTCATATAATCCGGTAAATGGAGGGTTTCACATCTACCCTTGATAAAACGGACTCATCTCACATAATCCGGTAAATGGAGGATTTCACATCTAATGAACCCTTAATATAACGGACTCATCTCATATAATCCGGTAAATGGAGGATTTCACATCTATCCTTGATATAACGGACTCTCCTCTACATACTCCGGTAAATGGAGGTTTTACTGTATAGTTAGAATGTTTTAAAGGTCATTCACCGCCCTCACCACAATTCTCTGAGTTACTGTGCGTGAGTGTATGACTGTAACACACACACACACACACACGACATAAATCATATTCAACAGGTGGAAATTAATTATTCTCTTGTTCATCAGCACTAAATGAGGTATATGCAAATGAGTTAAACCAATGAGGAAAAAATAACCAAATTAATGAAGAAAAATAACCAAACCAATGAGGAAAAATAACCAAATTAATGAGGAAAAATAACCAAATTAATGAGGAAAAAATAACCAAATTAATGAGGAAAAATAACCAAATTAGTGAGGAAAAAATAACCAAATTAATGAGGAAAAAATAACCAAATTAATGAGGAAAAATAACCAAATTAATGAGGAAAAAATAACCAAATTAATGAGAAAAAAATAACCAAATTAATGAGGAAAAATAACCAAATTAATGAGGAAAAAATAACCAAATTAATGAGGAAAAAATTACCAAATTAATGATAAAATATAAAATATCCAACACGTAAAAATAAAATAAAACTACAAATTAACAACAATAAGAAAATAACACTAAAAACGAACTAACAAAACCTAAACAGTAAAAATAAATAAATAAAATAAAACACCTGAATAGTAAATGCAACACAATGCAACACAATACAACACAGGGCGTGGTGAACAACCTAACCTAACCAAACCTAAGGCTATTTAGATAAAACAAAGCATACACAAATAACACCGTCTAGAACAATGAAAGCAAAAACAAACAAACAAACAGACACCATTATGCTCCACACCTGTACAAGATAAATATAAACTCAGGTAAAACTGGCCCGCTAGACTTTACAGGTAGGTAAGTCACTGAGGTAACACACATAAAACACCCCAGGCCTTGTTGTGTTGTTTTCGCACTGCACACCTTACCCCCCACTCCCCTCCCTTCACCCCAGGTAAAAAAAAAAAACGAAAAACCCACCAAATTGTTTGAGAGTTACGTGGCGCTACACAACCTTGCTACACTACTCCATTTACCCGGTCACCTGTACCTGTGCCCTCGCGTCATCCTTGTTACCTAATACCGTGTGTGTGTGGTACGCTCTCCTTCCACACCTGTCTAGTACTAGCCCCTTCCTCACCTGCCTAGTACTCGCCCCTTCCTCACCTGCCTAGTACTCGCCCCTTCCTCACCTGCCGAGTACTCGCCCCCTTCCTCACCTGTCTAGTACTCGCCCCTTCCTCACCTGTCTAGTATATGCTCCTACCTGTAATTTGGTTATCGAAGGTAAAAACAATTGCATGGAAATTTTCCGCCCCTTCAATAACGCCTTCCATGTTTCTGAGGATCCCCGCCTTGTCATTACTGAGGCGGGGAGCATTCGACAACTACATGCTGACGTCATGCTCTTAAAGTCAGCAACAAAGTTAAACAGAAGACAGTAATGCCTGACAAAAAAAAAATAAATAAGCACTGAATCATGGGTTGTGTTTAATCGCCCACGTGCACGATCAGCTGATAAAGGTAAACAAACAGAGCTGCACAGTCACCCCACCTACCAATGATAGCCCTAGCTGGGTCAGAGGCTTGGCCAGACAACACACACACCTACCATTACCTTCTTGTCATCCAAACCCTCTATAATCATCACCGACTCAATGAAAGCAAAACTCTCATACAATTGGAGGTTATTTGTACGTCAATAGGTATACTGTTAGGGCATTCCACTCACGACTAGAAAGTTCCAGATCATACACATAAAGGAAATATACTACCCCCCCCCCGCCCCCCCACACTCTTTTTAACATGGGGTGTAGTAAAGCAGTAGTGAGGATGCAAGACATATGTCACGCTCTATGACTCACAGGTCGTTTCCCGGGGCGGCAACACCTGAATCAACAAACTAATCTTAAGACTCTGCCTGCTCGGTTAGGAATGACCTTATAAACAAAGAAATGAAAAACTGTCCAATTTGGATAATCTAGACTCGCCGTACCGTCTGTCTCTCTGTCTATATTCCGTCGTTGAGGTAAAGTCTCGGAAGGGGATCACTGAACGAGTCAATCATCCATAATCATACGACTCACCACAGGTATTATCATGAGGGGTGAGATGACAGCCTGGGAATAATAACAGTTTCGGGGGACATGTCAAGGTAAACAGTTATGTGAGAACAGATGACTTGTGTAGACCAAATAACCTTCAAAGTCTTGACATTCTGGGGAGACCTGACAGCTTAGCCTTAGAAAGATGGCTGACATTTTGAATAACGTTTACAGCTTGGAGAGATTAACAAGCTGTGAACACCGACATTCTTGGGAAGGGGGAAGGGAAGGGAGAAGGGGGAAGGGGAGGGGGAAGGCAGGCAGATGTAAATAGCTACGTTATACAAGCAGTGGAGTTCTCGAGCGGTGAGTCAGGAACAGGTCCGTCACGGCGCACGGAACAGTATCAATACACAATGACGGTGTATAAAAATAAATATATATATAAACAATATAAATAATTAGAATCCTTGGTTGTGAAATCTACTGTAAGTGGCTGAGACAATGGTGGGTTGAGTCCTGATACCATATGAGAGAGAGAGAACAAGGAACAAGTAGGGAAGGAGAGGAATGATTAAAGGTTGAGGAGAGAGGAATGAGAACGATTAAGGAGAAATAAATGCAGGTGTGAATTTACTCGTTACGCTACCTTCCCCTTCATTACCTGACCCGAGGAAGAGGAAGAGAAGTAGGAGAAGGAGAAAGCGTAATCCCAGGTGAGAATCTACTCCTTACTCAACCCTCTCCTCCAGTACTTGTAGCCTGGAAGAGTTAGACCAGGTGTGAGCCCCGCCAGCGGAGGACAGGTGTTGGTGGTGTGGAGCCTCAACCAGAGCGGAACTCGAGTCACGCTCCGCCTCACGCCTAAGACCACCCCACTGGCTCCTCCTAGCCCAGTCGGACGGAAGGAAGGAAAGACGGACGGACGGACGGACGGATAGATGAATGGACGGACGGACGGACGATTCACCCCCTACCATCCCTGGCGGTAGTAAGTCTTCCTAGACAAGATCAAGGCCGTCTCTTACTTCCCCTCCCCTCCTCTTCCCCCTCTTTCTCTCCCCCGCCCCTCCCCCCTATCATGTTGCCAACCTCACACGCAAGATGGGGTAAAATAACTCAATCTTGAAATGTCTTAAGAGAAAAAATCTCTGTATGAATTAAGGAAACATCTATACCTTGAAACTCTTAACAACATACATACATACATACATACATACATACATACATACATACATACATACATACACACATACATACATACATACACACATACCTTTAATACTCGCCAGGAATATATTTCTTAACCCTGAGACTCTTACAAAACACAAGATAATCCTATACCTTCTCATTTTACCTGAATTACTTTATCACAACACAAACATCAGAATATTCTTATCTAAATCCTAATAAATAACCTTAATAAATAAAATAACAATAATATTTCCTCCAATCATGTCTGTTTAATTTTAGTCCTCCCTGATCTAACGAGTTCATTTATTTGGAGTCCCCGTGCGTGTGTGTGTGTGTGTGTGTGTGTGTGTGTGTGTGTGTGTGTGTGTGTGTGTGTGTGTATCGTTATAAAACCTACATCGCCGCTAAATTAAGACGGAACACTAATTAGGAGACGCACATTTCACACATCTCCACCTACTCGTACCTGGGGGGGATATCCACGCACCTAATAAGGCCCTTCCTAATCCACCCGAGTTTCGTTTGACATTTCACACGCTTTTGGTTGGGTCGTGACGTAAGTAATGACGTGTGTGGTGAACTTAGGTGTATTTAAAAATTTATGTAGTTATATATGAAGATGTTAGGTGAGGTATGACGAGACGAGGCGTGATTTATTGATTGTGGGCACGACAGGTGGGCTTACTACCTGTCTTGTGGGGCGTCTACCAGGGTTACGTTTACCTGTCATAAGAATACCTCTCTCTTACGCCTACCTATCTCACTGCTTCTCCTTACCCATTCCTACCTTATCCTAATTAAACGTTCACGTGTCAGTTCCCTCTACGTGGCACTGTCTATCACCGTCCCATCTGTCAATCTACTTAACATTCCATGGCGTACATCTACTCGTCTACAATCTACCACACCTTCAACCACCTACCAATCTACCACACCTTCAACCACCTATCAATCTACCAGCCATCATCGTCCCACAACTGGTCCTGTACTCGGGTTCTCAAAGACTCGTAAAAAAAAAACAATCAATCCCTCGTAATTCTGGATTCAGATCATATCGAACTGACTGACATAAACAACTCCATCCATAATGTCCCCCAAATCACCCTGAGACTCTTACCATAACTAGACACGTTCTTTTAACACCAGGTGCAAGTGGGGGAGGGGGTTGAGGGGAAGGGGTGAGGAGGTTGAGGGGAAGGGGTGAGGGGGTTTGAGGGGATGGGGTAAGGGGGTTTGAGGGGGAAGGGGGGTTTGATGGAAGGGGGATAATATCAAGGTAGCCATAGGAGTCTTCGTGAATCCCGACCCTCACAACAGTGCATAATTCTCCCCGAGGATGTCCAGCTGATGGATACAACCTCTTTAACCCGTGGCGCACCGGCCTCCTGCCCTGATCCTACCACTTCCCCCTGCCATGATCCTGCCACCCCCCTCCCCTCCCCTCCCTCCTCCTGACCCCCTCCCCCCTGCCATGATCCTACCCCCCTCCTCCTGCCCTAACCCTACCCCCTTCCTCCCTCCACCACACTAACCTGAGCTGGCGTGTTGATTTTTTCCCTTCATTTTTTCTTTCAGTCGCGTGAACCCCAGCGAAGATTGAACGATATTTAGTTCCCTTTCGTCTCAAAAAGGTTCGTCGTCGCCTGTATGTCTGTCGTCCGTCCCATTCCCCCGACCGTGGACTAATAAACACTAACGACACAAAATTGGATGGATCTATTTTATTTTTCCATCAACAAGGGGTAGCAGTGGTGCAGGGGGGAAGAGGAGGAGAGGGGAGAGGAGGAAGGAAAGGGTAAGGGAGAGGGGGTAGGGGAGAACGGGGTAAGGGAGGGAAGGGAGAAAGAACAGGTGACCAAGAATGTAAACACAGCCGAGATTGTGGTGTGTCCATCAGAAACTTTAATGAAACATATTAGGGGAGAAAAAAATACCTCACACGAAAAAACTAAATCAGTCAAGTCGGTCAGGAAATAAGATAAAAATAAAATATAATATATCCTAACTTGTATATACAGTATACTTTAACGAATATATCCACCAACACATACATATTACCTATTATGCTACACATAAACCACATATGAGGTATCCTGTGACTATGACTGACCAGGGTTATACGACCTCCTTCTACCTCCTCCCGCTAGCCATCTTCTGCCTCCCCATACCTCCTCTCGTTTTCTACCCCCCCTCTACCTCCTCCCGCCAGCCACCTCCTACCTCCCTGGCGTCTCTTTAAACATTATGTAATGCCTTTCCTCAAACATTATGGAAATTGGTGGTGTTTTACCTGTATCGGAAACACAAATCCTGTTATCGTCTATCATGCTGCTCAACGAAACCCCAAAATTCACACTCGTAAATCCGAAGCCTTTTAGGACAGAATAATATATCTGTGCCTAGTGTTTCGGGTTCACGAATCTGAATCTCGAGGTTCATTAAGCAGCACAAGAGGAAACCAACCCCCCCCCCACCCACCCTTTTTTTTAGCTGTCTATAATTAAGTTTCCTCAGCTGGTGAGTAATAAGGCCTGGGTAGAGACTGAGCACCTGGGATAATAAACCACCTCCTCCAACTAACACACGAACCTCTCCCGCCATGATGACTGTTACGAGGTCGACCACACTTGACACAGGCCAACACGTGGTCACCAGAGAGATGAACATAATGATCTACTTCAAGTCATAATGAATAACTCCCTCATTATCCTGACGAAGCTGTTCAACACGAATCTCTGAAGAACTGACGGTGTAATGACTCCAGGATCACGTGCACTACACCAGACTCACGTGCACTACACCACCCACGTACACTACACCAGACTCTTGCACTACACCAGACTCACGTGCACTACACCAAGACAGCACTACACCAGACCCACGTGCACCACACCACCCACGTACACCAGACCCACGTGCACTACACCAGACTGTGCACTACACCACCCACGCACTACACCAGACTCTTGCACTACACCACCCACGTACACCACCACCAGACACCAGACTCACCACTACACCACTACACCAGACTCGTGCACTACACCACCACGTGCACTACACAGACTCACGTGCACTACACCACCCACCACTACACCAGACCTTGCACTACACCAGACTCACGCACTACACCAGACTCGTGCACTACACCACTACACCACCCACGTGCACCACACCACCCACGTGCACTACCACACCACCCACGCAACTCTGCACTACACACCCAGCAGCACCCACACTCACCCACTGGACCACACTACACCAGACCGTGCACTACACCCACGTCACTACACCACCACGCACACTACACCAGACCCGTGCACTACACCACCCACCACTACACCACCACACGCACACACCAGACCCACGCACTACACCACCACGTGCACTACACCACCCACGTACACTACACCACCCACGCATACACCAGACTCTTGCACTACACCAGACCCACGTGCACCATACCCAGCACCACCACCCACGTGCACTACACTACCCATTCACCCACCACTACACCACCCACGTGCACACCACCCACTGTACCACGTACACTACACCACCCACGTACACTACACCAGACTCTGCACCCACCAGACTCACTACACCACCCACGTGACCCACGTGCACACCACACCACTACACACCCACGTGCACCACACCACCCACGTACACCACCACACTACACCACACGCACTGCACTACACCACCCACGTGCACACCCACCACCACCACTACACCACCCACGTGCACTACACCACTACACCAGACTCTTGCACTACACCACCCACGTACACTACACCAGACTCTTGCACTACACCAGACTCTTGCACTACACCACCCACGTGCACTACACCACCCACGTACACTACACCACCCACGTGCACTACACCACCCACGTACACTACACCAGACTCACGTACACTACACCACCCACGTGCACTACACCAGACTCTTGCACTACACCAGACTCACTGTGTTATTATTGGAGCTGTAATCGACACTGTCAGGGAAGGAGACTGACCTTTTATTTTACTCACTTACATAAACTTCAAAACGCTACACCAGTGACTGTACATAGAGCTTGACGACAGTATACAGTATGTACGGTTAACTCAACTCATCGATATATTTGAGCTATTTACAACTTATAGGTATTTTGTCCAAACCTAATCAAACCTAACCTAACCTAACCATACCTAACCTAACCAAACCTAATTTAACCTAACCTAATCAAACCTAACCTAATCTAACCAAACAAAACCTAACCTAATTAGAAGGAAGAAAGGGACCAGACAGACACACCCATTCATGTGTCCAGTCTACTCAGTGCGTGATGCAGGTTCAGGGTAAGCCGGCTGGTCGATCTATCAGGCTGTTGGTGTTGGCGCCCAGCTAGCCTACGAGCCTCTCCGGTCTGGTCTAGGTATATCTACGACTTAACAATTCCTAGTTATCTTATTTTTCTCTCTTCTATTAATCTATATTTTATAATTTTATTTCTATATTCTTTTACGATCGTTTTATCATTTTATTCTATTTATTTATTACGTATCTATTTTTTTTTCTATCAAGTCATTTATTTTAGCTAGAAAGTTACCGAGGCGTCAGATCCAGGCGTTAAGTTATGTGTGTGTGTGTGTGTGTGTGTGTGTGTGTGTGTGTGTCCTTGAGACGACAGCAGCAGCAGATCGAAGAACAAACCGTAAACTTGGGTTAATAATAAAGCAACAACTAATTAAAGCCGGAAAAGGCGTCATTAGCTCCGGGTTCTCTCAAAAGGCGTCATTAGCTCCGGGTTCTCTCAAAAGGCGTCATTAGCTCCGGGTTCTCTCAAAAGGCGTCATTAGCTCCGGGTTCTCTCAAAAGATTCCTAATTTAAACTTTTTACTCAACTGGAAATAGAGAAAGGGAATCGACTTACACGGTGTAAAGAGATTTGAATGCCATTTTCAACTAACTCCCAACTTCTTCAGCGCCTTCTTCGTGTCGTAAATTAAATTCGTTTTAGCTAGAGGCATTGTTGCAGCTTCTCCATACAATCAAGAGGGGGGGTCTGTCTGTCTGTCTGTCTGTGTCTGTCTGTCTGTCTGTCTGTGTGTCTGTCTGTCTGTCATCTACACCAACGTGATGCCGACTTGTGTGGCGCGACAGATGTAAACATAGATTTCGGGTCTTGTTGTGGTAGAGATGCGGTGTGTGTGTTGCTTAGGTCGAACTTAGTCCAGAAATTATGTCTCAATTTACTGCAGGGTGGCTGGCATCAACACACACTGCCAGGATCACCAGGCACCAACCACCACCACATACACTCACGCCCACCAACACCCAAACCACACCAACACCACAACATCCACACACCTTCCCAAAATAAACCCACGATATCTCATTTTCACTCAAACTAAACGTGGGTATCATCACTACAATGGCAGTCTGCACCACACTTTGAACACTTTAATGAAGGCTAAGCTACACCATTGGCTTTGAAAACATCAATAACAGCAGCTTCATTTTCAAAACCACAACTGACTAATTCAAATTCAAAAGCTTGCATATGCGCAGGAGTATCACGTGACAGCTTAACCTCAGCTGATTGTCGGGCCAGAATCACGTGAGTTAAGAAGTCAACTATATAATCCACGAACTTAAACCCCTCTTAATGTACTTTCCTACGTAATATCGAGAAGTCAACACAACTCGAAAAATATTAACTTGAGCCAAAGAATAATGCATTTTTGGCTCAATTTTCCCAATATATAAAAAATCAATATAGTTCCATAGTTGTACTGTACCGAATCTTAACCAACACAACCAAGTGAGGAAAAAAAAAAAAAATAAAAAATACCCAAAGTGTTTACATCCAGATCGACCTTCCTCGCCCAGCTGAGGAGCCATGAATGTGGTCTGGGTCACGTACCTACTTCCTGCCACACACACACCCACTACTTACCGCTGCTGTAACGAACTGTAACACACACTCTCTCTCTCTCTCCTGGTGTGACGATAATATGACAACGACGAGAGAGAGAGAGAGAGAGAGAATTTTCACGTTTCCCCACAAATACTTCACCTTACACCCGACAAAATTCACTAAGTGTTTATCCAACTTCTCACACCTGTGCTTCGACCGAGAGTCAATATTGACCTATATCATCCCAAGCAGCCACGTGTCTTTCAACAACAAACAACAACAACAGCTCATAATAGCCGAATGTCCAAAACAATTAACAGTTTATCAATGGCCGCAGATCAAGTCATGCGTCCATAAAATCAGAGCTTCTATAATTTAGGTTAATGAAGCTTATACCTGTGATATATTCAAAGCTTCTCCTTCAAGTTCTTCACCTGTAAGTTTAAGGCATAACAAGTATAAGAAAACTCTCATCTCGAATTAAAAGATAAAAAAAAATACTAGAAGCCTTTGCATGTGTTCTGGGTATCAAGTTCTATCTACAGGAGCGAACACAAACACCTGTAGAGTTTTCGTAGGTTCTATTTCCTGGATAAACAGAGATACACAAGGGAGGTGGCTCTCCTTACTCTGTCTGGGGGGTCAACTAGCCTCTCCGGTGACATTAGCAGCTTCCATATGTCGCCAGGCACATTAATTAAGCGTGTGGGACATGGTAAATACATTGCCACACGCTGCTAGCTAGGCTGAATAAATAGTGTATATAAATGGAGCACATACATAATATACATACAGCCATAGCATCCAGCACAAGAGGAGGCAGGTAAACAGGTATATACAGTAAAAACCTTCTATTAACCTTAAGATATAAACTGTGGCTAAAATTACAAAATAAGACGAGAAATATTTGTAGTCACTGAAAAAAAAAACTATACAAAATTGTGTTGAAAAAATATGACACAACGGACGAAGGATTTTGACAACCCTACCGAGACAACAGGAGTCACAGTGTTCATTCTAGAATTCATCGATCACCCCAAGTAGAGATAGTTTTTTGAGTGACTGTATATTGTTATTATTTTGAAACCTCCTTACCAGTTACGACTAATAATACTCTTTCAAAGTTAATGGGATAAAGTAATAATTGTAGGGTTCTTATGCGTGTTTCCAAGGCATGTTATACAAGTGATTAGTCACACCACCGTAACAAAATTAATTATGAGACAAATTAAAAAATCTCTCTTAAAGCTCAATTATCTGTTAAAGGTCAATTACATTCTTCATAATCACTAAAACAAACTAAAAAAAAATCCCAAGAAGCCCAATATGATTAAGTCCCCCTCATGAACCTCCTAACCTAACGTAACCTAACCTAACGTAACCTAACCTAACGTAACCTAACCAAACGTAACGTAACGTAACCTAACCCAACCTAACCTAAGATTTAACGTTGCAGCTGTACTCACCACAACACTTTATCAGGAAGGAAGGGGAGAGAGTTCACTTGGGTCTGGGCCCTTCACACATACCTGTAAAAAAGGAATAATGACTTAATTAATCTGAAATATGTAGGTGACTTATGATACATATTTAAAAATTATGTTTATTATTGCCTTTAAAAACATCTAATTCAAATAACAGCACAGTATCTGCCTCCTCATAAGGGTCCGTCAAGCTTTCATCAAACATCTCACTTTGGATGACTGTCAGTAGTGAGTGAGTGATGCCCTTAACTCTGAGATAAGACCCTGAGGCTCCTAGCACCTGTCAGTAACCCGGAGATAACGAGACGAACTGTCCTCCCACCGTCTCTCCACCCACCCACTGTCCATCTGTCATCCTCAACACACACACACACACCTCCAGTTCTTCAATCAGCGTAAACGTGAACTTCCGCATAGCTCTTACTCCAAGCCACAAGACACAAATTACTTCCACGTTTCAACACTCAGCTAAAACTTAAAAACAAATTTGGTTGACATCCTGTAAAAGCCAACAAGGCCTGTTAACGTAGCTTACCCTCCTACACATTGTTTTTCCCTGCGGTGCTCTGGCCAACTAGCAGAAGAAGGCGAGCGTGTTAGTGAGGAGTTAGTATGCAGTTTTAAGAGTAGAGTAGGAGGGAGGGAGTAGGGACAAGGAGGTGAGAGGGAATACACATAGGGACATCCCACTCCTACCAAGACTGTGAACAAGATTTACTTATTGGTAAATAGATGAAACATTGATAAAAAAAAAGAGACAGAAACAAATTGAGACATTGATTAAGAAATTCAGAAACAAAACGATAACACACAATATGACGGACACAATGGCTCCTACACGGCGGCAGCATCATAATACAGTGCATCATTAATCATGTTGTGTTAGGCCTAAACCATAGACCTATGCTTTTAATAACCCAATAACAAAAGAGAAACGATTGCGCCTTTACACCTAGAGGAACAAAATACTCGGTAATACCTACAACTCCTGATAACAGAAGGAGAATATTGATAAGCCTTAGAAGACAAAAGTTTCACTGGATGGGGGACGACGCAGTTCACTTGTTCCCCCACTATACAGCCACTGCGGGAGGCCAACCAACCCCTCACACCGCAGAGGAAGTGTGTTAGGGGGAAGGAGGGGACAGGGGTGGGGGGGGGTGATCTAGGTCTAAGAGGCTCTCCTAGCTGGACAAAAGGAGGGAAGGAAGGGGGAGGGGATAAGGAGAAACGGTCAAGGTTAGGGAAAAGAGAGAGAGTGTGTGTGTTAATGCAGAAGGAAAGTGTGAAAAAACATAAATTCTATGAGGATAAGTAAAAGTACTAGTGTGTGTGTGTGTGTGTGTTGTAACGAGTGTGTTGCGTGCTTCCCTCCTTCCACTAGCACGGTGATAACACAACCTCTTAACAAAATGAACCCCCGGAGTCTGGCCAGGAACAAGCATAGTATCAGCTCTTGTTGATAATGCAGCTTCCCTCCTCTCCTCCCACACCGTACAGCACCAGCTGGGCTCCATATACCCCAAGAGAGGTTCAATGTGTCGATACAATATAATACTGTTGGTGACTTATGTTTTCTTTTAAATTGCCTAGACGATAAATGACATTGTGGCTCATCCAAAATTATTCTATCCGCCAATTTTTTCCATATAATGTCAAGAAAAAATATTCCATATGTCAACACCTATTTAGCTCCAACTTCTGTATATAATTCCCATCTTTTTACCTCCAATTAACGCGCGCGCACACACATCCAATTAACTCAGGAATCAAACGTCTTCTGAACAGGTGAGTGAGTGGAACTGGATGAAGCTCAGGTGACTCCCCACAGGTAAGCAAGCAGGTAAAGGTATCCAGTGATTGCAGTAACACCTGATACCTCCCCCAAGGTCACTCAGCCGTCAACGATATGTCAAAGGAGCTCTGCCAAGGGAGGAAGGAATCACTACTGGAGGAGGGTATTTAATTAACTTGTTTACCTCTCCTGAAGGGGTTTGTTTGGCCTTGTTTGTGGTTTTGGTGCCGTTGTTTATTTTCTCTATGGATGATTGATTTCACAGGCTACCACACCACCACCACCACTAGCTACCAGACCACTACCATCATTGGCTACCACACCACCACCGGCGGAAACCTTCCCTCATGCCTGTCATCATCCTGTGTTCAGTGCACCGTGTTGGACTCGGCCGATTACCCTTGTGAAAAAAACTTGACTAGATTTTAATTACCCTCCCGCCCCTGTTTGTTCTTCCGCCCGCCCGCAGGTGTTGGTGTCAGCGCCGGTGCTTCAGGTGTGCTCTCTCTCTCTCTCTCTCTCTCTCTCTCTCTCTCTCTCTCTCTCTCTCGTGTGCCCCCCCCCCTCATATTCTAAGTTCCCTTTTATTTTCTTAAGTTACGATATCGGTTTCCCTTAATATTCCAATCTAAGTGTTATATTCTTCTCCCTCTTACCTATACGATATCTTAAAGTACCTACCAAGATAACAACATGGTGTGCTGGGTAAACTTTCCTCACTATAAACTCTTCCTGTGTGACTAACTAGACCATCCGAGGCCAAAATCCGATGGAAAACTAATTTGGAGATTCTCAAACACAAGACAGGTCAAGGGCGTGATTAGCGAGGAGCCCCCACCCACCCACCCTTTGAATGGTCGGAAATTAATCTGTGACTTTGATGGCAACAGCTTCTCAGATCCGACTGTACGACCGTTAAACTAAAGCAATTAACAACAAGTATAAGGTAATTAAAGGTGTTAAGAACTCGGGAGCAATAATCTTCACACCGCCCATTAAATATCTAACCATCATGATGAACTGGCAGCAGCAGACACCTTGGTCATCCACCCACCTTTACTGGGACCGCTGACGGCTGGGTGAAGAAAAAAGGCCCATACAGGTGCATTAACTACCCAAAATAACTTGAACTGACTGTCCCAAGACCAAGAGGAGCCGCTGTCAGGGTCATATCTCAGCTGGATGTGATATGTTGTTACTGACAAAACATTAACGTTAATATATCGCCTTAATACTGCATCTCGTCACCGTCTGAAGAACACAATAAAAATTTAATGATTGATGTATAGAGCCAAATTATATATAGCCTGACTCCTGCCTCACTTGGTGTCAATTATAGCAAGACCTTGGGTACATCTAAGGCTGGTAACGTTTCTATTCGGCCAGAAATAAACAGCTTTTAACAAAATATTAACCACAGTAAAAACTCGTGAGCAGTATTGAACATCTGGAACAAATACACCAGGCAGAGAAGCATCTTGTTGAGTGCATTACTTGTCCTTATTGACCTACAGTGGCTGACACACGCGTATCAGTAACTGTCAACCCTCGTTGTACATGACGGCCGTCACGGGTGTTGCCTGGCCACCGTCGTGACCAATGTTGGCATCCCTCTCCGCCCTGGCACCTGCAGCACGACCTCCACCGACCCTTGACAGATGAATTACCTATTTTGGTAATGATACTTAACACCATCCACATCGCACGACTAATTTGGGTGAGACAAACTACAAAAAAGATAAAGGTAAAGCCATAATGAAGCTGCGAACAGTACCACACAACCTCTCATTCCGGTGGAACACTGATAAGTAATCTGGGTAGACGGCCTTATCTCTTACGTAGGTACCGTCGTCAATAGGTGGGTCAGCTGCGAGTTACGTCACCCGCACCACCCCCGGCAGTGCGACAAACAACCAAGTGGCATCTCTGGTAACCTCCCACCTGCTGCTGCTCTAGTGCCTGTGGTGGTCGCCTCCCCACAGTGATACACAACACCTACCGTCCACCAAGGGTCACTCCCCACGGAGAATTCTACATACCTCTACTATACGCGGCACCTGGGGGGACACATGAGGAACACACGGACGACAGCAATTTCAACACTCACTAACAGACAAATGGTCGAGACGGAAAAGAACGCCAGAATATAAGAGACAAAAGAGACGGAAGGACGACGAGATAGATGATGAACAGACAGATACAGATAACCATATAAAACCGTAGCTGTGCCTCTCTCAACACATAAACGGACAGGTCGAGCCCTCCAACCTACGTCACACACTATCAGGCATTCCTTTACAACACGTACCGGTAAATATACACTTGCATGGTTTCTGGTCAGGTGGCTACAGTCTTAATAGGCCTTACTCTAACCTCGTCCTCCGTACTGGTGACCCTAAGAACTGGGCCCCAATAGGACCCACCATCCTTCTGGCTTGTCCATACGGCGAATCATCACCACCACCACCACCCCTCATCCCTAATTAGAAAATATCACAAGACTGGATTCCAATGTTAATGGTCATATATGCTCAGGGACAATAACTGGGGCCTATTACACCAGCCACCATGTATAGTCTAACCCCGGCGGGAGGTGGAGGCGACGAGTGACTACCGTCAGCCAGGCCCCGCGGGCATACTGACGCCGACAACCCTGACATGTTCAAGGTTATCGCCGTGTGAGGGTGACCATGACCAGCCAGCCGGGTGGTCACCGCTACTCTACCACACCATACCTCGCCTCACCACATCATCCTCCATCACGCCACACCCCACCATCCTACATCACGCCACACCCCACCACACCATACCTCGCCTTATTACACCATTATACACCACGACCCATGGCAAATCACACAATACTTCACCACGCCACACCATCACACTATGAAACACCACACCACTACCTTACACCCTCTCCCCCTCACATACTCAAAGTACCTCGTGACCCAAGACCCACTCTAACCACCTACACTATACACTTAGGTCAGAGACTAATGAAAATGCCATCAGAGTATAATAAGTGGATAAACGTCAAAATAATGCACAACAGTTTATAATACCAACACCAAACTCGTTAAAGGACTAAATAAAAATATAAACAAACAAACAAACAAACAAACAAACACACACACACATACACTAGAAAATCATATACGAAACAATTTAACTTACATAACACTGTAATGGCCAACGCTTCACGCTCAAGTCCAAGAGATTACCACGGGAGTCCTTCAGTAATTGAATTATCGCCATGAAATCTTCCACTCCACCAGCTCACCAGGAAATGAACTCTCCTGCCCCAATAATCAATGACCAACGTTCTATCGTGGGCGAGGCGCAGTGTGTTCCCGACTCGTGTGCAATACTTCTTAAGAGGGCGCGGAGGTGTGGAGTCACGCACCACAGAGAGAGAGAGAGAGAGAGAGAGAGAGAGAGAGAGAGAGAGAGAGAGAGAGAGAGACTTCCTTAAAACAACAACTGTTCCCGATGTAAGAGAGACAGCTGTACCCATGCTGTATTAAGGTAATATAACAATACTAAAGATACATGACAATACAGCACAGCCTTAACCTCTTAGTGCAGTCGGTACAAAAATCACCCATATTGTGATTCGTGAGATAAACATAGTGTAATATTGTCTAACACTCACAAACACTGGTGAGGGCAGCCAGATGGGGGTGAATAAGGGAAAGGGGGTGAATAAGGGAAAGGGGGAAAACAAGGGAAAGGGGTAAATAAGGGAAAGGGGAATAAGGAAAGGGGGAAAACAAGGAAAGGGGTAATAAGGAAAGGGGGTGAATAAGGAAAGGGGAAAACAAGGAAAGGTAAATAAGGGAAAGGGGTGAATAAGGAAAGGGGTAAATAAGGGAAAGGGGTAAATAAGGAAAGGGGTGAATAAGGAAAGGGGAAAACAAGGAAAGGGTAAATAAGGAAAGGGGGTGAATAAGGGGTGAATAGGAAAGGGTAAATAAGGGAAAGGGGGTGAATAAGGGAAAGGGGGTGAATAAGGGAAAGGGGGAAAACAAGGGAAAGGGGTAAATAAGGGAAAGGGGTGATGGGATAAATAAAATGATCAACCAGATAGGAATAGCCTAGAAGCCAGGTGGCGAGTGACCAAACTGTTGAAAAAGATTAATATCTTCCAGTTACCGACCTCCTATACTAAACTGTTCCAGATGTGAGAGTAAAGAATTAACACCTTCAGTCACTCCAGAAGAACAGAGAGCGGACAAGCCTATTCACAAGGGGAGTGGCCAAAAATATCTTAAAATGCCAGTCGACATCTGAGGCCAGACTTCCATCAAGAACTTGGCCCAGTGCCAGGAGGAACCGGGGCCACCACAACACTGCGGCGCCTGGACACTTCTGGGCTGGAAAGTCTAGATGAATCTGATAGCGCCTTCACTTTTTTTTTAATGGCACAAAGGAGGGGGAGGAGGAGCTAGTTCTAATCACAGGACGAGTTGCTTGTGGAGGAAAACACGAGGTCATAGGCAGGGCAGACACCAAGGTAGGAAGGAGGCTGGAGTACAGGGGAAAAAACGGGTTGGGGCAGAAGCTGTTATGGGAGTGACAAGTGGGAAAGACACATCGGAAGAACTGGTAATTACGGCGGGACACGGTGACACGGACCTGGGTACCTGCAGACGATCCGACCAGGAACAAAAACAGAAGAGGGATCATAGTGCTTTAAAACCCCGGGTGAGGCAGAGGTTAGAGTGCGACAAAGATGGGGGGAGGGGGGGGAGAGATCACGTACTGCGACAAAGAGCACCGTGAGGCAGCTGACGACGGTGGAGTGTCCAGGTAACTTGATCCAGGTGACCACAGCCACAGCAGGTCCCCGGGCAGCCTGGCCCACACACCTCCCACCGCACCATAGCTACAGTACTCCACGGGCAGGCGTGTATCGAGATAAAAACCTCCGATAAAACTTTTATCAAGTATCAAGAGATCACGGCATCAAGGTACAACACTCTACCTGACCCACAACTGGGAGACAAGATGGCTGTTCACGGCAACAAAACACAAGGAAATTCCACCTTCTCTCCTCAGTAAAAACTGGGCCGTGTTATAGTGGCGGCTACAGCAACAGCAGTCACGACCTATTGTGGGAACCGCGAGGGTCCGGGGCGGCTGACCACAATGAGGGGTGAGCAGGGCATAACCACAAACTGCAAGGGAGAGCCTGGGCCGACCTGTAAGACGAGTGGGCGGTATGGACTCTGGACACCTCCGGAATCGAAGGGCAGGTGGAGGAACCACAGGACTCGTCGACAGGCTGTACGACGGGTGGTGGGGTGATAGAATGCAGCAGGACTTGGGGGGACAGGCTGAAGGACGGGTTGTGGGGTGGCAGGACATAGTAGGAGCCGGGGAACAGGCTGTAGGACGCACCATAACCCAGGGACAGGCTGTACGACCCACCAGAACCCGGGAAATAGGCTGTAGGACGCACCAGAACCCGGGAAATAGGCTGTAGGACCCACCAGAACCCGGGAAATAGGCTGCAGGACCCACTAGAACCCAGGGGACAGGCTGTAGGACCCACCAGAACCCGGGAAATAGGCTGTAGGGCGTACCAGAACCCGGAAAATATGCTGTAGGACCTACCAGAACCCGGGAAATAGGCTGTAGGACCCACCAGAACCCGAAAAATAGGCTACAGGACACATTAGAATCCAGGGGTTCAGGCTGTAGGACGGGTGACGGGGCGACAGGACGCATTAGGACCCGGGGCCTGGCTGCAGGGCACGCCACGACCCACTACAGGAAGCGTCGCTACCTCACCCTTCCTGTGGCATTCACCCAAGCGTTCCGACTCCTCCTTTCCCGTCCGTCAGTGATACACTTCAAGGCTTACCTCCTCCCTGTAGGGGAGTCTGTGTTTACCACTCGCCTGAGACGGTTCAAGTAATTTACCTCACCATGAAATGATGGCCGGAAACACATCTTATAACTCGCGGTGACAACACACGCTCTTCAAACCTTCGAATGATAAACCCCACGCTAGTAGAACTCACTTCCATTCATCATATACTCGTCAAACCCACAAAACATTGATCTATGCTAAGGGTGAAAACATATATCAGCGATCTAGTTCAAAATGCTTGTGCAGGCAAAATGTGGAGACGTCCAACAACCGCTGCCGGTGTGTGCTACACCACGTGGGCAACACCCCGCTTAGTTGCACTACCTTCCCCTGTGCCTCCACAACCAAACTATTATTACCAATTCTCTGAACGATGTGTACAGCCCCACACCGGCTGATTATTATGATCCAAGTTATCAAGGAAACGGAGTACAGGAAGGGAAGCTCAGGTGTAGTAGGGAAGGAAGGTAAAGCCTTACAGAGCGACCAGCCAGGCCAGCCCCCTCAACATTAACGTGGTGGAGCTGGCGCACGGCCCAAACCCCTCCACACAATTTCCCAACAGGACAACATAACACAGTGTACAAAACACCAGTAGCTTGAGTTAGCTCCCGTCACAATACCCCACTTGGTTATATGATACCTGTTATTTTTCTTTTATACTACAGCTAATAAAGGTGTGTTGAATGAGCTATGTTCTCCCCAACTCATCCTACAATAGCAAGAGCGGAATGAGTTACCCCGTCACTTCTCATGGTCAAAATCCTCCCCTCTGATCCACATACCACTCATTAATACTCAGCCAGGTTTCCCATTACAGGTAAACCTATTATTTAACTCAGAGGGCAGCACTGGTCACGTGAATAAATTGCCCGTAGGCCCTAACTTAACCTAACCATACCATGAAGGCTGACAACCATTCCTTTATCAAACAACAATCTCTTCACTCACGTCACTTAACAACTCCAACTAACCTAATTACCCTCATCACCCCGACAACCAAAACAAACAACTCTTAACCATCTTCACATCTAATGTTTTCATCCGGGGCAAACAACGACCAACACATTTCACCCCCATCCTCTCACAACCAAACCAGCCTCACTCATTCCAACAACCACAATCAGCGCTTCACAGAATTACCGTCTTACTCACCATAACAACCATAGTTCTGTTCTGTTCTGCCCTAACACTCACCAACCTCGTAAACTCCTCGCCACCACACAAGGTCACCGGTACATCGATCCATCCATCAAGCTCCCGACTGCGACACCACACAGTACAGTCAGCTATGTCAAGTGTTCTTAGTACAAGGAATCTCAGTGCCTCCTCCCCCCCCTTATATCTAGCAACAATGAATCATCCCATTTCGACATAATCGCGATTCTCTTACAGCTGAAGTTAATAAAATGTTTCACTAACAATGCTATATGCAGCAGCATATAGGCCTATACCTTTATCTTGACCCATAAATTACTTCATCATTTTAGGTGCTTGTGTGACACCGGCCTTACGCTGTAGCTCTTGTCACCTTGTCGACGTTTAAGGCTTTGTATACGAAAGGCTTCTGTACTCAAGAGACTTCCACGTGTCTACATTCACAGTGATCCATGACCAAGTTGTCAAAAACGGAATTATTATGAGTCAACTAGAGGCGAGAGAACCAAAAAACTGTCGAGGGCAGCTAGAAAAAATTAATCACTTATCTAACAGCGGGTATTTCCCTGCACTTAATAGTCTTCTGGTGACAACTTTTCCGAGTCGAGAAGTTGTGAAGATAGAAGAGTGGAATCACGGTAAAAATACTGTGAACGGATTTCTATGTACTGTATTATTATATGACAAGTATTATTTAAATTACACTATGGGGATAATTGCAGGATGTAAATCACAGTTAAAAAATTTTGATAATCATAAAAAACTCTGAAAAATGATACGAAAAATAACTACAGTAATATCTAGTTATTTACTATACATGCTAGCTCGGTAGGTACGTAAGTGACTGTGGCTTAAAATATAATAATCAAAGCTACTATTGATCCCAAGTGTCAGCTAAAACATGACACCACTAGTGGTGTCGAGTAGAAGCCTCTGTCTGCCGCTGGAGAAGTTCCCTGGCCAGGTGTCAGCTGGGTGGGCTCAGTTCACACGGGTAGCTCCCATTATCAACAGGTTATGGAGGTAATCCCCAATATATATCTGGTGGACACGAGAAGCGCCTGGCCAAGTAGCTGACGATATTACCATTCAATAATTAACTCATGTGACTGTGTACCAGTGTAAGATGTGAACCAGAGTTTGGCCAAGTTAACATAATACTGGCTGGGTGGTAAAGATCTATACTGTATTGATAGGCTTATATAACACTGGAGAGTCGAGTTGGAACGTGATGAGTGTGCATAATACGTATACTCTTGTCCAGGACAGTTAGTTACTTGTTCCCGTTACTGCAGACATTAGAGTGACCTCAGCAGTTACAGACAATAACTCATATGAAAGGTCAAAGAATTCTCCATCTCCGTAATTTACAACTTTAAAAAATCAACATCCAATGATAAGGGAATAATAGTCTTTCTACATTGATGCATAAGATCCATTTTCATTCTTAGACTGAGAGGAATAAACGCTTAGTAGTTCTTGTTAGTTAAAATATTCACAGAAGACAAGAAGCTTCCCTGCCAAGACAACTGCGTCGCCTGACAAATGAAGAATGACAGCCACAGTTAACAATAATCATCTCATTCCTACACAAAGAGAATAAATAAGATAAAAAAGCGCACATCCGATTACTGAACAAAGCAGTGATGAAAATTTGTTTTATGGACACAAGCGGTGACGAGCTTTGACACACACACACACACACACACACACACACACACACACACACACTTCTCGTCTGGCCTTGATATTTATGCATTCGAGTGATGACCTATACAATGCTATCCTGCCTTTTTATTACACTTCTGAATGGCATAATCACTGACCCACCCTCCCTCCCTCCCTCGACGGTGTGTATAATGAACGAAGGAGCCACTCTGTTTCGCTAACCCCGCCTCAGTTCGTTTACCTACACACAGCTTCACCCATCAAGCACCTTCTACCACCACCTCTCCCCGTCGACCAAAATTGTTCCCACTACATCAGAAACTTCCTAAAAAATAGACACGAGTTACTGTCATACGATGGGGGAGGGGGAGGGGGGGGGGTGTTCGTAAATTTCAAATGAGGTGTCTATAACATTCAGTTCGTTTACAATGACTTTTGGTGACGTGATGTATAGGGGGAAGCAGTCAGTAGGACCGGTTCACCAGAAAGATTCCCAGCCATTAAACAGACAATGAGAGGAAACCAAGAGAATGCTCAACAGAATAAATCTCTTTATGTGCATGATGGAATACAACAAAGGAACTGAGAAAAATAGAAGACGGGGAAGAGGATGGGAAACGAGAATAAGACAGACATAAGAGAGGAATCCAGGAAACTTGAACTGGGGAAACACTACAAATAAAAATATGGAAAAAAGTATAGTATTAAATACAAAAAAAACAAAAGCTATAGGGGAAACAGATATAAAACAGTAGAGATGTAAAGTTGGGACCGAATGCCTGAAGACACAAACAAAACACCGTATATCTCTGTAATGACTGAAGACTCGGCCTGAAGCTTGAGGAGGGACTACACACACACACACAAGGGACCTCAGAGAAAGAAAGACTTGTAAGCAGACCATTGACAAACACAAGCAGTCTGAAGAGGGCAATAAAAAACACTATGAACGCGAGGTGAGATGCGGTAACGGGGGAGACGAGGTTAGGTTAGGTTAGGTTAGGTTACCAGCTTTGAAAACAACAAATTCTCGAAGGAGTTTAATCCCCTAAGATAAAAGTAAATATTTATCTTTGTATATTTGTATCACTGTAGATTCTAAAAAATACAGAAAATATATCAGGAGAATTTGGAACTAAGATGAGGTTTGCTGGCTTAGTACAAACGCGAAGAGCAAGGATGATGAAACACTATATTTTCACTGAGGATCTGGCGGGAATTGGAGGTCAAAGGTAAACTGTGGGTAGGTATTAATGGCCGCCTACTCTTCATATAACTCCTTAAAATACATTCCAGTTTGGGCAATAATGCAACACACAGATCTACAAACAAACAGAAGCATGCGTGGAGGACAAACTCATCAGACATAACCAGAACTAGAATACTATATAAAAGATTCACGAGGGGCAGAAAATGACGAGGAGAGGGTGGACGAACGTGAAGATATAGGGACATGACGTGAAGATAGATAATACTGTACTAGGAAAAGAAAGATTGATAACAGACACTAGTGAAGGTCGAGATAACAGTAGCCACAGCAGGTAGGGGTAAGAGGTACAGAGAGTGAACAGGTCTGAACAATGGCAGGAGTGGGTGTAGCTGGTCATTATCAAAACTGTGAGCGTGGGAGCTGGGCAGTAGCAGCCACAGAGGGCGGGCGTAGGTCTGGTGGGCTTGTTCCGGGCGTGGGGGCCGGGCAGTGTGGTTTTCCCATGCCCGTATTGATTGCACCAGATTGGCTGGTTCCTCGGGCGATGTCATCACGAAGAACAAAGAACAATACTACCTAAACCTACACTGTATTATCAATGTATATACCGGTACACGATAAATCCAATAGTAACTTATTTGGTTATAATGGTATCTATTTTCTGTAGCTTAGGTCCTTAATTATGTAGTGAAGTAACCTGAAAAAAAATACTTCAAAAAATCCTAATTACGTTACTATCAAGGGACAAATTGTCAACATGCTCACGCTTGAGTCATTTAAAAGTCCCAAAGTAGTTATTTTAATTATTCATCACCAATAAGACGAGTATAATAATTAGTAAGGTACGGTAGATACTTGCCCAAGGCCTCTTCAATAGACCTTGGTGCTGCAGATAAGACTTGTTGTCGACTATGGTCAGGTCAGGTTACGTTCAGGGCTGTGGAGTCGGAGTCGGAGTCGGAGTCGAGGAGTCGGAGGAAATTTCGGCTTGTGGAGTCGGAGTCGGTAAAATTGTCCAGACTCCGACTCCGACTGAAGCTATTCTGTTCCTAAGAACAAATATATGAACTCAGGCATATTCATTGCAGTGATTCCACTGATCCCACTAATTTTCTTAAATTATTAAAAGAATTTATTTCCATTTTATAAGCATTATTATGAATTTATTGTAGCAGGCACAGTATAGCACTATAATTTTGGACGATAGTCTCTTCTTTACCATTTGAAATTTTGAATTATATCAAATTTTGTTTCGTTGAAAACTGCACAGAGGCTCTCAGCTACAAAACAATTAGCTACAACCTGTTTTTGGTGAGATTAAGGCAAATTTAATTTAATAACTTAATCATGTAAGGTTTATCCATTTTCCTTAATAAGGTATTCATTTCTTTAATGTACATAAATATATAACTTTACTTTAAAAGGAATTGTAGGATCATCATTTAGATCCACATCAGATTATGAGCTTAAACAAAATTCATATGCTGAGATCGAACTTTTAGATATACATGTAAATGGTGTTTTCTAGTTAATATCTTGAATTCTTAATAAATTTATTTTTCTTTTGATTGAAACTTTGAAAGTCAAGCCTATCATCTTTTTGTAGTTCTTAAATATCGTCCAGATCATTAATAAAGCTGTAGCAGTATAGCCACGGTGTTTTACTTTTTACCTATGCAGGTTACAACATACAAATTACAATTAGGATGGTAGAAATAGTTGTTACAAATAGGCCAAGGAGTCGGAGTCGGAAGCATAAAAATTTGAGGAGTCGGAGTCGAAGGTTTTGTCTTCGACTCCACAGCCCTGGTTACGTTAATGATATATTAATAGAATGGATACGTCCGGTAGTGTAACATAAACCGACAAAAGTGAAATTAAATATATATCCGGTTTCGTGGATCTTGGTGTAACGTAAAGCGGAAGTATGACACAAGGGAGAGGAATTCCTACGTTAAGAACAAGTCCTGCCCCAGTGACTCGTTGAAATTCCGTTCAGTTCTCGTGTCTAATTGGTGGAACAGTTCTAGATAGAGAAACCTGTGATGACAACATGTATATTACGAAGCTACGTATACTTAAAAACCATACATAACAAGTGAGGTATACATAGGTTTGGGGTTTTACTAGGCGTTCAAATTGTGAGTTATCAAAGGTTTAATTACGAACATTAAAAACAACATCACTGAAAAATCTTGATAACTAACCCTAACAACATTGATAAACACTCATATCAAAACACAAAGGCGGAACATGTCTTTATTTTCACCCCGAGCGAATGTACAATGACTAAACACCTAGATGGTCAGTTCATTAACATTGGCGAGAGCTGACCGGAACTGTCTTAACATAAGGTAGGGAGCCTCTCTCTCTCTCTCTCTCTCTCTCTCTCTCTCTCTCTCTCTCTCTCTCTCTCTCTCTCTCCAAACACTCATAAAAGCTGAACCGTACACACGCCAATCTCGTTAATCTTGAGGAGAATGGGACTTTTGTGTTGCCAAACGTCAGATGCCCCACTAACGTAATTCAATAAAAACAAAGAAAAACAAAAAATACATTGTTAGGAAATAAGAGACGAATAAAAAAAGAGAAGAGGGAGGAGAGGGAGGAGGAGGGGGAGAGGGAGAAGGAGAGGGAGAAGGGGAGGAGGGGCTGACAAAGAGACCCCCCCCCTCCCCGACAACACACCATCCAAGGTATCCCCCTACCGTACTCAACCACACTACCAGAATACAACATAAGCACATTACAGTAGTTTTCAAAGGCCCATGTATGGTTGGTAAATGAGACTGTCCAGTGAGCAGATAACGCTAGCTAGTGAGGAAAGCCATGACTAGCAGACAACATCAGCTAGTGAGGAATGACAGGACTAGCGGACAGTAGCTAGTGAGGAAAGGCAGGACTAACAGACAACATCAGCTAGTGAGGAAAGCCATGACTAGCAGACAACATCAGCTAGTGAGGAATGACAGGACTAGCGGACAGTAGCTAGTGAGGAAAGGCAGGACTAACAGACAACATCAGCTAGTGAGGATGGACTGGGGCTAACAGATGACGCTCGCTAGTGAGACTGGGGGTCTGGCGCCGCCGGTTCACCTGAGGCATCCCAACCCAGGCAAACATACCGGATGTGGTAGCGAGAGGACGGACAATGAAGTAGGTGAAGACTAAACTACGTGACTGGTGTGGGCCGGCGTGTAGGACAGGGAAGTGATGTGGGGTATTAAATCCAAGGTTACGAAGAGAGAAAGAACCGAGGGAACAGACAGGAACGAAGAGAAAGAACCGAGAAATGAGGGAATAGACACAGGAACGAAGAGAAAGAACCGATAAATGAGGGAATAGACACAGAAACGAAGAGAAAGAACCGATAAATGAGGGAACAGACATAGGAACGACGAGAAAGAACCGATAAATGAGGGAACAGACACAGGAACGAAGATAAAGAACCGATAAATGAGGGAATAGACACAGGAACGAAAAGAAAGAACCGACGAGGGAACAGACACAGGAACGAAGATAAAGAACCGATAAATGAGGGAATAGACAGAGGTACGAGGGAAAGGTTTTAGACAGTGTGGCTCCAGGCTGGAAAAATAAAGGTATGGAGAGAACACGATTATCAGTACACCAGGCTGGGTAATGGGGTCATACGGGGACTAAGAGGAGGCAGCTGAAGGAGAGATATGAAATAATGTATGGCATGGTGTAGGGTGAATGGGGAGTATCCTGTGCTCCGAATGCAGTAAAATGACGATGGGGGAAGAGTAAAAATAAGGAGAGCTTAAAAGGTCCACACAGAGTAAGGAACCGTGGGAAGCCGCAGGTAGTGTCCCAATCACCTCTGGGAAAGATCTGAGGAAGGCGTCACCGTTCAACAAGACCAACAATCTGGGGGACAAGTAACAACAAAATTAAGGCGCGTGGTGTGACCAGGGTAAGCAGCAGGGACGTCGCGGTAATCACGGAACTGTGTGGCTGTGACCGACCTTGGTATCGTATCGCTGGCGGAGAGTAAAAACCTTAAACCCTGGAGCCCGGTTGAGAGGGTCTGGGGAAGGTTAGACTACTCTGATAATTACCTGCCAGGTGTAGTCTGAGGGAGGAGGGTACATCCGCCCGACCAGCAGCCGCTACATCTACTACCATACTTCCTGGGAAAAGCACAAGTTCTCGAATTCCCAAGGAAATATTTTATATGGTAATTCTTAATGCCTCACAAAACGTCACTATGTATATGAAAAAATATGGTCTTAAATTTATATATAGATGTATACGTATGTTGTTTCCTCAGACACTAATTCATAACCCTAGACTTACCACATCCCTACAAAATTTGCCCAATATAGATTAAATTACTAACAACGCAACTGTCAATAACAATACTCCAATTAACACCAATAAATGATTCCTGAAAAGCCTTGAACCATACTTCTCCTACCAGTTAGTGATGAGTTCAAGGAAAGAAGCAATATGAAACGTACAGATGACAAAAATGTGTCTGAATTTCCAGCTGAAAGTTTGTGAACACGTGTTAGAATTCCTTTCCTTTCAACCTCATACAACCGTACAGTGTGGGGGAGTGGGAAACACAGGAGGGGAGATTGGGTCTTGAATTATAGCTTCAAAGGGGACGACCTAAACTGTAGAGGGGATCGCCCGCCCCCCTTTCTGTGAACCCTTACCACAATGGTGTAAAAAAAATCAACATGACTAAAAAATCTGATATATTAAGCCTATAAAATTCTTTATTTTTTTTAGGCAGAGTGAAATCCAGCTAACACCCTTGGATGGGAAGTACAGAGAAGGAAAAGTGTAAACAGCGTATTATGATGATTTACACTTTTATCCGCCTTCTATTTAAACTGTAAACAATTAGCCCATATTTTGTATATTATAAATTTTGTTGAATTTCACTAGTTAATCACACTGTTATGGCACTCTAGCCTGTTGAACATCACTTAAATATATCAGCTAGTACTCCCAGTCATTCACACTAAGCCACCTGGTCGACTGTAAGCATTGTGTAATTTCATGAAGCAGCACAGAGTGGTACAATTTTTGCTTTACCGCACCGTGACATTTACCAAATTAACCCCGCACATAGCCCCATCCTGCCGTGCCCAGGTGTACGTGCACTGGATTACCAAGCTCTCCCAGATCACCTTTCCGGGTCATTACAATGATATTCCAGCCTTTACCGCAAGTCACAGACGCGTTTCTCTTACAGCGGAAGTTCGACCTTGTAAGCTCGAGGGCACTGTTCTACTCATCCACCGATCCTCACTACCTTCTCGGGGCGAAAACTACTGTACTAAAGCATAAGACCCTTATGAAATGGGAACTTTCTTCAACATACTGCACGTTAGTAAAACTAGCAAAGGTGAACTGTTCTCTGTTAGCTCTGATCTTCACTGGTTATCTAAGAGTATTTATTCATTACTGTTATGAGATATCCAGTGATACAACCATTCATCACTCTGACCTGCAAATACATACAACTATACCAGTTATTACAGTAAACATACTGTATAGAGCATAATAAAAAACAGACCCTCGTTTAATTAGCGACAGTAATGCAATTGAAGCCATTACTGTATTACTCTATAAATAATAGTGCGTCATCTGTCAAGGCTCACGAATGCTTTCTATATAACTATTAGTATCCTTCGTAATGTCTAATGCACCTTTGTGTTTCATTGATTGGTATAACTGCAGTAGTTTTATTATTTTGTTTACAGAGTTTAGTTGAAGATAACGGTAACCAAAAAATATCCTTTAAAAGAGGCAATGAAATTCAAACATGTCATCGAGGAAAATAAAATGCCCAGGTGGTGATCAAATCATGAATGAGCGATATCTGAACTCCTGAGGCCCTACTAAAGAGACCGGTTGCGCGAGGGAGGGAAGCAGTGGCGGCACCGGGAGTGGAGGGGAGCTCTGAGCTGCCAGACGTAGTGCGACCGTCCAATACTCCTCTTGTACTCCCGGCTTGCTAGCTCAAGTTCCGCCTCGATAATACAAACACTTATACTCTAGGGCATGTTATATTCCCTGGTTAAGATCTAAAGGGAGATAATTTCAGTGAAAAAAGTAATTAAACAAAGGGGAAGTGAAGGAGACGAGGAGTGCCAGCCTTTTGCATGCTTACGGTATCAGTAACCGATTTGTTTACTTTGAACTTGAGAGGGTAACGTGGGCTTGTGCGACCGATAAATAAGCATCCTTTATCAATTAAATATATAACCCGGTGCACATTATCAAGAAATAAAAACCTAAAGTAATTCATATTCCAAGAAACAGTTCGAAATAAGAGCAAAACAGGCAACTCTGAGGAAATGGCTGGCACCTCTGACTCACCGCAGCGTTACCAAGGATGAAACCGGTTGTTCCTGTTCGCCTTAAACTTTACTCAGAACAAAACATAGGATACCTAATGCATATACATAAATCATGTCAACAGCACAAGATATCAACCTTTAAATGATATATATATGTCTGGCCCATGAAAAGCCACTTATGTTGAACAAAAAATCAGGAATATGTTGTGGTCATGCAGTTAGCAATTCCACCTTCCCACCACTGATCCTTACTCATATTCCGCGGCCGGCAGGAGTGAACCCTAACAATGAGTCTACTTTATTACACTTCAAGTCTAGATTATCTCACAAGCCATCATGTAACATCACACAAGAAAGACACACCCACCCACACCACGACAACAGACGAAAGCAGCTCGTGCCTAAGCCCCAGGACAAGGCGGGAAGCTGCTCAAGTGAAACTGTTTGTGATGCTTCCCTTATGATGTATCTGGAAAACAATAACTCTCTCTGATACATTTTTCATCGTGGTAAACAATTGACAAGTGCTTCCGTAAAAAAAATAGATACATCGACAGACTCGCATCACCAAATGTGTTACAGTATACATAAACGGTCCTAACAGATGCTCCTAATGTAACATACTATGAATCATAAGCCGCATTGCAGTTGTGGGGCGTCTATGGAGAACAGATCAATTTTACGGAAAATAACGATCATGAAGTTACTAGTTTCAAATCCTTGATATTCGTTTTCTTTACTTCTTCTCAACCTTAACCTGAAGTAGCTAATAATTCGAGATGAAAATGAGATACTCCACAAGATTTGTTCCCCTACAATTTGTAACGTTGGCGGTATCAATGACATTTGAGCATGCATGAACGGACGGGGTTTACCAAGCACCAATGAGATCACCAGAGTTTATTGACCTTCCTTTGTAATTTACCACAAGACTTTCATTTAAGGGAAAGAGAATGGAAAAGATACATAACACATGCTGACCCATATTAACAGAACACATATTTGGCTAATTACAGTAACTGAACAGAATTCTGAACAAGAAAAAGCTTAGTAGCCTACAATTGACGATAGAAAAATGTCATTCAATAACAAAAATAAAATAATTTTGTTCGCAGGAAGTTTATTTATACTGAACATAACTGTATAATTAACAAGGTGGTCTACCACTTACATATATTTCGTGTGTGCTGCATAAAATACCTTAATGACATTTTCTGACGGTAGTAGCAGGAAGGCGGGCGGGGTCATCACAGCGCTGGCAACCAACTACCACCTCAACCACGTCATACATTGTTTTTGTTGCATCTGTTCTTTTGACGAATTTCAGTTATATCTCTTTTCCTCGCCCCGTAACTGAGAAGCATACTAACACAGGTAAAAGACCCTACTTCTTACCTGCTATCTTTAATACGGCACGATCGGCCGGGTCCAACTGGAGGATGCTCAGGGGTTTATCCTTCGCCCATTCGTCGAGGGACTGTCGGTCTAGCTCCATTTCTCCTTCTCCTGGCTCCCTCCCACTGGTTTCTGGGTTAATACCGGCCACCTTAGAGGGGAATGTGTCCTCTCAGCACTGTCACCACCATCACCAGCTGCCCTCGGCTTTATTCAGCTGCCTCGGGTACAAATCAACACGGGAAGCACCGAATCAATACTACACTCTACACAGCCGGTAAGCATGGCTTATAACAACAAATCTTTACAGCTAATTCACAGGTTGAGTGAAACAGCCACTGTCACTCTGAGGGTAGCAAGGTACCAGCGAGGGGCATCAAGGGCAACGGGGTACACATGCTGTGCCCAGAGAGGCGGAGCGTTTAACATCCACACGCCTTAACCGTCCAAACAACACTGCCTCAGCTCGACAGACGACAACTCACCCTGACTGGCTCACGCGCTCTGTCGCGTTTTCTCAGCGACTGAGGTTGCGCGCGCAGCACCATGCTAAATTTCGAGCAACTTCGTGTCAAAGATAGGAAAGCGACTATCCCTACCATTAAAAAAGATGTGCGGTCTGAATCTATGACAGCGCCATCTATTTTCTTGGCTCAGCACTTTTTAGGACCCATGAACACATTTCGGGCCGCTTTCCAATCTATATTATACTTCCCCACGTTTCCCGGTAATAATGAGTCATGTTTATTTCTTTACCTTGTACTACATAACTGCAATGCTTTGAAATACCTGTATGTTGAAGTTAGTTAGAAAATTGTTTGTAAAATTGGAACTATTTTCATTCCCGGAAACCAGGTGGTATCAGGGCTAAGTATAAAGCATAATTTGTATGTAATTTTTTTTTCTAAACCGATGCGTGAATTTGGTAGACTACTTACTATGTGCAGGATCCATTTTTTTAATACTGCATATACTTATTTCCTCTTTTCATGGTATAAGTTAAGAATCTCAATGTAAAGCGTAAACATATATAAGACTCCGTAAGCAGAGATAACGCGTGTTGTTTATCAAAGTACTTTACCACTGATAAGATATGGAACACATGCGGTATACAAGTAGAATATTCCTGAAAAATTTTACGGCCTGAATGATACACTGAAAGGTAAATCGCGTAATTCAGTGTAGCCTTCTGTCTCATGGTGAGTTTTTCCTTTGTCTGCCCACATTTATCTTTATTTTATCAACCATTTCAGTGTCTTTAATTGTATATTTTCTAGACGATTAACTTTACTGATATACCCAGACTTAAATTTTTATTTTGAGTTACTGTAGTTCCAGAATGGATAACATGGCATAGCACCCCTGGATAAAGTATAGCGGCGTCACATTACCACCTTTTCTGTCATCAATTTTCTAAAGACTGCCATTAAGTTTACACGCAGAAACTTAAGTATCCTTTTGTTAATACCTATTTATTGAAGATGATTCCAAGGTTAATAGGTAGTCGACAACACAATCCTGATATTCATTTATTTCACTATAGGAAGTGGATGGTAAACTCCACACACACACACACGTACAGCTAAGACAACCAACTACAGTAATAATCAAAGGTATTATTCAATCTCCGTAATTCAATTTTTATTTTATTAGACAATCTATAAAGGAACAATAAGTAGCAAATATATAAGTAACTCTGTCGTAACACCTCACCACAGTTATACACCAACAACAGTGGACACTGGACACGCACCGACTCGCTCTAAAGGTCGGGGGTCTAGATTCTCAAAGGTTCTAGATGAACATTCCTCGTAACTAAAGAAGTTGAAATGCACCTTTTTTTAAGCTAAAGCACCAAAACAACCTAACCTAACCTAACCAGACACGGTCACATTACATAATTCTGGGAGAAAATTTTATCCAAGGATTATATACCATAATTTTTAATTTTAAGGCTGTTCCACGTGCCAGCGACTAGCCTGCACGCGTGTGTTAGATGATAAATCAATGACAACTAGCCTGCACGCGTGTGTTAGATGATAAATCAATGACAACTAGCCTGCACGCGTGTGTTAGATGATAAATCAATGATATATGGTTACTCTGTCAAGTGTATGAGGGTGCAGATAGCGCCACCTACACTAACACCAGAACAGTGATGATATAAAGCATTTCAACACCAGCTGAGGAAAGCAAAATGTTGAGCACATATCCTGAACTTATATTTTTACCTCGTATAGTGTAAGAAAGAGGTCATATTCAGGTATATTCAAATTCAGTTGTCTTAAGGCTCTCATCCTCAAGATTAAGGTGACCACATTTTTTGTAAGGCTATAGTCGAGTAATTGAAATAAGTTTTGAACGGGATGGCAGTCGGTGAAACAAAACAAACGGTTCTAAAGGAAGGATATTTCTGAAGTGAACCAGTCACTCGGCCCATCCTGAAGGTCGTCTTATAACCTGAATCTGCCGATTATCCAGTCGACGCAGGAGGAGAAGTGCGCCACGCCCAGGTCTGAGGGGAGGAGAGTGCAGTGTGAATTAGGTGGTGTTAGCCGGGAGACGTTCAATAAAGTGGACAATATCATCCAACGGGTTACTCCTTAAGAGACCAAGTAATCATTATTTTGTCTAGGAGAGAGAGAGAGGGAGGGACCAGGCGCCATACACGAGCCCAACATTAATCTTGCTGGTGACTATACTAAAAAAAAAAATTACATCTTAATACTGTGTTAGTGTCTCTGTTTGCGAATCATGACGACGATAAGTTTTCTCAACATAACACACTAGACTAGGTGTGTATATGGCTCCATCCAGACTTTCCCAATTTGTTGGCAAAAGCTCTGAGACTGTGGAAACTAGTTCATGTTTGACTTTACAAAACATTAACGTGGAGTTTCTTAATCTATTTTATACATCAGATATGAATTCCTACTTCGGGACAACACGTAATAATCGCATTTTATCACCCGAAATGGAAATTAATTCTTTGGGTTAAATTTTCAGCATTTTAAGACCATTTTTTATTGATTTCTCTTAATATGATATTACCGCATTCACGTGTCGCCCTTATTGTGGTACCAGGGAGATTGTCTAATAAAAGTAGGAGTCAGGGTTTCTATTAGTTACTTTGTACAGGTCTCTAAAGGTTAATGGTCGAAAGTAAGGTTTCTACAGGTTCATCTACTAGGGTCTTTACAGGTTTATCTAGTATGGTCTTTACAGGTTCATCTAGTATGGTCTTTACAGGTTTATCTACTCAGGTATTTACAGGTTTATCTACTAGGGTCTTTACAGGTTCATCTACTTAGGCCTCTACAGGTTCATTTACTTAGGCCTCTACAGATTCATTTACTTAGGTCTCTACAGATTCATTTACTTAGGTCTCTACAGATTCATCTACTTAGATTTCTACAGATTCATCTACCTGGATCTCTACAGGTTCATCTTTGAGTACCCAGAGTTCTACAAGCTGACCTACTTGGAAACTCTACAACAGTACAATTTCATCTACCTGGATATGTAAATAATCACCTTCCTTGATCTCAAAACTCAGACACACTACATCTACTTCTACAGGTACACCTACTTGGCTCTCCACACTTCTTCTGACAGAGGAGATAGGTAGGGTTGATGTAGGTGACGTAATTAGTACCACACACAGGGTTGTAGTTGACGGACTTGGGACAGTAGTCAAGGCATCCGTCACCCTCGTAGATGTGCATAGCCAAACCCACCACCACCAGACCTTGTGTCAAGAGATAAATAAAAATAATGAGAAAGAATTTAGTCAACTTTTCAACCAAAAATTCGCTGGGAAATATCATACGAGCATTGAATTTAAATAAAAATAAAATAGAACAGATTTCTTTTACATAGAGATCTTAAAGTAAATTATATTCTTTGTAATAAGTGTACTATATGATTATTTATATTAATGAGAATATTTTCATGTCTATAACGCCTAAAACCACATTGTTTTTATAACAGGATTTAAACCTGTTACTTACGAGAGGTTACGAGAGGTTTAGTTCAGTGATGCATACCTCCTGTATCAGTAAAGTGGTAACAGCGGGAACCAGTTAAGGTGTGAGGTATAATGGCAGGTATGTGTGTTGGTTCGTTTTTTAAGAGGTTTTTTGCTGATGAAGTCTTTAAAATATTAACCTACTATAACTTTAACCTAACATAATATTAACCTGAAATAACCTTAACCAAACATAATATTAACCTGAAATAATCTTACCCTAACCTAATATTAACCTGAGATAACATTAACCTAACAAATATTAACCTGCAATAACATTAACCGGACACAATATTAACTCAAGAAAAATATCTGACAAAACCTTCACCTTACATAATATTAACCTCAATCCTCACTCAAAATACATTAATGTTAGTTTTCATTTATCTTTACAGTAATTTTGACACTTTATGTTTACCTTCAGTCCCATTCAATATCCTGTCACCCACATTTGTAAATAAAACTTCAACATTTGTCACTTGTTTTTATGCTACGATGAGGCGTTTACTAGAGTAATTTAGTTCCTCTCAAATCCTCATTTTCCTTCGTTCTTCTCAAACGCTCCGGCTTACGAACAAACAAATGACGACTTTATAAAACAAGGCGATATAACACCAACGTTACCAGTTATAATAAGGTAGACGAGAAGAGTTGAATCTGGACCCATGGTAGTATAGGTCTGTCAGAAGTATAGCTGATCCGTGAAGCGTCTTCGGTTAGTACCACAATCACACAAAAACGTTGTTCAGCAATTCGTGGAAATAAGACTTGCGTTTACTTTGAATCAGCGTCAAAGAGACTTGGTAATGTTGAGTAACTTGCTGGTGGTGTTGACGTTATTTGGTAGTGTAGAGATGACTTGATATGACCTGGTGGTGTAGAAATGACCCTAGTGAAAAGGTCCTCGGAGAAATGTCTTCAGTGCATGATGCTGCTTCTGAAATTAATGGATGCATTAGTCTTCCTATTTGAAATATATTGGTATATATTTCCTCTGGAAAGGAGTGAATCTTTATTAGAAATTGATTTAGAAGTGTGATAACAGGCTCCGTCGAAAATATTAGTGAGTGAGAAGATAAAACAATATTTACGTTTTATGCTCTCAGAATCAGTTTTTATTTTTTCTGGAGTACATAAATACAGGAAGAATCGGTTGGCTTTTTGTTCTTTAAAGATGAGCTGTATGAAAAAATAATGCAAATTAAATGAATCGGGTCTGTATGTAAATTACAAAAGTTATAATAGTGAAGAAATGAGTAAAACAGTTATTTATGTACCATGTTGTGAGAATAAATAAGGCTAAAGAGAACAAGGAATTTCAAACGGTAAACAGAAGAGGACATGAAAGCACAACTTCCTCATCTCCACTCTCGCGGTCTCTCAAGTACCGCCCCTTGTCTTCGTTCAGCGGTCCGTTCCCGTTATGCTTTAGTTCTCGGCAGCAATCCTTGGACAGTCTTCAGCCGACGGAAGTAACTGAGTAAACTGTCACTTGCATAATAGTTTACATTTTTGTACATCGTCATAGCTCACATATCATTTCAAATCCGCTTTCGAGGAATTAGTTACCAATATATGTGAATTAAAGGGACAATGATACCTTTAGAATTGTTATATGTATATTCTCAGACAGAATTGACAATCGGTTAGAATTTTGTATCCACTTTTTATGAGTTTCCGGAGAGGATTATTATTTTTTACTAAAGATTGTTACGCGGAAGAAGATAGAGTTTGACCTTGATGGAGAGGTTGAGCAAGTTCAGGTCTGAAGTTGAGTTAGGTTGTGGTGGTGCTCGATGCCGTTACTGTGTTGCTCTCGCCACTGCATGCCTTGACAATGCTGATTTTTGTTCGCTCACTACCTGATGTTGCTGACGTCTGCAACACACTCAATCAACAGTTGACTAATTTTGTAGTCGTCCAATAAATTATGATCTCAAGCTAGCAGTTACGTGTCCCTGTACCAACCAGATCTAACAGCAGTTGGTAGCCTTGCTGAGGTGTGTATCCTGCTGAAATCCTGATGTCCTTCTACACTCCTCACAGCATAGGATCATTAATCATTACACAGGTGATTAGAAAAATGAAAACGAAAAATTTTAAGAAGACAAGTAGCAACTTATGATATTAAGTCGAAATTGATTATGACAACCTGAATAACCTGCTACATTAACGAAATAATACTGCTAAATCTCACAGAAAAGTGTTGAAGGGAGAATGATGCCCTGCAGGCTGATAAAATAAGAAGCAGCAACTCAAGAGGGAAGGGAAGCTGCAGTAGGTTACAACATAAGCTCATCGTATTACATTGAATCACATCAAACAAGGCGACATATGAGGTGCAACATATCATACATCTCTGATAACGAACTATACATCTAATTAATACGAGTAACAGCTTCCTTCTCCTTAGTAATATTTTCAATACATCTCTATGCGAGTTTTAAGTCAAATATTCATAGTATAACACGGACGTAATTATCATGGAGCTGGCAAGGATAAACGAATCACATGTGGTTTTGAAACGAACATCGTGAGTGAAAAAGTCTTCAGCCAGAGGTACCCACAAAACCTCCGGCGTGGTTTTGTGTTAGTCTTCCAATATGTTCTGGTCTACTTTATAACACTGCCACATTTTGTTAGCTAATACGGTTTATCACTTATCTCACCAACACACCGAAGTTATCGTGTCATTTCATTTTCAGAGCGTATGAATGACTTATATTACTGCCACAATGCAGTTATCACTCCTCATTTCGGAATTATCATGTTATCCCTCTCCACACAGCAGCACTGTATTTATCTAATTCTCACTTTCGCACCACTGTTATCACTATATCGTACCCAAGCCGTAGTTATCACCTGTTATACACCTTCACACCGTATGCATCACCTGTTATACACCTTCACACCGTATTTCATCACTTGTTATACACCTTTACGTCGTAATTATCATTTGTTATGCACCTTCACGTTCTAGTTGTCACTTCTTAAAACACCACACCATAGTTATCACTTGGTATCCCTACTCCATCACTTCTAAACACCTGCAATTATTATTCAATTAGTATATATCAAACTCAAGTACCGCACCTGTGCTAGCATGAAGGACGGTCTTGCTCTCCTGTGTCGCCGTCAGGTAGAGTAACAGGTGAGGTTCGTCCAGGTACACGGAAACTATAGATACAGACGGCGGCACTTGAGGTGACGAGTGAACGTCCCTGCACCAACAGTGACACAGGGAGAAAAGAGTCGTTCAGCTGTGGCCGTGTGTGGAAGAGGTAAGTAACGGTCTGGCGGGGAGGACCGTGACCCGTCCACACAACGCACACACACACACACACATGCGGGAAAACACGCTGACACATCCACAGGCAAAACGGGAACACACACACGCACACATACATTCATATACTGTACATACTCGCCATACCAATTTCAGAATTCCTCCCCCTCACCACCAGTTTTACCCCTACCCGCACTCATGTATAAATAAACAAAAACTTTTGAAGCTTGGAAGAAGTGCTAAAATGCATAAGGTACTGGATACTTAAATTAAGAAACTAAATACTACTAGCAGGATGTCTAGAGAGGGTTGTTCCTGCCTATTGCATGACTATATCATGTCGTTCGTGCACGATGTAGCGTCAGGCACATACTGGGAAAACTTGTGTTGAATTCAATTAGCTAGATGGGTTGGCTTCAAACAAGAATAAGTATGATGGCTTTAATGGGTTATCCTTGATCGAGTCCACCTACTGTTTAACTTTGTATACCTGCACTGTGAACTTGTATGACGATTTTAGTATCTACCTATACGCAAGGATCTTGAAATATATACTGTACACGTTCATATCTGAACGTAATGTACAGTGAGGACTCAACAGGTGGTAAATGTTCATATAACCAAATTATTGCAAACTTGCAAACAGATAAAAAATAATCTTTATACGTTTCTTTGTTTTCCTTGATGGCCAAATTTAATTTACTTCCTAGGGTAATCAGATGTTTTCTTCCCCACCTAAATTTAAATTTGGAAATTTTTTACCAATCCTTGAAAATAATCTAACAAACTTGAAATCTTGTTTGAAAACATCGTAATCACTGGCAACTCTACTAACATCAAGCTAGGTGACTGCTGAACTGCGTGTTTTCCAAGATGAAAACCCTGAGAAAATGTACGTAAAGCAAATCCTGAGTTGTGCATAGTTTATTCTAGAGATAAGACAGCTCTTGTTTTACACATCAAGTCCTTAGAATAACTAGCTTAGGCGCTGGTAAAAGGGAGCAGCGCGGTGAATGTTGCCTCACGACCTCTACCTTTACAATATCGTGTGACACCCGAACTCGAGTGCCCGGTGCGGGGGCGGGGCGGCATTGGGTGTCAACAGACCAGTTACAGCTGACGCCCGGTTATTAGTGATATTCTATCAAGTATACTGTATTATACGTAAAATGAAGCTCACATCAATAAACTCACAGTTATTAGTTGTTGAGTGTGAGGAAAAAAATACGAATACTTTATATATATATATATATATAAAATAAAACAGGGTTGAAGCCTTATGGGCAGGGAGAGGGAGTATGCTGGCACTAGCAGGCATTGAGTTGAGTCACGTGATTTTGTGACGCGAGTCGTGACTACGTAAGTCAGTTCGGCGGCAGAAGCGCAGAGATGATGTTGGCTCCGGCAATACTCAGCCTGCTCCTTTTCATAGGTAAAGTATTATTTATTTCAGTAAAGGATAGGAGAGGATCGCCACTAAGACTTTTTTTTAAGAAAGTTACATGTTAATTTTGCGAAATCGTAGTCTGTTATCGACGTGGTTGCTCTAGTTATTCTAGGTATCATTCAATTCGTTAATGTTCCGATATCCTCTTACTTTTTGCTAAACAAAATGGTTCGTTGCGATATTGGAACATTAGGGCAATAAGTTTGGTATACCAATAACATACAGCGGAATTGTCTCTAATTCAAAGTGGTTATTGTTCCAATATCGCATTGTTATTCTCTACTTTGTTATTGCGTGAAATGCACCCTTTTAACACATCGCCGTAATTACTGACGTGTCGTCAATAAATACAGCCGAATTTTCATAGAAAATTAATTTTAAAATGTCGCAATTTCACTGTTTTACAGTGGACACTCGTATTTTGGACAAATGTGTTAAAATGGGGTTATTTATAGTCAACCTAAACTAACACTTACCGAAGGCGAACTTACTGTTAATGAGACAGTGTAAGGATGCCGTGCTGTAAAAAACTGGAGGGTGAGGCCGCCTTTCGCCCTGAATTCACAAATAATGTCCATATAAGACTAACAACATCCTTCACATGCTGTGGCGAAACTGAAAATGGCGGGATTCACCGGCAGCAGTGGTGCCAGATTTCTCAAGAAAAATTACTAGACTTGCTACAAAATTATGCTACAAGTAGCACAATTATACAGTACTAGAATTTTCACAACTTATGCTAGAATTGTGCCTTTCTCACTAGCTCTTTTGTTCATGTTACTCTTTATTGAAAAAAATCTTTATACTTTATCATATTTCAAATACACCATGAATAAAAAAGGGAATTCAACGGAAATTAGCTACTCTTTGGCAGCATAAACGCAAAGTCAATGTAACAAAATCGATTCATAATTCTATTATATGAAAAAAGTAAATCACACTATTACATTAAATCACATAGCATGTGATCACAGTAAAAAAATACCTATTAATATAGGCTTAAACCCATTATATTTCAGAAATATGAATCATAACACAATATTAGATATAAAAAGAAATATGACCACTCTGGTGATAATCTCTACTTCCTGTATAACACAATTGGCATCTGCTCATTTATTTATTTTTTAAATGGTTGACTATAAAATTAAATGTGGGTTAATTATATTAAAGGAATATCTCCATACCTTTCAAGTGGATGAACACACACTATAGGAGCACCTTGTATTATTTCTGATACATCTTTGCCCATTGACTTCAGCAGTGACACAGAAGGCTCAAGGCTTAAACAGTCTCCACTCACCTTTATTCCTTCACAACTTATTAATTCATTACAAAGAGAGGCATGTTAAGCCTATAGCATTTTTTTTTCAGGTTCACAACAACTCCCTCCCTCCAACCCTCTCTCTCCCTAGCCAGCCACAGTGCCGCCAATGCATTGATGATATCAAACTGAAGCTATGCTACTTCTATGGCTACCTTCATTATAATATTCCAGATTAAACTAAATTATGTCAGATTTATGCTAAAAAATATGCTAAGCTGTAATATTGGGTCGAAAATAAGTTAAAAGCATAAAAGTATGGTAAATCTGGGAACACAGGTCGGCACTGCTGGGTTTTTTTAAATACCCAATGAAACCCAACTTAACCTAACCTTACTTTTGGCTTGGCGAATTTGCATCGTTTCACAAAAAAAAAGACAATTTTAACCTCACGATAATGGCAGCCTGCACCAGAATTTAGACACTTTATGGAAATTTACAAAACACCACAAGCCTTGACAATGTTAATAACAGTAGCGTTAATAACAAAAACACCTTGAATGGTCTGCCAATCTTAAAAATGCCACATTTCGTACAGAGAAGCCATCTTGCAACTAACCAAGACAGATTCAAAACTATATTATAATCAAAAGAATGAGCACACACAGTAGTTTCGCGTGACTTCTGCTGATTAGCAAGTTTTAGTCATGTACGTAAGAGGTAAACAAATGGGTGGACGGAAATAAAGTCCACAGGGAAAAAAGTCACATGACTTGTACACATTAACAATACAATATATATATGATGGCATTACACGTAGGTTTGGTTAAGTTAGGTTAGGTTTTTTCCGTGCCTTTTTTCCTACTACCAACAAATGTACTGAATCCCGCGAACTACTACAGTCAGCTCTGCTATAACGCAATAGTTGTGTTCCTGTAAAACCTCGCGTTCTACAAATTCGCGCAACAGAAATAACAGGACTTATGGAGAAAATAGGGTTAGGTGCAGATTACTTGAAATCGAAAAAAAATTTAGTAGTTAGCCTAATACAAAGGATAGTACAGCCTAAATAAATGTTACATTCATATCTAATAATGAAATCATACAGTAAATGTTACACTTTACCTTGAAAAAATATGAATATAACTTGGTCCCAGATCGCTTTTTCGTTTGATCTTCTATCCAAACACTTAGAAGCCATTCCATCTCCTCAAGTTCCTTTGGCCGTGATCTCACACTTTTGCTAGCACTCAAGGTTTTTCAAGCAATACAGCTTGCTTTAAGCTTTGCTGCATTGTCTCTAATGGTGCGTAAAGTAGACTCCTTTATTCCCGTTGCACACACAATATCACATGTTCTTTCCTTATTTTCAAAACGCTTGACAACATCAAGCTTTTCTTCAAGTGTTATAGCCTTTCTTTTACGATCACCAGAACGCTTCCCGGATATATTCTTCTTTTCCATAGTCACAAAATTGTAGAAATAGTAATAAAAAATCACTGAGGACGCTTAAAAACTTCCCAGGTGTTTCAGCGAGGGTCTAAAACGCTACGTATTTTGTTTTTCTCTCTTATTTAAAATTTTACAACTTACATATACTGTGCGGGTATACTGTATACATAAATATTACATAAATTATTTCTGCAATTCTTCACAAACAAAACACATAAATCAATTGAACATGTGATGTCGAGCGTGAACTATAAACACTGCATAACCCCACGCCAACACTGTACAGTACACCTCCTTAAACGCTACGTATTTAGTTTTTCTCTTTTATTTACCTATTATTCATATTATGCTACAGCTCCCACAAAACATGAGAAACGTTTGAGTCCCCCAGTAGAGATGTCCGTTCTCTATCCACTTCAGGATGTCTTAGTCCTCCGTTTTCTTTTTGTGTACTCACTCAGGGACTCAAGTATTTCTGTATATAACATAGGATGATAAGGGAATTTGAAGTTATGAGTGAATGAATTTATTATACAGTGATTCAATTAACTTAGTTTTGATGTGTTTAAGTAGTATTCAGGCGCCTTCAGCCTAGTAATGTTACGACATTCGTATCACTCACTGTAAACCACGAATTCCATCCATTGAGAGAGAGGCCAAGCGCTCTATTTACATCAAACACACATAAATAGGTAAATTTGCATTGTCTCACCGTTCACTTTTAGCAAGTAAAAAATATATTTTTCTAGTGTATTTGTGTGTGTTTAGACCGAATATGACCTTCATTTTTGGCGGAAATTAGCCGTTTTTTAGCGATTTTTTCGTTTGACGTTTTCCGTAAAAGAAGTGGCTAAGCGACTAAAAAAAAAAACTAAAAAAGAAAACCTAACCTAACCTAACTTAACTGACTCTCACCATATGATGGGATCACCTATTTCTTACCTTATTGGCCTGGTTCTTGTTCGTCGTTGCATTCTGGGATTCTTACACAACGCCACATATGTTGGTCTTTGCGATATTTACATTCAGTCTTGCTCTTAGTACACTTTACTGAGGTTGGAAGAACACCATGCGATCGAAAAAATGCTCTAGTTTCTACGTTTTTTTCCCAAAAACTCGCAATCAGCTCGATATACTTTAAGTGACATCCATCGCAGACTTCCATGGTCGGAACTGAACTTGAATTTCAAAATATGAGACCCAAAATAAAACTCGATTTTGATTGGGCCAAATATACTCTGAATTAAACCCAAAACCATTTTAATTGGTTCCAAAAGCAAAAACGCTTTTGATTGGCCGCATGACATGTACGGGTACGGGTACGCATGTGCGTCATGATTTATGAAGGAGACGCGAGAGACACGCATTGTTGGGTGAGGGGCAGACGATAATGGCGGGAGGTTAATGGAAGAAAAGAGAAATTTTTTTTGAAATCCTATCACCGTTACCATACATTTCCGCCGGTAATGTAATAGATGAAAATTATCTTATAATTAGACGTCTTATTCAAATATGATAATAGATTAGTGGTAGGAATGAACGATGTGTAAACGCAATAATACCCATAAATATTACATAAATTATTTCTGCAATTCTTCACAAACAAAACACATAAATCAATTGAACATGTGATGTCGAACGTGAACTGTAAACACTATGTGTGATGTAAACAGAGCGCGGGTGTAAAACGCTACGTAATTTGTTTTTCTCTTTTATTTAAAATTTTAAAATTTACATATACTGTACAGGTATACTGTATTCATAAATAATACAAAAATTATTTCTGCAATTCTTCACAAACAAAACACATAACTCAATTGAACATGTGATGTCGAACATGAACTGTAAACACTGCATAACCCCGCGCCAAGCCACAACAACCGTTCGATTGCAATCCCGTTACAGCCAATGAGTTCGCGTTTTACAAATATTGTTCCTCTATTCATCAATTGAGTTAGAGCCAATTCGCGTTGTCAAAACACGCGTTATAGCAGAACTCACTGTACTTATTTTTTGCTCTATTTCACTATATCCACTTGTATATAAACATCAATACCCTGCATAAAATTCTGTGGTTGGTCTCAACATATTCTTCACAATATTTTTGCTAAAACTTGTAAAACTCACCTCACAATAAGATATGCAACATGTCGGATGATTGTAGTTTTGATATCATTGGTGGCAGTATGAGGGCTTCTACTGCCACCATTTATGAGGGCTTCTGTTTGCCAGTAACAATTCCTTTTACTCTTATATTTATCACCATTGGTAGCGTGACTATAGGAGGCTCGTGGGTAGGTGTAATGATAGTATCAAGCAATAGGGAAGAAATAACGGTAAATACTGTAGGTAAATAATAGACACAATTATACAAATACAAAGTTTATTTAAACATGAATATGAAATTAGCATAAAGAATTTATTTGTACTAACAGACGAAATCTAGTACTAGGCCCTCAGGCTCAACATACTCACACCATTACTGGGTGGACATATTCAATAACACTTCCAACCCTACTGGGTGGACATACTCAATAACACAACTATTATAGTCACTTAGCACCATAAATACTAGGGCAACTGCCACTACAACACTCAGTCGTCAGGTGTGATACTCAAGCAACAGCCATGGGGTCCAGCCACCATGGAGTACTTTCCGACGAACTCTGGAGATCCCAGTGGATTAATTCCACCACACAAATAGCCCTACTGAGTTAGACACTCATCCACCAATGATGGGGGCTGGTAGTGGTGTGGGGCTTGGTGATCCGGCGTCACCTCGTGGACCGAGCGTTAGGGCCAGACGAGCCAGCTATGGGGGCTATAGGTAGTCTGAAGTGTCTGACGGCCGGGTCTCACGAAGGTAACTGATCCTACTGGACCTCGGACATCTCCCCAGACATTGTGGATACAACATCCACCCTACAGACACGGCCGAGGCTGCGTTAGGGACCTGTATGGATGAAGGGACGGGCACTTACTAACCGGTGACAACAACATCACGTTTCAGGGGACGTTAAAGACGTAAATATGACTTTACTCAGAGCATATCAACTACGTTACTGTAACACTTGCACAAGCAACTATTAATTGGGTCAAATCACTTAAAGAAGGGCAAATTACAACACAGCGTGGAATGGCATACCTGTATGGATGAAGGGACGGGCACTCACTAACGGTAGAAATGCCCGCGGCGCCCTCACTCAAACTAGGCCAGGGAGTCCACCTACTCCTATTCCGATGAATTAATTTACGGTACACTCTGACGTTGAAATTGAGACTATGAACTCATTTTCATTCTCTACTATTATCTTCACTAACAATGCTCTGACTCAGCTATCAAAAGCAAAATTAAATTGATTACAAAGGGTTGGATGGCAACAGGTCCCAGCATACAGCGTCTGCTCCCATAGACAAAGGCTGCTCATCGATGACGTCATCAAGGAACCGAGAAAACGGAGGACGTTTCCACTGGGAGACTCAAAGGGTTTTGTGGACGTTTGAGCGTAATATGAATCCTTAAGGTTTTCAGGTTAGCTCTTATCATGACCATTACAGCTGGGATGAGTGAGGCAGTTCAGAAGCGGTGGGTGCAGACGTGGGACCTCAACTCCCCAAACAACTGGAAGAATGGACATCTTCCCTGTGCTGGAAAGGCTGCCATCCTCCCCCTCTATCAGAGGTCTCCGGTAATACTTCCTATGTACATGTTAACTGGCTTACTATGTATATACATTGCATTTGATATATATTACATTAATTACTGGATATACAGAAATGCAGTACTTTATGACATGCATGGAAAGTTGCAAATATCTTGTCATAATCATCTCTTTTAACTTTTAATGTTCACATTAGACTACTGTAGCATACCTGCTATAATTATTTTGATTACGTTATATCGTCTCAGTCTATCTTCATAATGCTGTTTGCCGTCTCACCCTTCTCACTGTCCTTGAGGATAATTTTCACCGCTATTTTACTGTCAGCTTTTAATACCAGTACTACAGATATGTCTTACTCCCAGGCTTAGAGACTGACTCCTAATGTTCATCATCTCTGCATAACAAAGGACCAACAGATGAAGATAATGTTATTATATACTGCAGATGTTCCTTGGGGACGACCTCACGTTGGGGTCACTGGAATTATCCCTCGATGGTGAAGTAATCTTCGGTGATGGTGCCAATATGATGCTTGACACTTCCACCAAAGACAACTGTCAAGGTGTAGTGCAAATTATTGGTGTCAGAATATGCACCCACCACTTAAATTCTTATATCCTACTGACTTGTTGTACATGAGTGTGTGTTTGTGGGTGAGTAACAACATTACACTATTAATAATACGGAGGATATTGCATAGAATTGAGTACATACCCCGTAGGTGTAGACCTTTGGATCTCAGATTGCAATGTACAAAACAAAACAAGATATTTACTGGGATACTGTACAATACAATATAATATACAGTTACAGAACTTAGAGGTCTTCTATCACATAAGACATTACATAATCACTTAGGCCTATAATACAAACGAGTAGGGTGAAGACACTGGAGACACACAAGAAACATCCGGACAATTATCAAGAAGACATCATTGGGTGTGCTGACTAGGGAGAAAATAAACCTATTCACTACAGTTCATTAACTAAAACTAAACTGTTGTATAATTGACTGTTGTATGCGAGAAAAACATTCTTTTTGGTTTCATTAATTTAATGATAGGAGTAAGTACTGTACTTAATGTACTTTGCTCCAAATACAGTACTGTACTGTTTTAGGTATAATTGCTTTGCCTCTCAAAATTTGGGATAATTTATATAGTACCACTATGGTAGATGCTCAACTTTGAATCGAGGATGGGGAGAGGGGGTGCATTTGTTCTTTCCTATTGCTGTGGAATATTTAGCATGGTGTGTTCCGTAATATAAGAAAGTCTTGAAAATTTGTGATTGTAAATAAAAAAGATTCTACGATGTAGTTCAGCATTATCAACAGCATTAGAGATTACAATACATGAATCATGTACCAGTTTTAGTATCCAAAATGATTATAATTTATGACTTTTGAAATGGCCACATCTTAAAACATTTGCTTCCACTGCCCTCGAAATACAGATGCGACCTGGACGCATCACGGTCAAGACAAATGGTGGGACCCTGATGCTTGGGAGCACCCGTCCTTCAAAGACCCGTCTACGTCTCCTATTCCACACACGCACCGGATTCCCTGTACCAGAGATGGTGCAGTCTTCACCAACCCCGAAGAGTCTCTGTATACTGTCCACCTCTCACCGCCAACCATCTCAGTTACCAGCCTCTCCATAGGCAAAAAGGTGTGTGTGTGTGTGTAAGTAATCAGTAAATGTGTAATATAAATACAGTCTCTCCTCGACTTACGACATATTCGACTTATGATAACCCGGACATAGGAAGGCCATGATCGTATAAAATATTTTTCACATCACGTATTTTCGAGTCCCGATGTTAGTGATCGCGCTGTGTACTGACAAAATTTTCGTTTGTAATTCCCTTTAAAATGGCTGGCAAGTGTAAAAGTGAGAGTTCTCGTGGTGCTGAGAAGAAAAAGAGACACCCATTTTATAATTTCTATGTATTATTTTCGCCTTTTCGACTTACGACCTGGTCGTTGAGACGGAACCCCGTCGTTAGTCGAGGAGAGACTGTAACTGATAGTGCATGTGTCAATATTTCAGATAATAAAAATCTTACTTGTTTTTCATGTCTTGTATTTGTTAACCTAGACCAGTGGTTCTTAACCCTTTTGGAACTGCATCCACAATGGGTTAAGAATAAAAAAAATTCAAGTTCCAGCTGCACTGCCTTTATTGCCTCTTCAGATCCAAATAAACAAACAAAAGCTTGGTTGACAGGGTATTGAGTTGATGGGGATTGAATTGACAGGGAATTGAGTTGACAGGGTTTGGATTGACTAGGGGTTGAATTGACTGATCCACCATATACCTGTAGCTATTCTGGAAGTGCTTAAAATAAATTAGCAACACCCAAGCAGAACTACAGCTCTGAAACTTGTTCAAACACTGCTACATATTGGTTTGCATCTCATTTTTTATGTTCGTCTTTCTATCACCTTTTTATCTCCAAAAAATTTTATATTATCCTCGTGGGAAGCCCCTGAAATAGTGACATCTCTGGCAATAATACATGAAGTTAAGTTTGAGATTATTAAATGGCAAGTTTTCCCTTCCCCACTCAGCCACGCCAATTTTTGAACTACAAATTTATTTAATTGAGAATACATATTTTGAGTCAGAAATATGTTCAATCCTTTGTTCCTCCCCGCCTTGAAAGATTGAAAGGCCCCCCAGGGTAAGTGGCACTCATCTACAATCACATGATTGTAATCCCTGTCAAAGTTATTTAACAATATTAACAAACAAGCCAAACTTAATAAATTTCGATTTGGGAAGTCTTACTCAAATTACTGTATGAAAACATTTCAGATGGATGAACAAGGATATCACTGTGTTGATCCCCTCATGTTTTATAATGGGGGGATAACAGTAAAGGTGACATAACTCTCTTTGGCAGAATTACACCACTTCAGAATTTGCTACATACACCTTGACCAGTGAGGGAAACTTCATGTTCACTGGGGCTTCAAGTAGTGATGGTGCTCCCTTATATGTAGAAAGCCCTGAAGAATGTAGAGATGTGACAGGTTGTCTATGTGGCACTGAGAGTGCTGCCTCCATCATCTGTGGCATAATGTCTGCCAAGTGCTTAAGTCCTCAGTGCAACAAACCAATACAGATGACAGGCTTTTGCTGTCCTGTGTGTGGTAAGTCTATGTGCCTTTGTTTGTCGGAAATAGCTATATTAAGTTATTGATATTTAAATAAGATCTTCTACATTACTGTATGTTTATAGATAGCATAACTGAGATGACTACTGTGCTATATTCCCATAAATTTGTAAACCTTACTGTTGTATTAGGCCAAAAGAACCCTGGGAGTGTAGTCAATAAATACACAGCTGGTATTATCTATCAGTAGAATAGTTATATAATAATTATTAATGATTTATTAAAAAGGTACAGCAGACAACAGGCTGGGTTGGGGGGGATCATGGTAAATACTGTAGGGATAATAGTACAGTAGAGATAATTGTACACACACACACACACACAGTGCATATGTACAGTTATAGAGAAGAGGGCTGTCACTCACCTCTCTCTCCTCCATCTGTCTCTTGGCACTGTATGAAGTGCATCAGGTAGGTACTTGGTGGTTCTTCCATGTTTTTTTTTCTTGCTTGCTTGTTCAGGCAATGTCCCCAATACTTTTTTGTGCTAGAAAGCTTGGTAATTATTCATTATTACTGCCTACTCATTTTAGAAAGAAATAGGATTTTCTTCCCGCTGATATGCTTTAAACTAACCTGCAATATCCACGGTAAGTCATTATTTTGGAGGAAATAACAACAATAAAAAGTAATCAGGAATAAAAAAATACCAATTCCTCCGGGTGTTGACGAACCACTGCTAGGCAAATAGGAACTAACCAATAACTGATGCCCATTTCACAAAGCCCCCCTGGATAGGAAACATGGTGCTAGGTCTAAGATAGATTAAATAGTTAAAGTAAGGTAAGGGTAAGTTTAGTACATGTCGATGAATATTGAAAAAATGTTTGCCCCCCAAAAAAAAGATTTCCCCCCATGCATCCTCTTAAGTTGTCGACACAAAAACATATTCTTTTGGTTTATTTTCTTTGAATGTTACTTTCATTTTCTTGGAAAAATCATTATTTCTTCCCAAGAAAATGAAGGTCAGATTCGAAGAAAACACCACAAAACTATGCTTCCGTGTTGAAATCGAGTAGGTAGTAATACTGAATAATTACTAAAAGCTAAAATTGGGACACAAGAGTGACCATCTGCTTTGGCATTTTTTTTTCTGCTACTGTATTATGTACGCTACTCCCCTTCCTCACTCTATCTCTGTTCAGTACAGTACATTGATCATACCACTCCTTTTTTTTTACAACTACAGTACTGTATATGAAAATTAGTTTATACAGTACATGGTAAAATTTGGTCTGTTACATTTAGACATCATTTCTATCATAACTAAACTACCCTGCATACTGTACTTAAATTAGGTTAGGTTAGTTATGATGCAATTCATTTACGATTTGTATTATGATTAACCACATGCATGTCCTCAATAGTGATCATACACATATTTATAGAGAGTACAATACAAATAGTAACTGAACACATAAATAATTGTCCATGTCGTTAGTAACATACAAAAGGTACTATTGTGCTGGTCAAAGTTTTTCTGTAATGATACTCAGTTGCTCCTTATAGTGCAAGCAATACATTTGCTGTTATTATAATTTCTCTACAGGAGCTGAAGTGACAATTAGCCACAGTGGAACATTACCTCTTGCTAGTTTGTCAGCTCTCTTGGCGGACCACCTTAAGACTCCTGCCCTCCAACATGTCTCAGCATATGCTGCAAAAATGGATGATGGATTTCATCACGTTTACTTCACTGCTGTCAATGAAAAAGGGGACTACAAACTTGCAGCAGAGAGTTTTAAGAAAAAATTCGATCAAGGTATGTTGAATCTGATCATGTGTGTGTACAGAGTAAATTTACCAGTACTGTACTGTACCTCCTTTTAAGATTGGTTACATTATTTTCACACCCGGTAAGTAATGTTATTATAGAAGCAGAATTGAATATAAGGACATGGAGGAAAAAGAGAAAAGGAACTTTTCAATGGCTATAGAATAGAAAAGTTAAAAATAACAAGTATACTCTTGATTAAATGACAAAATACCTCTTAAAAGTCGATCTGTAGATCATTGGAATAAACTTTCACGCAGAGTTGTTAATTTAGGAAAATTAAAAACCTTTAGAAATATAATAATACAGTGGTCCCTCGGTTAACGAACACAATTCGTTCCAGAAGGTCGTTTGTTAACCGAAAATTTCGTTAACCGAAACCATGTTTCAATGGAATTTCAGGTAATTGGTTCCAGTTCACCGAAAATTACATACAAACTAAAAATAAATGCAGTAAAGTACACTTACTTTGAGGTGTGCATGTAGAAGGCTCCTGGTTGTTGTTGTTGTTGATGATGATGATGATGATGATGGGAATTAGAAGTGGGGGTGGAGGAGAAGGGAGAAGAGAAGGCATTGGGGTGGAAGAGAAGTCACCCCATGCTTCATGCCGCCATTTCACCCATAAAATTTTAGTTCACTTGGTGTAATTCAAGATTATTTTCTTTAAATCAACACTGCACTGCATTATATATTGTTAATACTATGTAAAATAAACTTCAGAATGACCAATAATTGTACTGTAAAAACGTAAAAATAGTTTATGTTCAAGAGAGTCTCAAACAAGATGTTACCTCCACTGAACAGAGACACAAACTGAGGCCATTCTGGGTGAGTCATGTGGCTGTTTGGCGCACTAAAAACTTGTTCCCTGTACTTCAATTATGTTAAATAATTGTTAAAATGACTAAAAAATTTTATGTAAGACTTGGAAAATTATTGAATAGTACAACCTTCTTGATATTTACTCAACTGGTAACGAATTTAAGCCCTAAAACCGATTACAGTACTGTATTGGCGGACTAATACTGCAGCTGGTGAGCAGGCGAAAGCAGGCGAAAACATGTTGGGAAAAATTTGTAAGGAATTTGTTAACCGAATTTTTTTCGTTAACCGAATTGAATATTCTTATGGAAGGTAATTCTTTAACTGAAATTTCGTTAACCGAGGCATTCATTAATCGAGGGGTCACTGTACACACATCATAGTAGAAAAGGAGGTGGAACATTAATGTAGACTTGTACATTTTACAGTTTATCATTGGTAAACCTATTTCTACTTTATTTGTTAGTTACTACACCATTTAAAACTGCAATGTTATAAAAAAAAAATTATGATTTTCAACAGCCCCCCTCAAAAGCATTAGTTTTGTAATATTGATTTCAGTTATGTTTTACAGAGCTGAACGCGGGAAGTTCATATGAAGCGTTAGTGGCGTACTCTGGAAACATCATTCCTAAAGAGTCTAATAGGAGTGTAGCCCCACACAATATAGGGGTTATAGTTGCCATCCTCATCACTCTTGCCATCTGCTTTGCTATTGGTGCTGCTGTCTATCACCTGAGGAAGCGCAGGTAGTGTACGTTACCAAAATACTTACAAATGGCTAGTGATCAAAGGTTTCAAATATTCTCTGTCCACTCTACTGTATTAGGGCCAGTGACTACTGCCATGTTTCCCACAGTTTGGCAAGAATAAGCTATCCAAACCATTACATTCTTTTGAACTTATAATCTTAAATTTCTGCATGTGATAACAAAACCCATAAATATTTGTGTGTGTAGAGTGCTATGAGAGATATACTTGTATGTCTCGGGAGGGTTGTCAGAATCCTTTGTCCGTTGTGCCTTTTGTCTTACATAAAATAGTAAATAGACTTTTTGGAGCAAGTGTACAATATGTCGGCAATTAATATAAAAGATATTTTTTTTTAATGTCCTCAGTTTAATAATTTAAGTCACCAAATTTAATGTTACATGTACAATACAGGGTATTGGATCATATTGTGTGCCACTATCATCTACTATAATCAGTTTGTCTCTTCTTCTTATCATAACTCTGTATTCATTCAGTTTTCAAAAGATATATTAGATAATAAATATGTTTCTGCTCAGGGCAACGTCTCGATTCTCGTTCATGTTCCGACGTCTTGAGAGCAGTAGCCGTCGTGTGTCAGTGGCCAGTGATATGGTAGGAGGACGACGAGCCTCAACAACATCCAGTATTTTTACCTACAACAGAGAAGGTGGCTTAAGATTCTTCAACCCTATTTTCAACCAGTCCATGGCAGTGAGTAATAATGATACATTACAGTTATTGGTTGATTTTAAAGTGTTTCCTACAACTAGGTTTGCAATATATGGTGCAGAATAAAACACAAAACACGTGTTGACCTTTATACGATGGGCTTGGGGACCTCAATAAGCCAACGTTAAGTGATAGGTCGTATATCGATATTAATATCATATGGGGAAAAAAGATTCCATTCCTGAGACCTTGAAGAGCCCAAACTAGTTTTATATCCTGCTTTTATAATGAGTAAATAATGTCTAATACAGTAACTCATGTAATTTATAAATACCTGTACATAAAAACAATAAATCTATACAAAATAAAGATTTACTTTAAATTATTTACAGGATATGTACGTGAACAGTACGGTAGTAAGTTGCTATCTCTCAGCTCTCATTAAGTAGTTTAGGGTAAACATACATAATTTTCTTCATTTTTTAAACTCTGTTAATGCTTTAAAATATTTCATTGTGTGCAAAAAAAATAAAATTAATTAAAGGAAATGATTATAATGAGGTCAAAACATAAAGAAAATAAAAATTTCATACATCCCCGGGAGTTAGTGTGGATCGTGGGAGGGGATCTCAGCTCCCCCCCCCCCCACTACCAGGCCAAGCTGTGAGCTGCATTATTGTTATTTTTCAACTTGCAATTTCAGGTAGATAAACATAATAATTTGTTTTTTATATACTGTTACATGCACACACAATCGTTCATGCAGAATGTGCAAAAAATTTGATAAATATAAAATAATTATCATACGGTCAAAAGCATAAAGGCCTTCTTTAGCTGCTAGACTGCAGTGTATGTTAATAGACTCATTAATTGTTTTGCCACTGTGTAAGTGTCTCTCCATTGAGTGTCATGCCAAGTGATGCCTCATCTATGAGAGTCAACTGGGTTTGGCAAACACATGTGTCTACCCATGCTTCTCATCAATTAATAGTCAGCCTCCGACAAAGCCCCACACCTACAATGTGTTGGCTGTATGGAGATACAGCAAACCTCAGAACCAATATTGGAAACCTTTGCTAGAGCACAAAAAAAATACCAGACAATCACAAATAAAGAGTGACTAGTACAATTTGTGGCTGGGAAGAGATTACATGAAGATGATATGTTGACCAAACTAGGGATGTGAATGGCGGGTGCCCAGCAGGCAACCATCCCAACATCATGTGGGTAAGGACTTCACTAAGGCCAATTAAAGGTTGGGCAGGAGACAATTCTTCATACATTTCTCATTTGAAAATTCACCATGTGGGTCATCATAATTTTGTACCACACATTCAAGAATTTGGACTTGTTCTAAATTATAATTTTTTTCCAAAATCTTCAGTGTCTGAAATAAACTAAATTTTAAAACACTAAATTTGAATATTGTGATGGTTTACTCGGTGTGTGTTTGTGTGCACACTCAGTAATCTAATATCTTACTTTTATTTTGATTTGTATTTTGTAAAAGTGATTCCTCTCCTTAATGTACTGTATATAAAAGCATTGCTTATACTGTATTTATTACCTTGATATTGTAATTATAAAATTATCGTCTTTGACAGTCTCTAGCAGGAGCGGGCCTATCATCCGCAATCAATGAAAATATTCAAGTTCCTGCTGGAGATCAAGTAGAAGGGCAGCATGAGAACCCTATGTATACTGCTTACCAAAACATGTCCCCCGAGGAACGTCAGGTATGTGTGATTCATGTTTATAAGAATAAATATATAATACAGGGGTAAAATAATTATTTTATAGGGTGAGGGATACTGATTGGTCTTTAGTAATAAGCAAGAGCATGAGACCCATGGATCAATATTAATTTTAAAAATTTGTATCTGTTGTGTGAAAAAGAAGAAACAAATCTCTAGTTCTATTGTTCTACCACCAATTACCAAAAGCAAGAGTTCTACTTCCATAAGGAGTATACAGTACTGTACAGCATCTGGTTCTTGATCTTCTTCTAAACATGTTGAGAACACTGCTTCTTATCCAATCAGTGAAGTTAAGCAATGTTGGGTCTGGTTAATACTTGGATGGGTGATGGCCTGGGAACACCAGATGGTTTTGTAGGCTATCCTTGGCCAAATTGCCTGAATATCAATTATCCTTATCATTAGTGATTTGTTATAAAGTCCTTCATATACAAGAGGTCGTCTTTAAGCAGTCTTCCTCAGCTAGCAGCCCCCTGTTGCATTTTTGATGAATAAGCAACATTCTGTCTTCATGGGTATATTTACTGTCCTAAACTCTCCTTGGATTTTGTATACCTCACGAGCTCATAAACCTTTGACTTGTGCAACACTTAAATGGCAGCAATCATCAATGGACTTTTCATGCCTCTGCTTTCCATTTTATGCATATTGAGGTGGAGTAGAGTAGGGAATCCTTAGCAGCCAGTTAAGGGTATCTCCTTGAATGTTCTTTGGATTATCTCTTCCATATCTTTACAGATTTGGTCAGAATCTGTATCCCCATATTTTGTATTATTTCCAGCAGTGGCTTAATCGATCTCCAATTACTATTTGAATAATGTAATTGGTGTTGGGAGTGTTATGTTTAGGGTAGACTTCAGTTTTATCTTTAGACGAGTTATTTCAAGTTGGTGATGCAATCCAAAGTTAACACCATAACAAAATTGGTTATTGAGCACTGAAGACATCCAGCTTTTTCTTACCAAGATAAAATAGAGAGAGATGTCCTTAATTTACGTTGGTAATGTTATCTCCATTATAATCAAACAGACTATGTAATTAGTTCTGTGATTAATTTGGTCACAGGATTATAAATGACTTTTCTAAAATCTTTATATTAACCCGATGACCCCTTTCCATCTAGGCTTCAGAAGACACACTTCGTGCTCGAGAGAGAATCCTCGAGGCTGCAGGAGAACTTGTTGCTTCCATGGAGTCTTCACCAATTCTCAACAAAGATGTGAAAACAATTGGGCCAACGAGTGACCTTGGAGTAATAGAAGAAGAGAGAGAACCAAAGACCGATGCAAGTGATCTGAATGAAACAACGGATAATGGCACAGAAGAAACAAATGATAAAAACAGCAACCCTCTTGAATCATTTAATGTTAGTTCGCTGCAGAAAGATAAAACTGACGGAGATGTTCTGATAGACGATTCTCAAAGTGAAGTAAAGCTTGATGATTCTGAAGACAAAACATGCACAACTAATGTTTCACTTCAGATAGAGAGTGACTCTAGCACAGATGCAGTCAAGAGTGAACTGACTGCCAAAGATCCCATAAACATTGAGGAAAAGGAAATTGATGGCTCAGTGACCAAGCAAGATTTGACAGAAACTGAGGATACTCAAGGACATCCTGCCAGCTCTCTGAATCTTGAAAACTATTCAACTAGTTCCTCTTCTGATGATGATGCCTCATTTACACCTAAGAATCTTGAAGGTTTTACTCCTCTTGTAGAACTAAATTAGATATTATGTGGAGGATATCTGTTGCAGCCAGGCAGAAATATGATTGGGATTCACCTATCATTCTACAAGCTTATCTAAATACCAAAAACATGCCTCTTACTGCCTGATGGTCCAGCCTTTAGCTGTACTTGTACTCCATATTTTGTTATAAACTTAAGAATATATTGCTGGGCCTTTACAAGCATTTTTGTTTCCTCTTTGTCCCACTCTTTTGTACAGGACTGTATCTAAAAAATACACTATGAAGGTAAAAGGTGAAAATTTTATCTTGAAATACCAATAATGAAGTAAAACAAGTCGAGAGTGGACATGTCTAAACAGAGACTAGAACCTTCATCAGGGCTGCTACAGTATAGGGCCAGGAACTAGCACCGGTGTTAACCTTAGGTACATAGCTCTGTACACTACAGTACCCTGTACTATGATATATAGAACATAAGAATGCAACTGTCAAGAACAGAGGAACTAAAGTGTCAGCCATCATACTGACCACCTAAAAGAGACTCATACTGTATATCTTAATATAGTTCTCTTTATAATTTTTATTATGAAAGAACAAAAAGTTCATTAAGGAGAAGGACTCCAAAGTACCATTCATAGGGAGGCGCACTGCTTACCTCAACACCAAAATTTAAACAAAGGAAGTCTGGAAACTCAATCTCATATGACTCCAGAATTCATAATCCTACATTAAAGAAAGTGAAATGAGCCAACTGCAAGTTGATAAGGGCATTATTTATAAAGGGAATACAGTACTGTACTGTATACCCTAGATCAGCGGTTCCAAACCTCAGGTCGCGACCCAAATCAGGGTCGCGGGCAGTGTTGCAGTGCCAATTTTTAAGGTACCAGAGCTGTCAAAATAATTTCCGTTCCCTAAACCGTATATGTATATATGTATATGTATGTATATATATATATATATATATATGTATATATATATATATATATATATATATATATATATATATATATATATATATATATATATATATATATATATATATATATATATATATATATATATTTGATCTAGTAGTAGTCTAATGTGCTTATCCTCTCAATATTGGTCACATATCTATAGCTCTTATGCGAGGAAGTACTTCTTTTAAATGTTTAGAAGTGCACCTGTTATCAAAGTCTTTCTACAATATTGATAAGTCATAAAATGTAAGCTGATCTGAAGGATAGATTAATTATATGAGGATATATTCGGCTTTGCATTATTAGTGGAAAATAAAGTTGATTGCTTGAATGATTTAGATTTATGATAACATATAGAGCTTACTATAACTTCATGTGTGAAGTGTGGTGTGGTGGAGTGGATGAAGAGGAATACACTAAGGTGGTATGGACATGTGCCGAGGATGCATGAAGGCAGGCTGACAAAAAAAGTTTATGATAGCAAGAGAGAGGGGAATGTCGGGAGGGGTAGACCAATTGCCACCTGGGAGAAAAGAATTAGAGAGTTTGTTGAAGAGAGAGCGGAAAGGGGATGAAGAGTTTTGGAGAGAGCAAGTGAGGTGTGCGAGAATAAAATGACCCGGAGACATTTCTGCCATGGCCACCCCCTGTTGGGGAGTTCCCGGGAGGGAACAAGGTGTCGGCGATATTGATTGATTGATCAAAACAGAGGTGCCGGAGCGGCGCTCCTGTGAGCTCCGGCAGCACTGCACCCCTGGTCGCGGGGTGTGCTCAGTAGGGTCGCGAGGGGCCCTCAGACAATTTAAAAAATATGGTAATTATCATAAAGTCAAAAAAATTTTTGCTTAACATTCAAGCTATATAATATATTATATGCCTGAGGGTCACGACACCGTATTGTAGGGAAATTTAGGGTCGCAGTCAAAAAAGGTTGGGAACCACTGCCCTAGATAATCCCCAAAGATGCAGTTTTGGAAAGAGAGCCTTGGAGGTGCTCATAAATTTAGAGCACCTAACAAGTAGATTAAGTTGGAGATATACCCAGATTCGGGGAGAAAATGCCATACTGATATAAAACAAAAATCTTTATTATCAAAATTATGTCTTGGACATACTGTACATAATTTCTGAGACTTAAGGAATTCTGAGGATCATATTTAGTTGACAGTATTTACAATTACATATAGTATCTTTTTTTTCAAATGAATATAACAAATATGCTTACAATATTAACAACTAACCTGTAGTTCATTTATAGTTATTTTCCCAATACACTTAAAAGTTTTATGGCTGCATTTCTTAAGTTCTGAAGTGGCTCATCTTTGTCTTTATCCAGTGACACAGCCTTTTCTTTCTTCTGAAGATACTTTGCGAGAGGTTCACTTAGCCACTTTTCCCGCATACTTATCGCCTTACTGCCAAGCAATTTAATCTCATCATCGTCACTCAGCCGTTCCTGAAGACGATCATATAAAAGGTCCCATCCGATGTTATCAAAAACCTGTAAAGAGATAAAAAAATATACAATCATTATAAGTAAAATTTTCAAACTGAGTTAGAGAGACTACAAAAGTTTATGTACAGTACAAGTCATTCTTACCCGGCAGCTACTGTACCTCCATAACTGGACTATGGGACAAAATGTAAAGCTGTTATAGTACTAGTTGAGTAAACAGTGATTTTAGACAAGCTATACAGTGGTATGTGGCAGTTGTTGGCTGAGTACATTACATGTACCATTCATCTGTGTCAGGACAAGATTAGAAGTGTGCTGCAAGTAGCCAGAAGAAATCCTAAATTTGCAAAGGTGGAGAAGCTTTTAAGTGTGTGGATCAGTGACCAAAAGAACAAGAAAGGGATTGTTGTAGATGGTGTTGCCATAATAAAAAATGCTTTAGATCTTTATGAACATATTACAGCTAGTCGGAGGTCAAGCAGTAGGTGTGACTTTCAGGCATCAAAGTGTGGTTCAATTATATGTTCATTATTTGGAATGTTATTTAGAAAGAGGTCTAACTATGTCACCATCCACAAATTTTTTCTCTTAGCCATAATTTTCCCGTAAGTTATGCAGATTTGTCCGACATATTGTTTTTGTGGAACCTAACCCCTGCAGTAGACAAGTTTCTACTATACAATCTTTTAATTAATAAAACAAATGTATCAGTTAAACATATCAAGTAATATATCATGAGTCTTTTTTCTACTTACCTTTTGTTTAATTACTTCAGGAGCTAAAGCTACAGAACGAAATTTGTCCTTTTTGTCTATTATTTCAGCAATTGTATCTACATATTGCACATAGTCTGCAAGGAGCACAAGATGTTGTGTCGTAGTAGCTAGTGAAGCATATGAAATAACAGTAGGTGTCAGGAGGGACAAGCAATTTAAAAATTCATGAATAAACAAGGGGGGAAGCATCTTTTTCCGAGGCTCATCAGCCTGAGAATCATTGTCAGTATAATCCTTCTTCATTTTCTTCCTATATTTGGAGCCATCTTCATGAACTCTTTTTCTTTTGCGGTCATCTTCACATTCAGGTTCTTGAGGTTCGTTTTCTTCATCTTCAGCAGGATAATTGGCAGTAATATCTTTCCTTGTGATGCTGTCAATGACAGTAGACCACAAAGCTGATAGGACATTCAGAACTGCTGCCAAAATTATGGGGTTACCAGATGTGGTTACTCTTGAGGAAGCATCACTCTTGGGAGCAGCAGTGTTTACCGGTAAGGCTACCAGTGGTAACACAGTCAACAAATTCTGATTCCTTACTAGTTCCACAGCCCCAAGATGGATGCGAACTATAGCTTCTAATACTTCAAGAACCTGCACCTAAGGATGGGAAGAAATAATGTCAATGAAGATAAGAAATAAATGGAACCTATACATCATCAGTAGGTACAATATCTAAAAGAACAAGTGGCCATAGAAAAGTAACAAGAGAACACAGATCATGCATACTGTATTTATTGCTGCCTGACTAAGGTTAATATTCACTGATGATGGAAGTTACCAATCCTTATACCGTACAAGTATTTCTTATATCAATAATCATAGCTGAATGAAGCTAACTATTTTACCTTGTCACTGACTTGCATCTTATGATTTTCTCGCTATTTTTTCATGGTTCTCATTTGTATAGTACTGTAATTTGTTACAAAACAAACTAATACAGGGCGGTCCTCGTTATATGGTGCACCAATATACATCGTCTTCATCATCCACTGTTTTATATTAAGTCTGTGTGTACCGAATATGATGCATAGATAGTGTTAAAACATCTAATATAATGTAAAAGAAAACTATACTAAGTAATAAAATTGCCCAACAAGTCTTAAGTTTCTTCAACTACAAAATATGTCAGTCACCTCTCACATGACTGTGCGCTATGCCATTGTTACATGTGAGTGACCACAGAATTTGCAGAAAAGTCATCTCAATGTGCTAGTCTGCCTTTCTGCCTTATGAATAAAGAGAATACCATAGTATACTGTACAGTAATATGAAAATATAAAAGAAAATTAAGAGAGTAGGTGTATATTCTGTGTGGGAGGTGGTGTGTATCTGAGAGTAGCAGCCAGTTTGGCAATACACCATGACTTGCCGGGCAACTGTATACCTCACTGTGGGCATTTAAATCACACAAGTGTTACAACACCAAAATCTAAAAGCTTAATCAGTAAAATCTTATTAAGTTCTTATACAATGAAGGGTTTGCACAAAGATTTAATTATAGCAACCCTGTACTACTAATGTTACATAATCAATGGGCAACCATGTGATGTGTATTGGCCATATGACGACTAACTGTGAAGTACAAAGTGCTTAAACCATTCTATCTATCATCTTGAAGATCTTGTATTAATGTTACACCATCAACATTAAAGTGGTGGTGTGTACTAGCCACCTAGCTGTGTGTTGGCCACAAAGAAAAACATATAGGTGTATTCTACTCTACTCTAATACTGAACCCAAGCTAAAATTACATGACCTTAGCTTTCTGAAGGAATAAGGTACAGTACAGTGCTATTTACATTTTGGCATACTAAATAAGTGATCCACAAAGAACTCATTAGTAAACATAGTCATATATCAACATTAATAAATATGTAAGACCACATCAACATGACTGTAATACTACCTTAGTGTGTATTTTAGATATAGAATACAGTTTAGAATTTGGATCATGGCAAACTTTTACATTCCCGAACATGTTTCTGGCCCTTAGAGTTATGTGAGGTTATATTGTACAGGAGGAGGGTAAACTGTTGTGTTTATTCTGTATTTATAGACAAAACATAACCCAGCAAAATGATGTACTGTACAGTACTATTGTCATAACAGGCAAAACTTTGAGAACAACTTCGGTTTATAAATTCACAAATACAGTGCTCCATTTATCATTTACATCTTCACTATTACTCAAGGTTTACCACAATAAAGGAAATGAGGCAACTTACTCGAAGTTCATTATCCACCGAGGGAGCCTGAAGCATGGCTATCATCAAGGTATTGGTGTAGGTTTTCTGACAAATCCTGTAATCTAGAATCTGTCGAATACCAGTAGAAAGTGTTGTTAAGAGGAATGATCTATGTAACCTATTATCAGTTATATGATCTGAGTTATAGAATTCATATAACTCTGGGACCTGAAAAAAAAAGAGAAAGAAAATAAACACACACATGTAATTTTTGTTGCTGAAAATTTAGCAATTAAAGTCAATAACATAATTTAGGTATCAATACAACTTAATCAGTTACAAGGAAGTTTTTCAGCATCCATTGGTTGTTTTAGAGGACTCTACTCCCTTTACCTTTCAACATTGACAAAATTTTTCAGTTATAAAGTACTGTATAACTGCTATGAGTGTTAGTGAATTATTCTTAAAATTCTATTACAGTAAACAGAATATTCATGATACTGTACTGTATTACAAAAGGAGTGACACTTACATAATACAATTCAAAAGCAGGTCTGATGAAGAGATAGTTGAGTACTGGCTGGTACATGGGGTGGTCAGGCTGTGAGAGAAGCTGAGATGCTCGAATGAGGAAATGAGTTGTTAGAGCGGGAAGGCGCCGCTGTTTACCCCCAAATGCAAAGCTGACTACTCCCACCAGCCATAACCACGGTAACTTTAATCGACGATGCCTAGAAATATTGAAAAATTATCAAGATAATTACAATACTGTACCAAAACTAAAATTAAATTCATTTTATCAACAAAAAGAAACTAAAAGCTAATAAGAATCAAGTTCAAAAAGGACAAAACAGAATAAGAACACATTGTTAGGCATGATACATTAAAGTTAAGGAAAACATGAAATTGCTTCTTCATGATTCCCTCTGTTTATATATATACTGTATATATATATATATATATATATATATATATATATATATATATATATATATATATATATATATATATATATATATATATATATATATATATATATATATATATATATATATAAAATGGGAGAGAATTATTATTTAACGTAACTCCTGCATGTAAAAAAAAAAAAAAAGCTTGGAAGAAATTATAATGTTTTGCTTATTATAAAAATAAGGTCAAAGTAATAACAGATCACATTGATTCTACAGTGAACTCCACACTTAAGGACAGTTTATGTTACTGGTCCGTATGTTCATTTTATTACTACCTCTATATCCATCTAACAATAAATTTAATAAAAACATAAATATTCAGTACCTGGACACTTCCATTTTTTCTACCATGCATCTCAGAAGAGCAGCACCAGAACCCCAAACTTCTCGTTCATGTGACGTCATTGCTATAAAGCCCAGGGCTACTGCCCCACACTCAGCATAATCAATATCGTACAACTTGTCTCCATCAGCCAAGAATAACATCAGAGGTATGAGGAAACGTATGTCATATATGGATGGGTCTTCTTTCTGAACCTCCCCTGGCTATTTAGATATGCAGGAGAGAAAATTAATTGTTATACAAAATGCTCCTTGTTGCACTAAAAATACTGTAAAATATTTCTGACTTTAGAATATGGACTGAAAGTGATATCCCACAACACTCAGATGGCTTCAAACACACAGGAAGAGGAGGAATACTTGGGTTATTGTTGTACTGTATTAATAAGATCATCTTCATCATTTGTATTCTTATTATCATCATTATATTTTCATTATCATTACAGTACTTTGTTTCACTAAGGTAGTCACAAAATATAAGTTTAGAACATTAACTGCAATAAAAAGAATAAATCAAAGCTCACTTCTAATGGTAGTCTGGTATTAAATTTATAACAAGTCTGCATAATTTTGTCCATGTTCAACAGGTTTAGTATTTCTTCTGGCTTAGGGTCCCTGACGAGGCCAATGCTTGAGGAGTGCACACCAAAGTGAGCCACAGCTGTATCACCCCACAATATCGGTTGATAATCATTCATGTATCCTTTTCCCTCATAGGTGTGTAGCAGCTGCGGAGGAAAGGAAAGGCTTATTTTTTATTTTTTTTCATTTCACTACCTTGGAATATAACATTGACCAAACCTCCATTTTTTTCCTGAAGATTCCTTTGTCAGTAAAAGGATTTTTACATCAACATATACTGTAACTGTGTGTGCATGTGTGTGTGTGTAATAATCTTTCTGCTTATTGAGATCATCCCTGCATAAGAAACAGTCACACAGTATTTGCATCTTTTTATATTTACAGACTATTGTTTAATCTTAGGTTGGGCAAAAGCGTATGTATTTTGATGTGACGAGGTAGCTGACATGGTAAATAAAATGAAGACAACTGTATATTAAGGTTGGATTTGTGCCTTATATATTCACTTCTGCTTGAGTCAACTATTTCTGACTTCTCATAGTCAATTACATGCAGTTAGTAAATAAATGCTACAGAATGAAGTGCCATATTCCATCAATTTATAAAATAGGTAAATATAAATAGGAAAAATACAATTACCGGTAATCTTTTCTGTTTAAGGAAACAAAATTTTTGATGATTCAACTTTTAATATTTGCTACGGAAAGAGAGTTTAATACTATTTTTCATTTTCAAATTCCCCTCAAACATAAAATACAGTATAAATAAAAAAAATAATCACATATTCAAATGATAAACTTTAATCCAGTTGTTTTCTGTTGTGATACTGAAATGGCCGAGAGCAGAGGAGGTAGCAACAAGAAAATATTCATGGTTAGTACCTTCAAAATGCGTTGGTCCACTGCAGACATGGAAGCCCCATAAGCTCCTAATAAGATGGGAATATGGTTCTCCTGGCAGACCGTCTCTTCACAGTCAACCAGAGTTTGCTGCAAGGCGACTACTTCCTCTGTGAATAGAAAGTAATATTTGTTACCTGTGGTTTTGGAACTTATTCTTTCTTAAAGTAAATACAGTATATGTGCTGTTGTGTCAAGAGTAATTAACTTCAATTTCCTTTCAGTGTAATAGACAATAAATATCAAAATGTAAGTCAATCTATGAAGATGAAAAACAAGATAAGAACAATATTAATAATACTAAAATAATTATATTCAAATACTATTTACAAACAGTTAATAAACAGGCTAAATGACAAGTGATAAAATGAAGCTTTAATCTTGAAATCTCACTTACAGAACTGGGATGCGTGACTCATGTATAGTAAGCAAGGAGAGAAAATGTTTTCAGTGACCTAAAATTTGTGACTGCAACCTAAAATATGAATTTTTTTCCCACCAATACTAGATGCTTCAAAAGGAGACACTTGGTATATCAGTTTCTTCTATAAAACAGCCTTCACTGACACATAAAAAAGTGCACATCTGGACCTATATAATACATGATCTGAGCCCAACCATAAACAGAAGCAGTTACCATTATACTGGACAGCTCGGTAAGAAAGATTATTATCACCACTTTCACCGATGTATAATGGTTCACATCCATGGATATATTGAACAAACACGGGGACATAACGCATCCCTGTCTAATACCCACATATTTTTCAAATGTTTCACTTTCATTCCCATTTACCCTTACTGTTGCCCGGCTGTTCTCATAGAATGCCTTTGCTGAATTTAATAGCCTTCCTCCCACCCCATACACTTGTAATACCTCCCACAATGCTTTTCTGTTCACCCTATTATATGCTTTTTCCAAATCTACTATAAATCATTAAAATCATCTGTAAGTAATAAAAATCAACAAAAAGCTTATTAAAACCAAGAAAAGAGACTTAGATTAAAAAATAAATAAATAAAATTTTGGTTTGGTTTAAACCATTAGTTAAAATTGGCAAACCCTGGGCCTAGATACAGTAGGCTCTCACCAATAACGTTTAATAGGTGCCTGAAAAACACCGTTATTAGCGAAAACGTTATTTGTGTGACATTAAAATACATGTAAAAAGGGTTTATTGGTGCCGCCGCCACAAGAATTTCACCAATTTTTTCCCCTTTGAAGCCCTGCCTAACACTTTTTGTTAGCTGAAATAAAAAGAATTGCTATTCAATCATCAAAATAAAGAGGTTGAGTAATATAACACTTAGCTTGGGGGAGTTTTTGAGGTGCTTGGTGTGATGATTGTTCCGTATCTGAGGGCCGCTAACACTTGCACTGTCTTTCATTCTACAAACTAACCATTTCACAAGAAAATGCTCTGTTATCACTAACAACCTGTTTCTATTGCCTTTATCATTCATAGCTCGCCTCGCATTTCCATCACTACCGAAATATTTTTCGCCAGCGCAATACTCTTCTTGGTCTCCTCTAAGTTCCTCTTAATATTTCGCACTGTAGACTCAGGACAGTTCAATTTCCTCACTTTAAAAGTTTCCAGTCATTCACCACCTCCCGTAGCCCCTACAGGCAAAAATGCGGAAGCTATTATTGATCACCGACCCGAACAACCACTGGTTATAGAGGCGAAAATCTCACACGTGGGTGCAGCGTTGTATTTCACTGAGCGTGTGTGAGAGCGAGGTGGAGTGGACAACTACGTCATCAACATGGCAGCAAACAAACACTATCATTGATGCACTCGGAGGCTTCCCGCAAAATTTCCGTTATTCAAGAGAATCCAGACGTTATTACTGAAAATGGATATCTATTGTAACTTACCGTTATTGTCGAAAAAGTTATTGTGGAAGTCGTTATTGGCGAAAGCCTACTGTACAAAATTAGACTTCCAAATCAAACCTACATATTCAATCTAGTGCCAACAATAGGATAGAAACAACAGTCATAATACATACCTTTAAGCCTTCCCCATTCTTCTGCTCTATTGAACATGAGTGTGAGATACTGGGAGTGTGCCATGATCATTTGGTAAAGGGTAGTTACAGGTAGACTACTGTCTTCTCCATATCTTCCTTGGCTGACTTTTTTATATAAATTTGCACACAACAGGTTCAAAGTGTGTATCAGATCAGGCCCCACACTCTGATCACTGAGACCATTACGTAGTACCTGCAGGGAGAATATATATGAGTGTACACTGCCAAGCAACTGATTATAGATACAGGAAGAGCAAGATGCATGGATTATCTAACTGGGAAACAGAATTTGGTTTAATCATCATAACTACAATTGCCTGAATAGCCAAGAAATTGAAAGATTTTTCTGCAACTTAACTAGGTAACAATAATGAGAGCTAAATGTACAGTACTGTATATGCATACGGGTATCCTCGCTTAATGATGGGGACGTGTTCCTGAAAATCTAACGTTAAATGAGATTATCGCTAAATGAGGACCAGTATCCGTGGAGATGGTATGTTGCCTATGTTACATGTAATAAAAGCTGTCATTAAGCTGAAGTTTTGACATAACATTAAACAAGAAGGTTAATAATTTTTTAGCACTAAATTGAATTATTGTTAAGTGAATTAATGCTATACGAGGGATATCTGTACTCTATTTTCCTCTAATTTGTGTATTTCTATATACAGTACAGTACTTGAAAATCAGTGATAAAACTAAGCATAAAATTCTTAAAATTATAATGTACTCACTTGTTTCACAAAAGATGACCATATTTTGGTGGGTGCCAAGGTAGTGTAGGATGACTGCCCAAGTTTGGGAAGAATTTCCTTTATGATATTTGAAACATTCAGCAACTGGTTTGTATTTTGAAGTTCTTTCTGATAAGTGCTTCGAATGAAACATAAGCAGATGTTTAGCAAAGCCAAGTCCTCTTCTGGTAGATCAAATTTAGGCAGTACTGGCCCAGAGTTGGATAACTTGTGAAAAACTGGCACCAAAGAGAGAAACTTCTTGGGTGGAGGATGTTTCTGAGTGACCATTTTTTCATACAGCTGGCAGCATATCTCAGACAAAGAGTCATCATCTGTGGAGCAAAGGTTATACTGTATCACTAAATACTAACCAGATATTGCATGACTCTAGGCATTAATATGAAACCTAGGAAATATTTACAATAAAAACAATCAGGGTGTGAAATGCAAGAATTAAATGATTCTGTATGAGGCAAGAAGTCACTGTAAAAATTACAACTATAACACGTGGAATTTAGGGAAACATGTACTTCTGATGGGTGATGTGGGTAAACCCGATGGATATTGTTGGGCCTCGCTAAGGAAGGGAAGTATACCTTAGAAGAAGCAAATCTCCAATATCAGTAAGAATGAATGAAGGACAAAACTGTAGACAGAAAATGTATGATGTTTTCTCTTGATTCCAGCAACCCGGCATTAAGAGGAACAATAAAGGTGATGATAAAGTAACATTAACAACTGAAATCCCACTAAAAATTGAGGTAGTTTGTGAAGTAAGAATATAGGGCCAGAGGTTATAGTATATATTGTACAACAAACATAAAAGCAATATACTTGCAGTTTAAAGTATCAATACAAATGTAATTCATCCCTTTGAACAGTCAATAAGCAATATTCCACTACAAGCCACATGGGCCTAAAATGGTAAGGCAGCAACATTTCAATTGTTTCTGGTGTAATTTCAAGAAAGTGGTAAGATTTATGGCTGCTATAGGTCCCTACTGCATTTTCAAGATATCACCCTTAGACAAAAATTACCCTGGACCACCCCGAGCCAGAGTGCTTACAGTATGTCTATAAACAAACCTAACCTAACTTAACCTTACCTTGATGGGAAAATCTTACTATGGGCTAATAAACCTTTTTGGGTAATTTCAACATAACAAAGAGTCAATTAGCTGCACTCTTGGTCACCATACTATGGAGTGGAACAAACTTTGATTCACTGAAACTCATACTATCCTACCATACCACAACCTAATGGGATCAAAGGTATGTTTCAACAGTATAAAAATGAACTCAGTTGACTTGATAATCTCCAGTAACAAGTGAGCTGGTATTACATTGCACAAAGTTGATTCTGCTGAATGTTAACATATAGCCAATGTGATCTGGGAAACTACTAAATGAAAGACTCTATTTCTAGTGTCATCATAGTGACTGTATTGTACTTACCTATTAGGTTCTTTTTTAGAGCAAGGGCAAAGAGTATGCTAGTTGCATCATCATCACCATCTATATCAAGGGCCCATAATTTAATTTTCCGAGACACCTTAGCAAGAGCTAACTCTGCAGTAGCCATAGTTTCATCTTGGTCTAAAAGTAATGCCAAGAGGGGGGCTTGAGATGGTAGAACTGCCCGATGTGATTTAAGATGTTTAACAAGTGTTGTGCCATGTGAAGGATGCAGCTTCATCAACTGACAGCAGAGATCAACGCAGGGTGTGCGAGCACGTACTAGGCATTTTATGTCATCTAAAAAAAATAAAAATTTTGCACCATGAAGAAAATTAATATACAGTAGGTGTTATCCTCATATCAGTAACCTTCTTAAACAAAGAGCAAGGGAAGCTGGATACATTCTATATGTAAATTAAAGTAAAAATTCATATCAATGTCCAGTTAATACAGTATAAGTATACTCTAATTAGCTTGTGTAGATATAACAAGAGCCAACCTCCAACTACTATATCATTAATAATTGTTTAGGGTTATGGACAAGAACACACATTTATAATTTATATCAGACAACAGGTACAGCAAAATTTGGCTACATTTCATGAACGTAAAAGGTCAACCTCACATTCATAGTAATTACCTGTAGTAAGGTGTGCAGCTACTTCTTCACTTGTGATTCGAGTAAGGAGTTGCTCCATATGCTTCATAATTGCTTCCAGTGTCTCATTTTCTTCTGCAGTCCTACACCATTCTATATAGCTTGTGAGCAAGAGTTGTACTGATTGAGTTGTAGGCATCCTTTTAGCACTTGTTACTTTCAAAAGTAGTTTTACTAGCTCAAGAACTAAAATATCCTGAGAATGCGATAAATGACATGGATCTTTCAGACAAATTATTAACAACTGCTCAACTGCTTCATAGCTCGCAACTGTGTTCTTTAATGTTATGAATGGTGCCACTGGCTTCCAAAATTCAACTTCAATATCCCTGTTGTTTACTGGTATCTTTATCTCTCTCAATATTTTTTCAAAATACGAACATGTTTTGGGAGCAAGGGAAGGATGCTTTTCTAGCACTAACTCAATAAACTCCTGGGCTAATTCAGTGATGGGAGACTTTTTAAGAGAAAATGGTTTGTAGTTTGCTAATATTCTGGGGTGATCCAAAACTGCTTGGATTACTTGTTTAAAATTTTTATCACTGTCTTCCTCAATAATAGTGCACATACACTTTAATATTCCAATGTATTTTTCTATAAGATTGTCTCCATTCTTCTCTGAACATGAGTCAAGATACAAGTAGAGTAGAAGCTGCAAGACAACCAAATCGAGGTCAGTTTTGTCCATCAACTCTTTAAGCCTGTGTCCTTCTAGCATTGTCTTCACTGATGACCAATCACGAGTCAAAAACAAATATTTAAGAATCTCGGAAAGGTTTGCATTTTCAAAAGTACTTGGAGGCCCATGTACCACTGTTTCTGATTTTTTGAACATACATTTGAGATAATTTTTCAAGTCTGTTGTCAGAATATTTTCATTTTGTAATAGTATATCCGCTAAGAATCCTGGATCACTCAGGGACAGAAGATAATCCTCAATTACATTAGAGAAATACTGGATGTATTCTGAATCAAGATAACTTTCAAGGAGATCAATTGTAGCAAGAACCAATCGGGAGAATGGGAAGGATATGGAGAGTGCAGATACATCTTCATTATCAGTGACTTCCATGGTGCCTAATTCTGTTACGAAGGAAGAAACTTGGCCATCAATGCTGGTATTCAACTGGTTCTTGTTTCCTATCTCCACAAGATGATCTGTATAGTGACTAAGGGAGGAGACAGTTTTCTGGATAATCTGAGTTAAGAAAGAAGACAATTTTACTATACTGCTGCCACTAATGTGTCTCAACCAAAATTTGATATTGCCGTCATAATGAAAGGATAGTCCTGTCTGTGCAAGGAAATTTGATAAAATCTCCAGGCATCTATCTCCTACAGAGAGCACTGCTGACTCACCTTCTGTTGCCATAAACTCTCTCTTTGACTGAGCATAGGTACTTATCAACTGAAATATAATGCTTTTCTCTATTTGTTGGTTCTGATCACCCAACCTCAGTGAGCTGTCCACTGCAACTTCTTGGCTTTGTTTACTACCAGCAATGATGCCTAAGCACAGCATTTGCAGCTCTAACTTGTCTTTAGTGTTTTTTACACTATCACTGCCTTCAGTTGGTAAGACTCTTACAGTCTGCAACATCTCTAGAGGACTGATGAGTTCTTGGAAAGTTTGTTTAGGTAGTAGTTGGGTGTAAACAGTCAAAACCTTGGCAATTGTGAGGAGTTCGGTAATAGTTGCTACTGGATCAGCAGTGTCCTCTTGAAGTACATTCTTTTCATCATCTTGAATGGATGCTGCCTCTTGACCTGTTGCAACATTCCAGCATTGAACAATATCCTTCACCGACCCCTGAACCCTGAAAACTGAATTTACCAACTTTCTCCGAGTTTGCTCTTTGACTTCCTGAGAATATGCCTCATTCTTCATTATATTATCTATAGATTCTTGAATTTTGGAAAGAATAGCAAATACAAGCATTAATCCACAATGTCTTATTGATTTGTAACAAGATCCCACTAATGACTGGAAAAATTTAACATCTAGAGGTCGTGGTAAAAGACATGAAAACACTCCTGCAATTCCTCTTGTGTCCAACTTTTTCCATGGCTTCTGTTGTTCAATAATTTGAGTTAACATGTTAATAAGAGAAATAAATGATTTTGTTGGTCTTGGAGTAAGGAAATCCTTGAGAGTTTTAAGATATGCCTGTAGAAGATCAGGGCAAGCACCTAAAACACCACTTATAAGTTCAGACTGCTCTGGACTTTTCCAAGGTGTCTTCAAGTTAGATACTATCTTATAGAGACACCAATTATTTGATTGGATTCGGCCTTCCTGAAGTTTTTCTTGGAAAAGAATTCCATGCTTTGTAGAACAGCACAGTGAATACAAAAACTTATGCAACACCTCTATGATCTGAGCTCTTTCTTTCTGTAAGTTTCCCCCAATGTGAATGTCCATATCCTGCACACTCCCACCTTTAGCCAGTTTCCCAAGTGGTCCCATCCAATTGTACAAGTCTAAGAGAGATTTGGCTGTGGCGGGTGTGAATAAATTTACTTTCATTGTCTTTGATATATCAGGATTCAGCAACACTGATTCATGCATGACCTTCAATACGTTGATGACACGTTCACAAGGGTCCCACATTAGACCAGGAAAAATTGCAGATAAAAGATCTGAAAAAAATTTAAATAAATGAAACCATAAACCTAAAATGACAGAAATGAAATTATATAAATCCAATAAATAAATTCAATCAATCAGGCCACAAATGGTGACATATTTTCACATATTAACACTACAATCACCCCTCTAAAAACCTACCTGTTATTCCCTCTCCCTTTGATATCGCATAGTCCATGCTATCAGCTTCAAATATGTCCAGAATTATTTCCTTTGTATTTATACTGAAAATTCCTACACCAAACCTGACTTTAAGTCTTGTATTTACCTTTTTTCTGAAGAAACTGCTTGATGACAAGTGGTTCGTCCGAGACATTGAGGAAAGCGAGAAATAGGTAAATGCACCAAGCACGAACATCACGAACATCTCTCATGCTCTGGCGACTCACAAGAATAGAAATATTGATTAGATGCCAATCCAAAGTCAGTAATACCTCATTGGCTGCTTCTCCACCAACCATCACCATTCCTGTAAGCAGAATAGGACTTTAGTTTGCACATTCATATGATTTTTTTTTCTTTTCAAATATAGAGATGCAGGTATTATTTTCATGCAAATCTTCCAAGTTACAGTATAACCTATCCTACTTTCCCTTTTTTTAATCCAATACAAAATACAGTACAGTACAGTACTGTATTCTGAAACTGACTACCGATACCTTACACTCGGACAGTTTACTAATTTTTGCCCAATTGTTATGATTCATTATAATGACAATACAGTACAGTACAGTACTGTATAGTATACTTCATTGTGGTATTCTCTGCATGAACATTGCCATATGTACAGTACCTCTAGGATGAGATATTTAGCTCAGCACAAGGTGTTTCATCATATAATAATAAGTTGACAGAACATCCTATTACTGGATAAGATAACTTGTGTATTATTTACCTGTAAGACAGCGAAGCACAGCCTTGCAAGCCTTATTGGTACTGGTTGGAGTCAAGAGTTTATATATAAATGCATCATGATTGTGCAATAATTGCCGGGTGATGTGCAGACCAACACTGCTGAAATCCTTCAGTTCACCAGCAATACTGAAGAAAAATTCAAGGCATCAAGGATATCATATAGGTAAAGTTTAGAGAGGTCCCTTTAATAATAAATTATCCATGTTAATTAGCTCTCCTCCTTAATTCATTCTTTAACAAAAAGGGCTAAAAACAAAAGCTCAAAATCACACCTGTCAAAATGAAGACCAGCTGTCATGTATCCCACATTTTACAAGACTGTGTCACACACTAGCATCTTTGGCAACAGCTAACCTTAGAAACCTTTATAAACTTCCCATGTGAAATTTTTTACTTTGTACCTGCCAATAAATGCTGCTCTTCATTATAAGCAATGTCAGAATAAAATGAAAAACAGTGTAAAATACAACACAAAGAAAAAGTTGATTAAACAAGTGGTAAAATCCCAATTCCTGCACTCATGTAATTTACATGTACAGGTACCGCACACTCTAGGACTAAAGTTGTGGACAGCCGCATGGAACCTACACTAGTGATCTCTAGCAATAGAAGAAGTTGAAACTATATTATATAAATAAAATATGAAGTTATATAAGAATAAAAGTTAAAATAAAATAGCTACTACTGTACTTTAAAAATTACATGTCGTTAAGTACAGTGCAGCTATCCACGATATCAGTACTAGAGTGTACAACAAAACAGGAAAAGATTTACAACTACAGTACTTCAAGATTATTCAAGGATCTCAATTTTATAATTTTTTTTCACTTACTTAAAGAGAATATGGCCAAGTGCTGTGAAAACTGTTGTAAGCTCACTACCAGTGCGCTTATCCACCAATAGCAGATCAAGAATTTCATCACAGTTTTTTGATGCAAGAAGAAACCTATGGATGACACCTTGAGCATCACCCTTCTCTTCGACACTGGTGTTGAATTCATCTAAAGCTGCAAGTAAAAAAACTGTGAGCATTTCCTAAACACATCACGCCATTCTACATACAGTAAGACAACATTCTGTGCCTCACTAGTCAATGAGACACAGCCCTAAGTCTATGCCCAAAGGTTAGAGGAGTATGCTGGGTGTGATGGGCACATTTTGATTTCTCTACCATGTTAAGGTTATGAATTAAATATATGAATTTAACTTTGCCTGGAGTACTGTTACCATACAAGCTGCGGATCATAATTCAGGTACTTATCAGAAAGGTAAATGCTGTACTGTACTCCTTATTCACCTTTAAAATTATTCAAGAAATGGAGGATTGACCCTGAATCCCTTTTCTAAGCCAATTACCAGATGGGATTTGTAATGCAGGGCTGCTTAATGGGGGTTCCTTGTACTGTACAGTAATACTACAAACCCCATTATGTGAGCCATGGTTGCCATACTATGTAATCTAACCTAATTATCTAAATATGTTGGCAAAAATTGCAGACATTCTAGAACAGATATTCTCATAAAGCATATTCTTCAGCTGAATATTTACGGTAAATGATTATTTTTGGCCTTATTTTAGGTAAATTTGCACTTGCACACCCCACTCTGTTAGAAAGTAAAAAATATATTTGTCTAGTGTATTTGTGTGTGTTTTGACCGAATATGACCTTCATTTCCGTCGGAAATTGGCCAGTTTTTTTATCGATTTTTTTTTCGTGGGACGTTATCCCCCAAAAACTAATGGCTAAGCGAATAAAAAATACACCAAAAAACACTAGAAAAACAAAAACCAAACCTAACTTAACCTAACTGATTCTCACCGTATGATGGAATCACCTATTTCTTACCTTATTGGCCTGGTTCTTGTTCGACATTGGATTCTGAGATTCTTACACAACGCCACATATGTTGGTCTTTGCGATATTTACATTCAGTCTTGCACTTAGGACACTTTACTGAGGTTGGAAGAACACCATGCGATCGAAAAAATGCTATAGTTTCTTCGTTTTTTTCCCAAAAACTCGCAATCAGCTCCATATAATTAAAATGACACCCATCATAGACTTATCGGAAATGAATATGAATTTGGAAATATGAAACTCAAAATAAAAATTGATTTTGATTGGGCCAAAAATACCACAAATTAAACCAAAAATCATTTTAATTGGTTGCAAAAAAAAAAACGCTTTTGATTGGTCGCATGATGTGTACAGGAAAACATGCGAGTGATGAATTACAAAGGAGAAACGCAGGAGACACGCAGTGTGGGAGGTGAGGTAGGCGATAAAGGTGGAAGATTAATGGAAGAAAATAGATAAAATTTTGGATATACTATCTCCGTTATTATACATTTGTGACGGTAATGTAATAGATGAAAATTATCTTACAATTAGAAGTCTGATTAGAATACGATAACAGATTAGTGGTAGGAATGTGGGGTGTGAAAATGCAATAATACCGTATATTACACCTCAATTTCCCTCATCCTTCATACCCTGCCCACTACAGGTGATTTATAATTGTAAATAGAGGAAAACTAAAAAAATAAAAAGTTGTACCTGGTATTGTTTTTATTACTTACTATCAGCCAAAGAACATCTGTGGAAAAAATTAACATAATTGAAACACTCCATCTGGTGTTAGCCATCTGCTCACTACAAGTCTAGTATTACCATAATTTTTTCATGGCATAAAACAGATCTGCAAATTTTCCATGGTCTTCAAAACCCTGGAGGCACTCAAACTATCCAACCAGGAGCAAACTCATAGCAATGGTTTTAAATATGACAAATTTAGATTTAGGCCCAAGATAGGTGAACATTGGCTTGGAAATAAATTAGTGGAAGAGTGGAACAAGTTACCAAACACCATCATTAACTCAAACATAGGTTGGATGGATACATGAGCTGCAGTTTCTCCATTGGCCCCAAGTCCAGATGACAAGTCTACCTTTAAAAGTAAACAATCGTCTTTACTTAAAATATAAATATTGCAGTTCCTTTTACCTGCTACAGGAAGCTTCCCACTTAATTCTTCTATGAGGGTTGATATCTTCATGTCTCATAAACTGGTCTAGATACTGTATTATGGACCCGGTCAGCCCTCGTGGCCTCCAACCTTACTACACGTGTTGATCTAAAGTCTTTATAAGAATACTTTAAAAAAATCATTTTATAAATATAAATAATAAAAATTAAAAAATATATCAATATGTGAGTGAAATATATATGTACTTATCAAATAATCACAGTTTTTATTGATATTCGGTAAATGTTGATGTATTTTAGACCCAAACCCTGACATTATTGTTTACAAAGACCAACATCCTCGAACACCTTGATTCATGGCTTCGGCTCCACTTAATATTAGTAATTTACATTGTCAGAACTGCAATTCTGATGCAGATTTATTGAAATTAAAAATATCTTAATATCTATAATGAAAATAAATATTATAAATAACGAATGAAGAGATTATTTTATAAATGTTGATATGTTTTGATTTTGTTATAGTAAACGAACACTTGTCACTTGACGTGTGATGATCTCTGCCAACTGGACGGTGTAGTAGTGAGGTGTTGCTACAGTGCTCAAGGGGAGTGGTGCCTTCAGTATTTAAAGTGCAGATGTTTTGTGGAATGCAAGTGTCACAGGTATGTATATCTTTAATTAATGAGTCTAATTATTTTGAAAACATATTGTCAACAGGAGGTGCGTATTCATATGTTTGCTCTGCTAGTCTTATTGTATAGTACATATGTCTGTATAAACAGTAAATACAGGTGTACAGTACATGAAGTTTATTAGTTAAGAGTGAATATCTTTACCAAATGTGTGGCATTTCTTACCTCATTAAATCGACGAAATATGCATGAACAATATGTTTTTTGTAAATCACTTTTATGCTTTCTTTCAACGCTTTCATCTGCTTTTGTTATAAAAAATATCATAAAGACGAACTGTGGGGAAATGTCCTCAGGTTGCTTGTTCAGGCGCAATACAGAGCTACTCAAACATGATCCTGTTATGATATGGGATTTCAGGATCAATCCTACATTTCGGTATTAATATAGATTACCCATTCAAAGATCTCTGGTGAATTCTTAACATAATCTCTTAGAAAGTTACTATGGTGTATACAGAATGTTGATACATTAGTTCTTTGGAGCTGCATTTTTGTTTAGGCAACTTATTTAGATTTAGGAATTTTTTTATTTGTTATGTTATTTTACAAGTTCTGTTTCTAGTTAGGTACTATACATGTTTCATCTTCAATTTAATACAATTGATAATATGTATATTTACAGGATGAAGTGTCAGTGGCGCTCATTTGGGTACAAATCAAAGGTAGTGGTGCTGTGCTCAATTGCAAACTTCATCAATGCTGCAGACAGAGTTCTAATGCCACTTGCCATTGTTCCCATGGCAAGTGAATATAAGTGGAACTTATATTGGCAAGGTTGGATCTTATCTGGATTTGCTTTCGGTTATTTTACGAGCCAGGTTAGTAGTACTATACCTGTAATATGAATATTAATGTTGGTAACTATGAATGGTAATTTATTGCTCATTACATTTTAATTTTCTATTTATAATACTGTCTTGTACTTAATTGGAATTACAGTACTGTAATTGTAATGTTTAAATATTTTTCTTTAATTTTACATTTTGTCTCTTTGGACAAGGTTTCTTTAATGCAAATCGTTTTACCATTATGATATGCTGTAATGTGTATTTTAATGTTGATGTTTGTGCAGCAAGAGAAACACTCTAATGAGAAAATTGCAGTTTCTTGATATGAATATTTTAATATATTATTGGTGAATAGCAAGCAGGGCTGCTTTGTCAACCTATATTTTAACCCTTTCACAGTTCAATACCGCAATCTTATGTACAGTACAAAGACAAAAGTCCAATGGTCATGCACAGTTAGTCAAAGGTCCTGTCGTCTCTCCTGCCATTTCTTGAACCTTGAGATTCAGACTCATGAAGCCGACGCAGTAGACACAATTGCATTTCTCCGGCCATGCGTCTGAATCTTGGGGTTCGTGAAGTGGCGAGAACAATAAGACTTTTGACTGTGAATGTAAGCCATACCAGATTTCCTTTTTAAAACTGTACACTGGGATTGAGCAACACTATAGCCATCAAGTCCAGGGAGTTAAGTCCTTAGGCTCTTGGGCCTCAGCTTCTGTGAGAAATTAAATAAAATTGAAAATTTTATAGCATTTGATATTAGTGCTCTTGTAAATTTCATGTGTTTTAATACCAGCACAATTTTCTTTCATTTACTTGGCATTTCACCGGGTTCTCTAGTAAACACTTTCCTGAAATACTTAACTAAAGCATCAGCCTTTTGCTTTTCATTTCTGTTTCTATTGTCCCTAGATTATTGGAGCGATTGCAGTCAACAGTTATGGTGGACGAAGAGTTCTGTGTTTTGCTGTGTTGCTGTGGTCTCTCTCTACTGCAGCCACACCATTAGCTGCTCCTTATCTCCCAGCTCTCATCACTGCGAGAGTTATTTTAGGACTTGGAGAAGGACTTGGTGAGTTATGTTTAAAAGGCAAATACAAATTAATGAAAATGTAGTATGGGATTAAAGCTTGTAAGATAATTTTTTGGTCCGTACTTTTCCCTTTTTCTCTTGAATTATGGATATATTATGCATCACATCCATTACATATATTGTACATGCACAATGGATGTCTTCTTAATTCACATTATGAAAGTTATTTATAGTCATGGGTGAGCTACAAGCAATGGCAAATTTTTCATAAAATCTCTTTTTCTTAGGTTTACCAACAATCTTTCAACTATTTGCTCAACACATCCCAGCTGAAGAACGTAGCCGAGCCTTTGGTTATATGGTTGCTGCTGGCTCTGTGGGCCAGACTGTTGCATCTCTGGTTAGTTTGAATTCATTGCTCTATTTTTGTGTATGTGTGCATACATATGTGTAGTTAACAGTCATTAGGATCAGGACCACATGGGTATGGTTTACCTTTCTTCTTACTTTAGACCTAGTTGTAAATCATTTTGATAAGATTACTCACATTTTTATGAAAGCTGAGCACAGCTGTTGGAGTCAACTAGCATTTTCAACCTCCCTTTTTAATTTTCTTTTTGTGCTTTGTATAGAGTTGCTCAGTCTCAATGTAAGGTTATGAATGGTGGATTAATTCCGAGTTCTCATTTTATAACTCACTCAGGACTGAGCAACTCCGCATCCCTCCCTCCCCTTTTTGAGGTGAGCTGGTTCTGACTTTGGGGTCCATGCAGCTGATGTTGAACAAATGAATGTTATGTACAGTTGCCAGCAAAAGACCAACTGTACATGTTTATGCTCAACAGGTGTTGGCCTTTGGAATCTGGTATGAGGGTGGAGGATGATCTGATTTCTTAATGTATTTGATATTTAGGTAACATTCACAAAAGTTAAAAGTCCTGGAGTGTGGGTAGTAGTCCCTTTAACATGCATAGCTATACTGTACAGAGTTGCTTTATCTCAGTTCAGTTATAAAATGGGATCTCATAATCAATCCATTATTTTTATTCAACCTTTTGACATTTAGCCTTTTGTTATGATTATGTTATTTTATTTTAGTGCAATACTTCCATGATTTGTCCAGATTTATTTGCTATTGTTGTTTTCATTTTTCAGTTTGTCCCTCACTTGGACTGGCGTGTAAGTTTTGAATTATTTGGATTTGTGGGTCTAGTGTGGGTGGTGTGTTGGCTGCTGACCTACCATGACCCACCCATTCTCTCAGATGAAGAGGGACAGCAACTTATTGAAAAGGTACTACAGTATTTACTCTCAATACAATACTTTAGTAAACAACTTCAAGTGTATTTTTATTAATACCATCATCCCTTGCCTACCCTTATAGCAAGATAATATAAACAGAATATTTCTTGACCTCCACTACCAATAATTATCTCCACTCCTTTATATTCAGAACTCGCCAGTGTTGCCTGAAAAAATTATATTTAGTATATATGTTTGACTCCTAAGGGAATGAAATAGTGACTACTTCTCTACTTTAAGAAAAAATGTAGGTACCTGTACTACTAGTGAACTTTATACCACAGAAAGAAGTAGCTGGACAACAAATAGAGATAAGGGCACTGATAAAGGTAAACACTAAATTAATATTGGAAATAAGGCATTGGCTTATAGTCAGTGGAGCTTGAGAACCTCTGCCAAGTTGATTTTATTAAGAGAAAAACCACTTCATTTACATTTTGTTTGTGGTGAGCTGAATTACTTCTTCTTCAGCAGCACTGTACTCATCAGAAGTATTTATGTGTTTATTTTGCCTGCCATTGCCTAATTTATTTTGTCAGCATTCACTCCTTGCAGCAAGCACCAATTTTTCATTTGTTTATTTGACAGATTTTGACTAATGTATATGATTCTCCTTGTTAGAAACTGACTTTGTTAATATACACCTTCTCATTCAGCTTTTTCTTCACTTACCCTTTAATCTTCCAAGTTTACATGTGTGTGAGAGCATTCCAACTCTACGTAATTCACATCTACTATGTTTGACCTCGGATCATGCTATAAACTTTCTGGAGTATAGTGCATCTTTTATGGCTTAGTTCTGAAAACCATTGATCAGTTATCATAAGGGAGTGATTAAGGAATGCAGGTGTATCTATAATTGAGAAAACTATTGGCTATAACTATGGTACAGTAGTAAAGTGATTCTTTTATACCATTACGGAAGAAATGTTTGATGTGGTATATTGAACGAATTTATGGATATGACATAATAGATAAGAAGTGAATTATGCTGCTGGAGTAGATTAGTTTTTAAGTATAACATTATTTTTGTGGTTAATTTATTTACTTTAAGAGGAAAAATTTGGTTTTCAAAACAAGTGTAGTACAGTATATACTGTAGACTTCTTATTGTAAGGAAATGTGTTCCTGAAAAATTGTGTATTGTACTGTACAGATTTGGCTTTACTGTACTTGTCAGTGGTATTGCCAGGAACATTATCCAGCATACGTAGCTCTTTACTTTGTTGCTGTTGTATCACTGAGGTTTATTATTTTTTCCTTTTATGTTAGGAGGCAACGTGTGTAAGCTGGGTAGAATGGATAAGCCACTGGTCATTGTGGTCTATATACATTGCACACTTTGCCATGAACTGGAGCAACTACATCATTATGCAGTGGCTGCCAACTTATTTATCACGAACACTTGGAGCAAATAAGGAAAGCATGAGTCTCACTGCAGTGCCTTATATTATCAACTCTCTGTGTGGTGTTGGTAAGTAAACTATAAAAAGAATATTATAGAATATAGTACTTATCAATTGGGTTTTTTACATACTTATTGTACTCAATAAAAAAGTGATAAAGTAGATGAAATTGTAATTTTGTAGTGCAAACCTAAAATAATACACCTTTAAATATTTATTCTCAACAGCATGGGGTCATATTGCCGATCAGCTGATATCAGTTGGGTGGCCGGTGTTAAGGGTGCGCCGCTTAATGACTTTCTTTGGTCTTATGGGTCCTGGAATTTGTCTCGCCCTGTTCCCAGAAGTCTCCAATCTGGTTGTTGCAGTCTTGTAAGTTAATAATTTAATTTTACCATAATGTATAAATTTATCCAGAGTTATTTTATGTGAGACCATAAAATGTGAGTGAAGGGCTCAAGTCAACACTACTGCATGAGGGAGTCTTTCTGCATGGCATGTCACTGGAATTGCTAGATACTTTCTCCATGAGGACAAGAAACACAACTGATGGGGAAAGAAAAGTTGACACGAGTCACAATACAAAAAGCGATTAAATATTTACAATTGCTGTCGGCCTGTCATTTAAGGGTTAAACAACTTGTGCCTTTCCACATTACAGTATTACCCGCCTAATGCGGTTTCACTTCGATTTTTTCCACATATACGCGGTGAGTGTCCGGCTCGAGACGCTATTTTTAGATTTGCCCCACCCTGCCTGACTGCCTGTTTTAGCTCATAAAATTCATACAAATTACCCGGCCAGAATATAATTTACATTGCTGGAATTCTTATAATTTGGTGATCATTTTGAATATAAACATCATATTTTTGCATTAGACATACAAATTTTAGATAAAAAATTTTCTCAAATTAACTATGTTATCTTTTGTGCAAAATATATGACATTTATATTCAAAATATTCCTGGTCTTACAAGGAATCCAGCAATGTCAATTATATTATCCTAACTTTAGTTTGAGGTATTATTTATTAAAATTTAGTGGTTATCCCACACATCTCCTTGGGACGGTTGGTGGGGGGTGGGGGGGAGGGAGGGACCGACCGACCATCTGTTACCCTGTGAAGAATTATTTTTTTTTTTATTAACTGAAGATATTTGTTTTAGCTCATAAAATTCATACAAATTATCCGGTCTGAATATAATTTACATTGCTGGAATTCTTATAATTTGATGATCATTTTGAATATAAACATCATATTTTTGCATTAGACATACAAATTTTAGATAAAAATTTTTCTCAAATTAACTATGTTATCTTTTGTGCAAAATATATGACATTTATATTCAAAATATTCCTGGTCTTACAAGGAATCCAGCAATGTCAATTATATTATCCTAACTTTAATCTGAGGTATTATTTAATACTAAATGTTAAAAACCCTGGAAGGGAGGATTGGTGGGGGGTGGGGGGGAGGGTTGGGACTGACCGCGCGGTTGGAAGAGGGGGGGAGGCAAGGTGGGGTACTTTGATTGACAGATAGTGTTGTGAAGATTATTTTTTTTTTTATTAACTGAAGATATTTGTTTTAGCTCATAAAATTCATACAAATTACCCGGTCAGAATATAATTTACATTGCTGGAATTCTTATAATTTGGTGATCATTTTGAATATAAACATCATATATTTTTCATTAAACATACAAATTTTAGATAAAAATTTTTCTCTAGGTAACTATGTTATCTTTTGTGCAAAATATATGACATTTATATTCAAAATATTCCTGGTCTTACAAGGAATCCAGCAATGTCAATTGTATTATCCTAACTTTAGTTTGAGGTATTATTTATTAAAATTTAGTGGTTTTCCCCAAAAAATTTCTCTGAGAGGGAAGAGCCAGCGAGTGTAGTGTGAGAGAGGGAGGGAGTTGAGTCCATTATTTGAATGGACATTAACTTGGCGACTGTATTTCTCTTAAGTATTAATTGTGTGCATGTACCATCATAAAATTAAGATGTTATTTTTACTACAACATAGGTATGTGCCTTCAAAAAGTGGAGTTTGGGGGTCAGGCCGGTTTCTATTGGAATTAATCCCATATGTTCTGTTGTTCACTTAACGCGGATTTCACTTAACACGGGACCCTCTGGGTTCAATTGACCGCGTTAAGTTGGGTACAACTGTATATGTCGGTCAAAGTTGACCTATTGTAATTTTTGGGAAATGGAATACTGTATATAGCTGTTAATCTTTTTGTAATGAATAAGAAATTCTTTGCTGTTCAAGAATTTAAGCATTAATTATACCCCTGTGCTCACTTCACTTTCAGGGTAATATCCATGGCTATGGGTTTATGTGCAGCCAATTCATCAGGACACTTAAGTAATCATGCAGATGTTGCCCCTAACCATGCTGGAATTACATTTGCTATATCTAATACAATTGTAAGTGTTTCTTCCATGAAATTTGGGAACAGTGTATTTCTTTACAGAATGCATTACTGTATCATATAATGAAAACTTCCAATACTGTATATATTACTCACCTACAGGAAATCTATTTGCTGAAGATGGTGATTTTTTTTTTTCAGGCAACAATACCAGGGATCTTGTGTGGACCATTGACAGCAGAACTGGTTGTAGCATCACATGGACGGTGGTTTCCAGTCTTCTTTCTGGCTGGGACCATCAATTTTACTGCATCAATGATATACCACACTCAGAGTTCTGCAAAACCTGTTCTATGACATAAGGAATTAGTTACATAGTAGAGAATGTATATAAAAACTTCTAGTAAATTTCTGGTTTACCTGTTTCTTTTGTTCAATATATGATCTGTACAGTATAACAAAAGCTAATTGACTCGGCTTATTCGAACTTATTCAGTCGGGTCTTAGGATAGTCTTTGAAGTAGTATGAGGTACACAGTGGATATGTGACAAAGTAGGTTAAGATGTGAAGAATTATCTCTAGATGTTTTCTTCTCACTTCAATTATTCTGTTTGTCACTCACTCACACACACATGTACACACACACAGAGACTGTATACAGGTATTAATCTCATCATTACCTGGTAATGAATTACTGGAAAATGCTGCATTAAGGGATCAGCTTAACAACAATCAGTGCATTCAATGGAAAAATGGGGGGTTAGGTTCCATCCACATTGAAGTTTTCTAACTTCCTTGCCCCTGAAAGAAAAATAAGTTTTAGTGACTACCCAGATTCTCTTCAATACTGTACAGTACTGTACGAAGATCAAAGTTCATACTTTCTTTTACACTAGTTTGTACAGTATTTTCAAATCTTTGTACAGTATTTAAGTTATAGTAATTTGTATCTTTAATGTAGTACTGTATTTTCTGTCTTATAGTATACAGCAGTGTATTGATAGAGAGACGACCGGTGGCGAAGAAGATAAAGTACACTAAAGTGTGTATAAAAATGTCTGAAAATAGACCCAGTTAAGTGAACAAGCACAGGACTGGACTACACATTAACCCTTTGAGAAAGACTGATAAGTACTTGGTCTCTTTTTCATTTTATACACTATAGGTGTTACTTAAAGGAGTCCCCACTTTCAGAATGCCACACAAGGTGTGAAAATGTAAATACAGTATTATCATTATTTTTTGGTGTAATGGCAGCCACCATATGTTGCCATATAGTACATCTGATATTTTTCCTCTCTCGTTTAGTAGCACTTAAGATATCAGAGCAGAAGGTAATGCTCTAGGTACTTCAACCTAATGATGGGTACACATCATTAGTACCAGTTCATCTAAAATAGATACTGTATTTATACATGTATATGTTTTGATATGTGATAACACATACACTACTTTATTGTATTGGTGTACTGTAGTAGAAATAAGAAAAACTGGAAAATAAAAAAATGCAATACAGGTATACAGTACTGTACTTACATATCTCTTATTTGATTATTTTGAGGTTACAATAGTAAATGAATGAAGCTTTTTTATGTTTATGAGATATCATTCCTTCAATATTTTTAAAATGACATTACCATACCCCTGTATTTTAATTTGGTATGGGTGGAAATATATAATCAGCCATTATTGAATATCTAAAGGCAATGAACATAATATATTCCAAGAAGTTTGACCAGCTACAGTGAGCTGTAATGAAATTTTCTTCAAGCTAATAGAAATTTTTCAAATCCACCTACAGAACTCTCTGGCAGTATCTTGCATTTTTCAAATGATTTACCATATTTAGAGATGTCATGAAAGTGACCAGCAAGTGAAACAAGCAGTAGCAGTACCTCTAGTGGTAAGAGACCTTGCAGAGTCCGCACTTTAAATGATTAGGTGCACTGAGGCTGACAAAAAGATGACCGCCATTGGTTGAGTGTTAGGACTGCTTGAATTAACTGCGGTAACTATTAAGCAAATTTAAATTTTGTTTTTCATTAAATTGCTGCTGCTTTGAACTACATTTTATTTTTTACACCCAAATATTTAACCTGTGTTGCAAGGTGTCATTTATCATGTGTTGGAAATTATTACCTTTTTAATAGGGATGTATCTACCAGTTTATTATGATAATCAATGGATAAAAGATGCAATTACTATTTGGTTTACAATATGATTTTTAGGAATGCAACCCAATCATAAATTGAGGTATTGTATGCCTGCACAGTATAATGCTGTGCTCATACAGTAAGATAGGCAGCCCCGACTGCCTGATCATATGAACTATTTAACATGTCAAAGTGGAGGTACAAGCCGCTGCATTAGGGGAAGGTCAATATATTTGTAATCAAGGATAAAGACCATTTGCTGTGACAGGTGAATTTTGAATTTCCGAAAAATCTGCCACTCACGAGAGTGGGGTTGGGCTATATACTGCCATAGTCAAGTATTGATAAGTATCTCTAATATATGAACTGTACTGTATTTCCTAACTTATCTCATTTATTAGATGCAGGTCTTATGCAATGAATAATACAGTACATACACTACAGTACCGTACTTCCAATACTGTTTGGAAATCCTTACAATAGTGGGGCATTACAGTACATGTGAATGATGGAATGGAGTCATTTATTTTTTCTGTATCAGCTTGATCAGCATTATTATGGATCATGTATAAGTAATAATGAAAGTTTATTGTACACACTAATACACACATCCCTAACAGATTGTAAATATCCCAAATTGTATATCATTAGTGCCTATAGGAAAGAAGAGATACCTTCTGGGTCCTAATATATTAACCTAAAATTAAATTACCAAAAGAAGTTATAGTTTCACTTGATATTTTAAAGAGACACAGAAAATATATGATTTAAAAATACACAGGGAAAAATCAGGGTAAACATATAGGCGCTCTGACAGATAACCCTCTTTGAGCATGAAGTAGCACCACCAACCTGAATGTTTTCCACTCAGATAACCAGACTTTCTATGTTTAGCTATGTAACCAACACAACAGGTTACTACCCTTTTCTTATAGGAGAGAGAGACTTCCCCTCTCTCTATAACTCTTCCTCTCTTACACTATTTCTTACCTGAGGACAATGAAGGTGAGAAAGAAGTGATTGAGAGGCTCCCTTCTTGTGCCTTTCTCAAGGAGGGAGAAATAAAAAGGGGGTGAATCTTCCTCTCCTCTACTTTCTGGTTCTCTTTATCTCCCAAAAGAAATTGGAGGAGAGAGAAATAAGTAAGAATGTTATAGTGATTTTGGTGTTCCTTCAATTCCTGCTTTATTTTATATATTTCAAAGAAAAAATATTTTATTTTTGATAATGGCATACTCAAGTTGGGTTTCCTTATAAAAAAAAATGTTATGTAAGAATATTGAAACACTGAATATATTATATAAGTGATGCCGTGATCACTGTGGTAGACACTGGTAATCTGGTCTCTTATACTTTTTAAGTTTGTGGGGGTTGTTGGTGGAGGTAATCACCCATTCACTTCCTGCCCCCAGGCCAATATTATATGATAAATATACAGTACAGTACCTTGTTCTTGCTTTGTTGTATATTCTTTGTTTTTTTAGATAGTGCTTATCAGTAAAAAATATCTGAGAAAAGATATTTATTTTATACCCCATTCTCTACAGTGTACATGGTAATATCAGTGTTAAGATAAGCCAGTATGTGCACCTGTCAGAAGCTTTACTCCTGTTGTTATAAAGTACTTTATATACCATGGCTGTATTTTCACTTTTTAACAATATTATGAAACATTTTATGCAATATACAATGTCTACTTAAAACATGAATACCGTTATACCAATTCATATGATAATTTACCCATGAGAATATTTTACAGAGTATTGATAGAACGTCATCCAGTGTGGGAATTAAGTTCTTGAAAGATTCGATGTTGGACAAACTTACTTCCTTATGGGAAAAATAAGGTTGAGGAAGTTGGAAAGAAAGGTCCCAACCAAACCTCAGGAGTGATTAAGTATTGTACTGCATCTGTATACAGGTAAACCTCGATAAACAATAGGGTTTGGTTCCTGAACAACCCATCGCTAGGTGAAATATCGTAGATAGGGAGTATTATAACGTGGAGTTCAATGGGATAAGTTCCAGCCAGTCCTCACATACACATGTATCACCGACAAAAAACTTCCTACGATACTACAATACTATCAGCACAAAACAATTAAACAACACTCACCACAGCCTGAAGAATAAGCCTGGTCATCATCACATGTCCCCTTCGAGGATAAGAGGACTCTTGTAGGTGGAGTGGAGACGTCATTCCAACTCCTACACAGCCTCTAGGGAGTCTCATACCACTTCACAATGTCAAGCTTCACCTCAGAGACACTGTTATCTTGGATGCCTTGACCCCCATACATTTTTTAAGTTAAACTGCTCACTTCACAGTTACAAAAACAGAGCAAAAGCACTTGTTACAAAAACAGAGTGAACAATGGTAACAAAAACAATGATAGTGGCCGACACTGCTCACAACATTTTCACAACAAAGCACCTTATAGTCACAAAAACACAGAAAATATCACTTCACAATCACCATAACACAGTCCTGTCTAAATGTTAGTGCTGTCCTCTCGGTATACGAAAAAAAACAGATGATAAGTACAATGTAGACCGATAATCATGGAGCAATGTGATGTTGGGTTACAATCGACAAAGAACCAAGCGCATGGTTGTAGTGTGCGGGTTGGCCATGTGTTGGCTCTAGGGTAGGTGACAAGTGAAGTGAGAGATGCATGGTGCATAGGGTTAAGTATTGCTTCCTTATAAAATGTCACCGACTTGACTTTAAAGCGGAATATTGCTGAACATGACATCGTTTATCGAGGTTTACCTGTACAAGTACACAAAAGTGAACTAGACAATCATTAATATGTAAATACTGAACTGAAACTAAAAACTGTAAAGAAGGTTTGTCTACAGCATCAACAACATAGTTATATGTTGATATGATAACCGATTCACACAATATATTTTCCATCTTTCCAATTCAATAGTGTGTATAGTCGACTCATTTATTCTTTAGTGGCAACCCAGAGATACAAATGTCTGTCCCACACATAGCTTATCCAAAATCACTAGCAGTCTCTTTAGGGTCATGTGTCATTGTGTACTTAAGGATACACAGCAAAATCATTAAATTACAGTGATCCCTCGGTTAACGAAATTTTGGTTAACGAATTACCTTCCATAAGAACAAAAATTCGGTTAACGAAAATCTTACGAAATCATGTCAACATGTTTTCGCTTGCTCACCAGCTGGAATATTAGTCCGCCAATAAAGTAATCGGTTCTAGGGCTTAAATTTGTTCCCATTTGAGTAAATATCAAGAAGGTTGTACTATTCAATAATTTCCCAAGTTTTGTATTAAATTTTTTAGTTATTTTAACTTATTTAACATAATTGCAGTACAGAAAACTAGTTTTTGGTGCACCAATCAGCCACTTGACTCACCCACCAAGGCGTCAGTTTGTATCTCTGATCAGTGGAGGTAACTTCTTGCTTGTGGTTCTCTTGAACATAAACTATTTTTACAGTACAATTATTGATCATTCTGAAATTTATTTTACATATTGCAGTGCAGTGTTGATTTAAAGAAAATAATCTTGAATTACACCTAGTGAGCTTAAAATTTTATAGGTGAAATGATGGCATGAAGCATGGGGTGATTTCTCTTCCACCCCACTGCCTTCTCTTCTCCCTTCTCCTCCACCCCCACTTCTAATTCCCATCATCATCAACCAGGAGCCTTCTACATACACACCTCAAAGTGTACTTAACTGCATTTGTTTTTTACTTTGTATGTAATTTTCGGTGAGCTGGAACCAATTACCCAAAATCCCATTGAAACAATGGTTTCAGTTTACGAACGACCTTCTGGAAAGAATTGTGTTCGTTAACCGAGGGACCACTGTACTGAAAATTAAGTGATTTATCACTCTCCTAAGCATTTGTAACTGAGGCACTAGCCAAGGCAAGCGAGTGATTGGGACTGCTGCTAGAGAAATGAGCAGCAGCAAGTGTGAAGCCAGGGCAACAAAACAGCCAAGTTTATCAGCATTCGGCAGATAATTTCTCACACTTGTTGAATTGTGTACAATCAAATCTATGATAGATAAACGTTCATTAGACAAGACCTTACTGCTTAACTCTGAAAGTTGTTAATTTCTATGGTCTCTAAGTTCACAAATTCAATATACAGTATAGTCTCGGTTTACGCGATCAATTAAACCCATGGAGGTCCGCGTAAAACGAGAAACGCGTAAACGAAATAACAGAACATATAGGATTAATTGAAATAGAGATTGGGCTAACCCCCAGACTACCCTTTTTCCGACAATATGTACGTTGTAGTAAAAATAACATCTTAATTTTATGATGGTATGCACACATACCGGTAATTAATATTTAAGAGAAATATCAATATTATTAGGTTTTTTAACACTTACGTTAGTAGAAGAGATGGCTGGGCACACGGGGATGGGGGGTTGATTCCGAGGCAGAGGGCAGATTATTGGCCATCACTTGTATCACCTGTATCACTATCCACCACAGAGGCTTGCAGGGCCTCTTTGTCAAACCCCTCAAAGTCCATATCCTCACTATCACTGACTTGGGCTGGCTGTGGTGGGTGGCAGGTGAAGTACTCGGTAATGTTTTGTTGACTGGGTGACCTAGTGTGCACCCTGCCTGCGCTGCTTCCTGCGTAACTAATAATTGCCGGTCTGGCAAGGTGCCGCGTATATGACCAACTGCATAAAGGAAATCCGCGTAAATCGAGACTACAGATATACTGTATTGTACCATGTAGAATCAATTTTGACCAGAATTTCCAATTTACATTGCCATTCACTACAATATTTCATGGTTGATGGCAAGAGTTATTAGCAAAAAACACAATAAAATAAACAGTACTGAACACAGGTACTGTACAGGGTATAAAAAATTTACAGGTGATAACCTGGTTAAAATTATTTGTAACAAATGTTACCGAGGAAAAAATGTGACATGAGTGTGACTACAACAATTCAAAGAATCAGGTGCTGGAACATTCATTTATACAATGTCTAAGATAAAAACTTAATAGAAATAGAACTTTGTTTATTTACAACAATATAAAATATAATGTAACAAAATGTGTCAAAATGATGTTTCAATATTATACATACAATGTCAAATCATCAGCTATATTAGCCAATTTTTTAAGGTATTTTCTTACCTCACAATTGTGACTACAAATTTGTACATACCGATGAAAAGATATAAATAAATATATTTTCATCACATCACTTTCACAAATCAAAGTCTCTAACAGGGATTGAGGCATTCCAGTACTCTCTACTTGGTACAGTGTGGCATACTTCATATTCTAGCATCCTGAAATATGGTTGTATTATAATGTTAATTACTATAAATCAGCATGAATCTTGATTTATTTTACCTCTCAATCCTCTAAATAGCCTTAATATGCAGAGAATCTCTCTTTTACAAGAAGGAAGATGATCTATAGTTGTGTTTGTTAAGAATACAGAATATCTATAATTACATTAAAGCTAGCAATATTACAGTATATTATTTAGCAAGAACGATACAGTAGTACGGTATATGGATGGATATATGAGCAATAGGGGCTGGGTGTAAATGGGAAATGCCCAGTATGGGCCAATAGGCCCACTGCAGTTTCCTCCATTCTTATGTTCTTATGTAATACTGTACAGTACAGTGATTTCTGCTATAACGCGTGTTTTGATAACGCGAATTTGCTCTAACGCGATTTATGAATTGGGAACGATATTTGTATAACGCGAACGCTTGTTTGCTATAACGCGATTTTTGCTTACTATTTCTCCAATTTTGTGGTACAGTGGGGTATGCTATAACGATTCTAATTGGTTCTAGAACCTTGTTCGTTATAGCATTCGTTCGTTATAGGATTAATCCGTTCCAGGCCCCCAAATACAACCACTTAACACTGAAAAATATAATATAAAATTGTAAAAATTGTAAAAAAGTGCATAAAGATGCATCTAAACCCCTGAAATAAAGAATATCATTAATATTTGTAATAAAAAACAATAAATTAGAAAAAAAAAATTAAATAATGTTCGTTGTAGGAGTTTCGTTCGTTATAGCATTCTCAATTTTATAGGTAAAACCGTTCGTTATAGGAATATTCGTAGTAGAATCCGTTCGTTATAGCATACCCCACTGTATTAACTGTGAATATAGTAAAGAAGAATATCAACAAGAAGCGTTCTGGTGATAGAATTCCCGGTGATGATCGTAAAAGAAAGGATATAACACTTGAAGAGAAGCTCGATTTTATCAACCTCAAAATCACCCTTCTCCCCCATCAAGTAAAGTGTTACATTTACTGTATGATTTCATTATTAGATATGAATGTACATTTATTTAGACTGTGCTATCCTTTGTGTTAGGCTAACTACTAAATTTTTTCGATTTCGAGTAATCTGCACCTAACCCTATTTTCTCCATAAGCCCTGTTATTTCTATTACGCGATTTTCTATAACACGATATTTTACAAGAACACAATTATCGCGTTATAGCAGAACTACCTGTACTGTATGTCAAGACTAACTGTTGTTGAAGTGCATCAATACAAGATAGTGCTCCTCTTTTGGGAATATTTGACATATTCTGTGAGATTATTTTGAAATATATCATGATGTGAACAGAATAATGAATCTGTAGTTATGTACCAACATTAAACAGTTTAGAAAGCATTATCTGGCAATTAAGGAGATAATAAGTCTCTGGCAAAGGCAAAGAATGAGGAATGCACCAACAATACTTTCAAATTCACTAGAAGAGTAGTCAATGAAGTATGGATCAAGTGCTGATGTCATGAGACTACAGTGCATAGAAATAGTGGTTGTGGAATGCTCAAAGACAAACGGTATTTGTGTAAGTGTTGGGAAATAAAAGATCAGATATGAAAGGAATGACGAAGATGTGGTAGGAGTGTTGGACATATAATATCAAGCAAAATTGATGACATACATAATGGAATGAATTGTTAGAAATTCAAATTATTCAGAAGAACGTGCTGTTAAAGGAAATGAGATGTGTACAGTATTTGGTAATATGATCACATCACAAGTTGTAGATAAATTTGCAAAAGTTAAAATCTTGAGCAATAACATATTGTAAACATACCATTTTGAAAATTAATTTTAATTTCTTATTTTTCTATTTTTAATTAAAGGAAAATGTGATTTACTGTAACATCTTCAAAACAGGTATTTTGCTGGAAACATAACTTTTGAAAATATATAACTGCACAGAGTACAGTACTGTACTATAATGTGTAATTTCACAGAATCACACTGAGGACACTAAGAAAAAAGTGGTCATACATAGATAATCATGGATAATTTATTTTATTAAAATAAATTATCATGATACATCACAAGTACAGATATATAATCTCTGGAACTCACTGAAATTAAATCTGAGATTTATATTATTATTCAATATATTTTATTCTTAGCCCCTTATTTTACTCTTGATACCTTATTTGATAAAAGATTCTTGTGAAACTGAAAGCTAAATATTAACTAGAAACTCTGTGTTTTTTCGGCTTTCCTTTAAAAATTTTATCGAAAAATTTAGAAGGAGACCTTGAGTTGGCTGAAGACTCCTCAGGAATTAAGTGGGCAGTAGAACTGGTAGTGTTCATGGGACTGTTGTACGGAGAAGTCTCAGGAACATCAGGTAAGCTCTGAAAAATGGCCGTGTAGTCACTGGATTCCCCCGAGGCTGATGAGGGGCCGAGGTGTAAAACAGGCCTTGCAGACATTTCTCGTATAGGGATGGAAGGACTGCAGGGATAGCCATTTGAACCTGCAGAAGTTTTCTGATCACTTGCTTCCAGAGGATTAGTTTCACTTTCAGAGAGAGAAGACTTGCCAATCTGTAGTGTAACATAAAATTATAAGAAAAAAAAAGAAAAAGATCAACAATCCATAAAACTAACACCCATATTTGCATGACAATTATTTTCGATTTCCATTCATTGGGGCCAAATATTTCTATATTTTCAGTGATGTTAAAACTAAAGGTAATCTTCACTTATTGCAAAGGTTTCATTCTTGAAAATCCTTGCTATACACAAAACTAATTTTCCCATTTTAAAATATTTACTAAAGGGATTTGGTCCTGGCCAGGGATTTGGGGGGAACTTGGGATGATTTCCCTTACTTGAAATACAACCAAGAAGTGTGTACCGGTAACAGTACACATTCTGTTCATCCTCTCACGACCATTCATCCACCCCGCAACAACTAGCCGGCTATGGTCACTTTTACCACTTTTAAGACATCAAAACAACGAGTATTTAATAAATGTAAGAATGCATGAAAGAACTATGGGAGTTGTAGTAATGATGATTTATTGCATGCTCTCCCTCTCAGGGCCATGTATCAACTGGGTGTTTCTTGCTTGAGGTTTGAAATTATTTTTTTTACATCAGAAGAGTGAAAAAATGAAACCCGCTGCAATAATATAATATTTTGGTCATAAAGATTATACTGTACTGTGATAAACCGAAACCATAATATGCAAATTTGTGATAAACAAGGACGACCTGGAAATGCGAAACAATAATATCTAAATTCGAGGACAAAATACAAGATACATAGAGATACAGTGATATCTCCATTAGCCAGAACAATTGGTGCAGAGCACTTTCGGGAATTAAAATTTCCGGGTAACGAGACGACTCTCAAAGCCGGAAAAAATCCCTCATCTCCGGAATTTTCCGGGTAATGGAAAATTTTCTTGTTATTTCCAGAAAATGCACCCGATATTCATCTCTCAAACGCGTTAAAAAACTCCTCCATCCCCTGAATTTTCCGGGCATTGGGAAAACTTTCTCAGAATTTTCTGGAAAATGTGCCCCTTGGAAAATCATTCCCAAAACCGTAATTTTCTGGAAAATTACAACTTTCGGAACGATTTTACGAGAAAATTTAAATTCTGGCAATCGGAGAGTTCCGTGTTTGAGGGATTCCGGCTAAAGGAGATATTACCCTAAATGAACTCGAGCAAAATCCCGAAACCTACAATTACCTGACTAGAATCTTCCAAGGATGACGAACCAGACTTGCTCTTCACTTTAGCATCTGATCTCCGCAAAAACTTGGAAAAAAAATTTGGAGATTGTGAAGGCGAGGGAGTGGTAACACTTAAGGAATTAGCCGAGACCTGGGATGACGTAGAAGAGCCAGAAACTTCACGTATCCTCACTCGTGACTCACCACTTGTAATGCTGAACGTGAGAAATAGTGGGGTTGTATTAATAATAAATGAGGAAGCTTGGGCTGAGGGATAAGTACAGTACAGTACACAACGTCTCAAAAAGTCTATGAATTGACACCTTGAGTTTCCTGGACGCATGATACGTGCTTGGCACTAAATTCCAGCAAGCAATAATAATAATAATAATAATAATAATACAGTGAAACCTCTATTTAACGGACTATATGTAGAGGAAGTCCGTTATATCGAGGGTCTGTTAGATGTGAAACCTCCTTATAACGTATTATATGGAGAAAGAAGTCTGTTATATGGAGGTATGACTGCACATTAAAAATTCTTATTTAGGGTGTGTAAAGTTCATATGATCCCCAGGGTGTGTAAAGTTCATATGATCCCTAGGGTGTGTAAAGTTCATATGATCCCTAGGGTGTGTAAAGTTCATATGATCCCTAGGGTGTGTAAAGTTCATATGATCCCTAGGGTGTGTAAAGTTCATATGATCCCTAATATGTGTAATGTTCATAGGATCCTGAAACATACGAGCTAATAAAAAATCAGAAAAAACATTAGTGCTTTTGAATGAAATGTCCCCTCCATTTAATTAACTTACCTGACTCAACGTGAAATTGCGAGGATTCTAAGTTCCCCAAATTTGAGCAAAACCAATACAAAATAAATCCTCAAAAGATAATATTACTGTATTCACCATAACAAAAATCTCAAGCACACAGTAGCTTTCTTGTCATGTTACAGTGGCAAAAACTCACAAATTATCTGACCTAATGACAATATGTAACCTTTGTTTTCTTTATTGATAGTATTTGTTTTAGTCTCCTTCTAGCACTTGCTATGGCTATAAATACAGCATTAAAGCATCAAACTTTTTCTCTAAATCAAAAAAATTTCTAATGCTTTTGCCTTGACAAGAGAACAAGTGCCACTAAGCTGGATATACAGTATGCACTCATAGTAGGGCTTTCAAGATCTCTTATTTCTAAAATTTCATAATTTAACAGATAAATGGAAAGAAGGACACAGCTGTGTTTCTACTCCTTTGAAGATTCACTCTGGCTATGGTTACAGCCTCAAAACTTCTGATCAAAAGTAATTAATAGATATTAAGATACAGTAAGTCCTCAATATATGTGAGGGATACGTTCCTGAAAACCCTCACATAAACCGAACCCATTTTCAACACAATTTCAAGACAAATAAACCATAAAACAATACAATATTATTTTTAAAATAATAGATAAAGCAAGGGTATAGTACAGTGTACTCACCAACAAATGTAGATACAGTACAGTACTGTATATCACCTTGCATAGACAAAATGATGAAGGTGGTGATAGAGATTTTACATAGTGGGTAGTGTTGAAGTGACAGCTGCAGGTCATCAGGGTTGGAGTGTGATATTTTGGCTGCATTCTTAACATTTTGAATCGTGGAGTAGCAAAAGGGTGAATTTTGCTCGCATAAATTACATTCTAGGTAGGAATAGGGTCCTCGCATAGGAGTGAATTCGCACACGCTGAACTCGTATATATCGAGGACTTACTGTACAGAAATTAATATCCACAGCATCGTATCATTAACATTGACGGAGTAACTTTGTTTAAGATACATTAACAGTTGCATACTGCCGTATCAGGTGGCTCTCTTGTTACATGAACATGTGTATGAAAACCTGGGGAGTGTTATTAACCCATATTCTGAAAATTGCCAGTACTAACTAATATACAGTACTTGAATTTCATAAATTTGAAAGTTAAGTAGTTAAGTTTTTGCTTTTTTGGAAGAACACGATACTGTATTCCATAAAACGACCATTATATGTAACTATTTGTAGTACAGTACAGTACTGATATACCAGTACGGTACTTATAGAAGTCTAATTACTACTGTATGTATGTATATCTGATAAAAGATTATACAGTAATTCATCTGTACTGTATATAGAAGATAAATTTGGCATTAAAACCATTATGACCATCACTGTTTTACAACCATTTTCCACACTTGCATGGAGTTATTTCATCCTCAAATGTTCCTATACAATACACAATTCAAGTTGATGAATTAAGAGATGGATTTAAAGCATGATACACTACAGCTTATATTTTCTAAAACCACAAAATTTTGCTTAAGATCTGTATCGCTTTATGTGTTATACCATGACACTGTACATACCTGGATCCAACATGTGGCTGAAAAGTTAATGAGTCACGTAATTTTTCCCAGTAGTTCCAATATCCTTTAGCACGATAATAGTCGAGGGAGTGACAGAAACTTATTACGGCCGGCTTGACACATGGTTTGTGGAGACAGGGAATGACAATGCGTCGGCGTTGATCTGCAAATGATTAGTCAAAATATATTTGTTTATATTTGCTGATACACATCTAATGCCATCATGAATTAAAAACTTCCAATACTTTTCACATGGATATTGCTTTTGAAGAACTAATGGTACTGTATGAAGTCCGAGTAAAAAATAATTATTACATTGAAATCATGCAATCTAGACTAAATAAAAAGGATGGATATTACTTAGAATATGGTTTTATTTAACCAAGAGTAATTTTTCAAATATGTCTACAGGTAAAGAATGATAATCAAATTATAAGGAAGTAATATTCCCCAAATAAATACATACCTAACCATATCTAACACAAGCAATACTAACAGATGAACTTACCATGGTGTTTGCAGTTCTTTCATTAAAGCATGAAATAAAAGTGACTGTAACTTAGTGATAAACACTTCAATTCTATATTTCAAATCAACATAATACTGAAATACAATACAATACAATACAGTACTTTCATAATCACATAATATTTGGATGAGAATGTCAAAAGTCTTAACTGGTATCTTGTTTGATAACTATGCCTCCTGATTCACACAGTGTAATGCTATTGATGGTAAGTTTTGGAATGCTTGAAACTTACCTACACTGAGAGCATGAGCAAACAGTATGAAGAAGTTGTTAGCACTCGACGCTAAAAACTCGGGTGACAAGATGACAATGACTCTGGTACACCGCTCAATTATAAGTCTCACAATGCTGTCTGACTCAAATTGAAGACCTCCAACTAAATCTCTATCTTTTAGGCAGAGCTGAAATAATACAATAAATTAATACTAATTAGAATACACTAATAATAATGAATGTGGGATTAACTGAAATTTTATTGTACATACTGTATTGTCAAGCTCAGATTGGGCTATTTGTGAACAGGCAAACCTCAACATATGAAAGGGTTCTGTTCCTGAAAATCCATTCTTAAATAAATATTTTGTAAATCAAATTATAGTGTCCCATAGATTCCCTTCATAATTGACGAGATATGTTCCTATGGAAAAATCCCTTCCCCAAAGTGACTAAAAATGTTTTAAAATATGTAAAAAAAACATATGGTGTACACAATGATTGTTATCACTGTGTACACCAATTATAGGCCAATAATAAATGTAAAAAGTGAAGTACATGCAGTAGCACGCACACAAGTTACTGCCACTGGGTGTGAGGCTCAGCCAAGAATCAAGGGTTTAATTTGGTAGTGATTCACCCACACTAAGGCTACTGCACTATAGGCAAACACATTTTGAGATGTTTTACTTTTACTGGATTTGATTTTTGACGAGGTTGCCTAGATAAAAAATTATTTACCAGTACTTATCCTTGCTTGAACGACACTGTTACACAAAGTTTCCATGTCGGATGGCATGTTGATACTTTGACTCTTCTTAATTATTACGTTTCATATTCCAAGATATACAATACAGTACAGTACTGAACTATACTGTCAAATAACTCATCAACTTGGAAGCACTCAATTATCAGAATATATTTAGTGTCTTCAGTCATTTAAGTACTGTACAGGCATTAATGATCAGAAACAGGAATAAAAATCAAACATTACCTTGAGACCATAATCCCCTTCCAATTTCTCAACCATTTCCTGAACAAAGTCGATGTCTTCATCAGCAAACAAAACTAGTGCAGTATATTGTTGAAGTCCCAATCCCATGCTCAAGTTTCTGTGATCATCTGTTGGAGATTTTTTGGTGATTTTTTATAAATTTGTCAATTTCATAAAAATATTATGGGAATACGTACTTCATACTAAAACTTATGATTTTTATAAACTTTCAATGAAATATACTGTACATAGTGGATATGTCACAAGAGCTGTAATCACAAGTGTAATTAATATGATGATGTGCTCAGCACCACAAGCTGTCAAGAGGAGAACAAAAAAGGAATGAGAACATTAAAGGTTTCACAAACTTTCATTTCTGGAGAGAATGTAATGATTGTTCAGCATTTTCATTTGCTTGTTTAATTTAATCACTCAATTTGGGCAATTTCAAATTAGGATTGTACTTAACTAAGATGAAAATGATGAAAATTTGACAACCCTGGAATGCCTTATATTTTTCTCAATAGTAAAGAAACTGCTCATTACCTAGTGTACAGCAAAACCTAACTATTTGTCCAGTCTATACTATACCAAAAAAATAGGACCTTAAAATTCCTTTGCGGACAACCTTATATTAATTTCTAATGCAATCCTCATCATCACCGCTACTTAAACATCGAATATTCTCAAGACCAAATTCCTACAATTTACATGAATTTTTATATTAATGCATAATCAAACATTTCTGGCAGTGTTAGTACCCCCTTCTTTCCATATCTCAAAAAAGTAAAAATAGCAAAAAGTTACCATCTCTTACCAACTGTGAGAACATTGCTATCATAAGTGGCTACATCAGACACTAACTGATCCATGGGTGGAGGGAGGGCTGCCAGGGCTCCACCGCCTTGGCTCATGCACTTATCATAGTCAGCATCTGCAAATAAATATTAGTTATGAAATTTATAAATGGAACTCAAGGCGTGTTGATGAATACACAGTGATGCAACTAATATAAATAAAATTAGAGAATTCAACTTGTTAAAAATTAACTATCGGTTAGATAATACAGTACAGTGGTCCCTCGGTTAACGAGCACAATCCGTTCCAGCAGGTTGCTCGTTAACCGAAAAACTCGTTAACTGAAACCATTGTTTCAATGGGTTTTTGGGTAATTGGTTCCACCTCACCGAAAATTGCCTAAATTCAACAAAAAAGGTAGAAAAGTACACTTACTTTGAGGTGTGTATGTAGAAGGCTCCTGGACAATGATGATGGGAATTAGAATGGGGGTGGAGGAGAAGGGAGAAGAGAAGGCATTGGGGTGGAAGAGAAGTCACCCCATGGCACCATTTCACCCATAAAATTTTAGTTCTCTTGGTGTAATTCAAGATTATTTTCTTTAAATCAACACTGCACTGCATTATATATTGTCAATATGTAAAATAAATTTCAAAATGACCAATAATTTGCTTGCAAACACAGAAAAAAGCGTTGAAGAGAGTCTCGAGCAAGATGTTACCTCCACTGAAAAGAGAGAGAGACTAACGCCTGTTTGGTGTGTTAACAGGCTGGATGGCACGCCAGAAACTAGTCTCTTTGCCTTCATTTATGTTCAATAATTGTTAAAATGACTAAAAAAGTTAACATTAAACTTTTAAAATTATTGAATAGTAAACTTCTTGATATTTACAAAAATAGTAAGGAATTTAAGCCCTAAAACCGATTACTGTATTGGCGGACTAATACTACAGCTGGTGGACCGCCAAATGCAAACAAAAACATGTTGAGGTCGGCTCGTAAAAAACTCGTTAATTGAGGGATTACTGGTTAACCGAAGTTAAGAATCTTATGGAAGGTAAATCGTTAACCGAGGTGCTCGTTAACAGAGGGATCACTGTACAGTATATGTTGGTTACGTAAAAATATGATTAAATTTAATATCTAACAGCACTGTAAAACCAGAATGCTATGATACTGTACTGTATCATTTTTGCAAATTATTTCTTATTGTCAGCTGTCCTTGGTTGAACTGCCTTATTGTTTACTACTGTCATATACATGCTCTGTCTAGGTACATTGGACACTAAAGTATATACCTCCATGGTCTATGTACACTCTCACCAAAAATTTCTCGAACGCTATAAGCAGTATGCAATCTGAAAAATGAACGAAGAATTTGAAACCATTCCGAGATGACAAGCCCCATTCTGCTCATTCTCACTTCCATCGTGCCCAGGTGTTGAAGTCTTTGTTGACAGTATACACCACACACTTGCATTGTATGTACACTTGAGGAACTGTACATCTGCATTTTCTAAATACTGTAAATGACAAACTAATTGTAAACTTACAAGATGATTTTACTGAATAAATGTTATTACAGGTACTGTACTATTTTTCATCATTATTATTAGCTATTACATCAGTTTATGATTACCATATTAACATCATACAGCAGTAGCCTTTAACAAAAATGAAGCCCTCAACAAAATGAGCTATTATCTGTCATCACCATCACCCTAGAGTGAATGGGATGAGCCATCTTCATTTACAAAATTTATGTATCTGAATGTTTTTGTTGAGGGATATGTACATCCTTTTTGTAAATAGAGAAATAGCTGTAAAACTATGACTATCATATAATTTGAACTTACAGTACTTTATTTGACCTAAATCAATAGCCTGAAGAAATTTTTCTATTACCTAACTGCCATGTTGATTTCCTTATTTGTGGTCTTTGAGAATTCATTAGCCATTCCTAATAACACAATAAATTCAAAGCCCCAATATCACTTACAAATCATTTCTAAAGTGTCATCAATGACATCGAAGCGATCCATTGCCTCGAGAAAGTTCCATAACTGCTGCACCGTACCACATTTTTGGCCCCATATGTGTAAACAATGCTCAGTCGGAGATATTTTACCCCAACAGCTAATGCTGCTCACATCAAGATTTGCTTGTTCTGCTACACCTCTCCAGTCCCTGAGAACACAAAGCACATCTTATTATAGAACAAGTTTTTAAATCCTCATTCTACCTTACACTTGATGACCCGATATACTGTACGTATACTGTATTCCCCAAGCACTTTAAGTGTCTTGTACAACCTTACACAGTGACACACATTTGTAATATTATTATAAATTGAACCTTTTCTATCCTTCCAACCAGTTTCTTCTCCCTTATACAGGTGAGCCCCAATAACCGACATCCTATTGACCGCTGATTCGCGTAACAGAAGATTACATACAGGGAAAATATCCCCTAAACACCCCAGTGATAGTTCCTCTTGTGCTGGGCAATTTGATGTGAGGTGATAAGGTGTAATAAGGCATAATAAGAGTGGTGATGGACCAACAAAAAGTGGTAGACTTGAATTTGCTAGCCTAGACCATCTCTACCATCCTCAATTTATGCTTTACATTGCTTATTTAAGGCTTCTTATACTGTACTTGCTTTATATGTCTGCTTTATTTTTATTTTATTTTTTATTTTTTTGATTGACAGTGTGCAGTAGAGAAATATCAAGAGTTGATGGGAGCTTTCGGAGGGTGGCCAGTTCCTGACCCCCTGAATTTGTTATGTTCTTATGGGATTAATTGCTTTGATAACCGCCGATTCTCTAACCAACGACTTTTCCCGGTCCCTATAGAAGTCAGTTATTGGGGTGCACCTGTGTATAGTAAAAATAACTTGTCTCACATATTGTATCCCCAAACTGCATCTTCTCATGCTTCTCTCCTGCAAATAATTCTCTTGCAAACAAAGTTGCTCCTTTTTCACCTCGTATAACATCATGGTTGGTTTGTAAATTAATTGCATTTATGGTGCAAATGGGATGATGTTCGACGCCTAAGACATTATCCTAAAATTAATTATTCTCTTCACCTGATATGTTTACTAATCCTCACTGAAAAAAGTAAATCAGTAAGATAGAACTGTGATGCAAAATGAACAATAAACAATATACATATACAGTATTAACAGTACACTACAACATCAAGCAAGGGATACCAGGGAGATGTCTGGGACATTTTAGTGGATAATGTACAAGTGAGCTAAGCATACTGAGGTATTGTTGAAATACAAGATAATTAATATTTTTCTGTATGTTCATGATTATCTTACCATTCAATTAGTAATGCTATTATTTTTATTTATTTCATTATCATTATTATATTTTCTTTTCTTATTGTTAAAAATGGTTTATTTGGAACAATTTATTAGCCCCTGTCGCCCCACCCACATTGGTATATCTATGGAACTTAGCATACAGGTAACAGGCCTGGACTAAAGAACACACAATGAAAGTCTCAACATACCTATGTACTCCTTGGGCTGCCAACAGTACTTTCCGTGAGTCAAGTCTTGTTGCCATATGCTGTCGCGTTACAAAACTAAGGAGTCTTATCGGACCCTCAGCCACTTCCTTTCGGCGCAAAGGCATGTCAACTTCACAAAGTACCTGAAAATAATTACAGGTACTATATATAAATTTCACAATACAGAGAGGAGCAAACCACATTCATATTTTGAGAACTGTACTGTACTGTTAGAGACAGTGTAGATACAGCACACTGTATCCTAAGCCTTCGTTACACAAGAAGGCAGCATGGCCGGTACTGCACTCAACCTCATTCACTTCCTTAAGTTATAAACTTAGGTATCCATTTACAGCTGGGTGAACTGGGGGTATCCTCCTATTAACGGTAGGGTTGAATTCCTGAAGCCCTTATCATAAATTGAATTAATATAAATCGGGAGCCTTTTAACATGGGTTTTCAATGGGATATGTTCTTGGCCTGTCCGACGCAGACATGTAACACAGAAAAAACTATCCTATACTAATTAATAATAACAAGCCTCATCATCATTACATGTCCCCTTGGCTTTCCCTGAGGCAGGAGAGTCAATAGGACACTTGCTAGCCATTTTCAAAGTTACAGAGATACTGATCACTTCACAGTCACCAAAACAGAACATAATATAAATGAACATGTTTTCCAGCAACCAGTTACCACTGATAATACTTTATCATAAATAACACAAACGAACCAGTCAAATCTAACTATCCTAACATAACTACCTATCCAAGGACAGAAGTACATTATTTAAGGTTAGATTAGGTAGGTTGGTTAGGGTGTTATTTTATGGACAGTTTGGATGAAAACATTTGCTGGGAAGATTACATAACATCAGGATCTCTTCCCTGGTGAGCACATCAAATGTTTACCCTAAACAAGGCAGTGATGATGTCTGTGCCGAATTTCATCGTAAGGATGACTATAGAAGAAGAAAAAAGTAGGAAATTTGCAATACCTCCACCTACTTCTTTCTATTCATGAGGTATGAAATAAGTTTTCTTCTGTAAAAACCTCCCTGTAAAGATGCCCTCCCATGAGTCTGATGTCTAAAGTATTACCCACCCCCTTCTCTCTCTCTCTCTTTAACAGCAACTTGATGAAATTTTTTCATGGAATATAAAAGCTCTCTTCCCTTGAGAAACATACCAAGAATGAAAGAGGAATGGGTTTAGCATTATTTCACTTTAATCGTGCAAATTGACAGAGAAAGAGGGTATACACAACTTTGCTCTTTTTGCAGAAAGGAATTTTATTTTATTTAAGAAGAATAAAATAGGAATAACAGTAGTATTTTAGGTGGAAAAGATTTACTTTCTGATAACATGGGAATCTTAGGAATTTTATCTTTGCAATCAATATATTAGGCAATTCTAAGACATATCCTTTGCAAAAGATCTAAAAATTACCTAACCTCCTAACTGGGGCAGCATATATAAGTCGCTTGTGAGGGGAACATCATAAAAGAAAGGTGCCTTGGAATTGTCAAAACTATTGACAGCAAACATAAAATTTCTAAGATTCCAGTGTTGTTCAAAAGTAAAACACAGTAATATCTTTTATGTTAGTTAGGTTAGGTGTGGTAGATTAGTTTTCTTCATTTTCTGAATTATAAATTAAGAGAATATAGCAATGGAAAAGTAAACAGTGGATGGAGGAACCTCCTCTGCAGATAAAAGTGTAAAATACTCAGGAAATTAAATAACCCAAAACTCTTTCTCCCTACATTTTTTGTCTCTTTCTCAAGATAAGAAGACTATTACCCCTTGTGGAATAGCTTTGTTAAGCTGGTGCTATTGCCAGACCACTCTCATCAAGTACTACCCCAAAAACTGACGTCCCATAACAATAGCTTGATTGGTGCCAATATCATCGAGGAAAAACACTCGGTGAAGGACCTGGGGGTGTGGATGAGCAATAATCTAATCTTCTGTGAGCACGTCAACAAAGTCGTGAGAACAGCCACACAAATTTCAAGGTGGATCCTCTGTACCTTCTTGTCTAGAGAGCCTGAACACCTGCTACCACTGTGGAAGTCTCTGGTTGTCTCTAAACTTGAATGTCTGCTAGCTGTGGTCACCCTACATGATAAAGGACATACAAGACCTCGAACAATTACGAAAGACATTCGCAAGGAAGATATGGAGGGAGCCAATGGGTTATTGGAGCAAACTGAAGAGGCTAAAGCTGTACTCCTAGCAAAGGAAGAGATACTACTGCATCATCTATACCTGGAAGATCCTTAAAAAGAAAGTGCCTAACCTCTTGGAAGATAGCAGTCTAGGCCAAGGTCAACCCAGGTTTGGCAGGACATGAGGAGAGCTCTCGAGCTTTCAGCTTGGTCACCCAACGTTTGAAGACAATGTAAACGGAAAGTATCCTGAATATTGGTCCCAAGCTATTCAACTGCATACCAAGACACATCCGCAATACTACAAGATGCAGCATTGACACCTTTAAGAAGAGGCTGGACAAGTTCCTTGTGGGAATACCAGAATGAGCCCCCTATTTCACACAACTCATCATCAAGACATACCGAGTCAAACTCGATCATCGACCAAACCAGATGCTCGGAGATCGAGAAGAGATGTGGAAACGGTGGACTCTCTAAGTTGACCGTGGTGGTGACCATCAGAACTTCCGACAAGACAAGGTGATACCTACTTCCTTAACCTTTGCTCTCTTTGTTATGATTAATAGCAACAATACATTGGTGCAAGAATCTCATCAAACTGTAAGCATACTATATGTCCTTGTTAGAAAGTACAGTATTGTTTTACTGGGGTGTCGAGAAAACAAAATCTTGCTACTATTACTCCACTTTCTCGAAAATTCTGCTTTTTTTGCACGAAGTTCCCAATCACTGCCTTAGTCAAGTAAGTATGTACATCACATCGTTTTATGAAAAAAGCTTTATCGCCGTTTCCATACAGTATATCAACACCGTGAATAAGATACACACACACACACACACCTGTTGCTTGCTGCAGGTGAAGGGGTTGTCTTATGTTGTTTACGTCTGTCAGCTGACTGGGTTGAGAACACACTTTCTGTCCGTTCACAAGTAACATTTTCTTTCGCTGATAATTCTTGGACACATCAGTGTTTTTATTGTATTGTTGAAAACTCTTTAATCATCTTTCTTCGTAATTATTAAAACTAATTTTGTGGCTGTCTGACTCATTATGTCCACACTGTGATAATGGCGCAGCAATTTAAAACGCGCATAACTTCACGAGTGTCAAGTGTTAGAACCTTGCCCGGGACACAGGTGAGAAGGCTGTTATCTAGTGTGACCCTAACACTTATCACACGTTTTTCGGTACCAACTGACATGGTTTAAGAACAACTAACATCTCAAATTTACTAATAACTCAATACTCAAAATAATTGGCCCATGGCCATATTTATTTTTTTTTTCTTTTATCCTCTTGGCCACTGATGGGCTTGTTAACTGCTCGGGCGGTCGATCGCGTCTCTGTTACTCATTGTTGGCAAGTACTGTCCTGGGCATGCACTGACTCCTGAATGTATCCACCTACTCCATTGTTGGTCAAGTCTGGTCTTGAAAGGGTTAATGCTTGGTGTCGGTGCCGTCACAACATTTTCTGACACGTTGTTCCTAGAGTTCACAATTCTCACTCCGAAAAAGTTTGCCTTCACAGTTTTCTGGACTTTTGGGTTTTTCAACCTCGAGCTGTGACCCGTTGTGGGGCCGGCGTCCGCCAGCTCCAGGTGTGGACTCTTGACTGAGTAGTGCCAAGGCCACCTAGGTGGTAGTGCCCTCTGTTTATACACTTCATTTAGGTCACCCCTTGCCCATCTGTAGTATAAGCTAGGTAGTTGCATGCGCTCTAATCTTGATGACGTATATGATCACAGTTATGACCAAGGAATATTATATTCCTTGGTCAGACCCAATAGAGAATCAAATCCTAATAGCAGTAGTGAGAGGCAAGAAGTAGTTAACAATCATTTGGACTACCTTGGAGTAGTTTCGGTGCACCAAGGGCTGTTTTAGTTCTTAGTTTAATCAGTTACCTTTTTGTACCTACTTGTCTTGCTCAGTTTTAATTAATTCTGGTTAAAGCACTAGGGTTGATGATGATAATGATAATAACTGGAAGGATCACCGTGGTGAAATCTAATTACTGTTAGTCGTGGCTTTTTGGAATATGTCGCCACCAGCGTCTTGCAGTCTCTTGACATGCTGAGTTGGGATGCGTCAATATATAACTTCGTGACTATATTCTCCTCGTGTATCATAACTTCATAGGAGATTTTGATATATGTTGATGTTTCACATTGTACATCAAAACACTGCTAATTTCACAACATAATTTGTGTGTAGCTCAAGGATTTGATCATAATTTTCAGCATTTCGGAGACGTCCAGATCTCTTGATCCTTTTACTTGAAAATTTCTACATAACTTTACTTGTTTCAAGTTATTGGACGCCATAATAAATATACCCACTAACTTTAATGTAAATATTAACACAGAAGGACCTATGAATACATGTTTTGATTATATAATAATATGGCTGACTAATTGGACAGTTCTATTATGTTGCTGATCTCAACGATACATGACATCCTCACATTCAAGAATTCAATACATAATGATAAGCCAACTTATTAAAATAACACGTTTTTCTGTAAACATGAGCCATAACGCCTCCCCCCCCCCCTTGGGCAAAGGCTATACAGTATACGAAAGCGATTATCCCTACCATTATAAATGATGTGCGGTCTTAATCGACTACACCTCCCTCTATTGAGGTGGCTCATCACTGTACGGATCATCATTTTAACTGTTGGTAACGCGTAAAATTTTCTTATGAAATATGCTTAAGGTATGTTAATATAACCAATTTTATATTTTCTCCATATAATACACATAAAATGTATAAATTAGTCGTTCACCTTGCTACTTTATAATAAGTTACTGGAAGACGTGTTACTCCCTTTAAGTTTTATTCATGTTTAGAAACATATTTTTGCATATTTTGTGTGTCATATAAATACCCTATTTCATGTATTCATTAAAGTCAACTGAATGCCAACTCATTTTCTATGCTTTAGAATATAAAATATCACATTGTTTGTTTTTTTAGAATCATAAGTAACAGTCAGTATTTTGGGGGTGAAGGATATACATGAATAGTTTTATGGTTTATTTTCCCCCAAAAATATATAAATGTGGATCATAAAATAACATATTTATTATCAATGTTTGATATTTGACAGACTGTACATATTATAATACAAACCTTGGTTAATATCTGGACATGTATGTTTACAAAGCCTTCCCTGCAGTGTAATTGCCTTCGGAAAAATGAGGTTGCATAATCTGGTGTTTATGCTTATATTTTCTGGGCTCTTTCCTTTAAGTTTCTCAAGCCCCAGTACTTATATCCATTGCAAGCACCTGTGAATAATATTTAAAAATCAGATTCTACTTTGCCTGCAGGGAGTTTTCACATTGTTTGTAAATATAATGATAAATAAACCTGTCATATCATATGTATATAATTCAAAACTGTGCTCCAACCTTTCTTTATCCTTCTGGAATGAATGGTATACAAATTTAGGATAATCTTTCTTGGTTCTCCGGCATAACACGTACGGGTGTCCTCTTGCTTTCCTATCTTTCGTATATAGTTTTTGTCCTTGGGTCGTTGATTCGGACTTTCTGATTCGGTTGGTTCGAAGCTGTTCATGAAAACTTGCTAAATACTTTGTTTCCAGCAGCCGTGGTGTACAGGTGACGGACTCGGTGCTCTCCACGCTCACTTTCACCCCCACCTTATTTTTTTGTGAGTGTGCGTGAAGATAAACCAAGGCGGGAGTGTAGCATTACTTGGATGGCGCGACACATCACCAAGCGGAGGATACGGTAAGCTATTCACTAGTAAGGGCAGACGAATTGATGGTGGGATGATTTATTAGACGTAGAGGTTAGCAGCTACGGGTATTGTTGGTGAAACTTACGGGCTACAGATAAAAGGAGGTAGAGGGCGCTGGAGAGAAAGACATAATTATTAGCGCACAAAACACAGGGGAAGAGAGGTCATGATGCTTATGTAATACTTATCTAAACTAGTATTTTTTTTTACCTAATATAAGTGTTTAGTATTTTGTTGAGAAATATTGTATAAATTATATTTGAAGCACCACTTAGCCATTATTAGACAACAGTAGGTTTGTCTGTCTTGTCCAAATTGTGAGTGGGAGGATTGTGGTCGCCAACCCTCGGATATCGATTGAAATTGTTTTTGTTTGGAATAAATGATTCTTGTTCTTTGCCTTCTGATTTTGTGACAACAAAATCAAGCATTCATTGATTTTCGTCATGTATGAGTTAACTTTGTTATTTTTGCCCCAGATGATACTTAAACCAGCTTGATGGCAAACTTAGGCTACTTATGAATGATTTGAGTGATGGCTTTCTAAATTCGAGAAAATGTATGTATTTGGTCAGTGAAATTACTTTAAACATCATGGACGCATCATGTTTGCTACTCAAACATTACAAAAATTAGAGGGAAATAAACGAAGAGTATGTTGCCAAATTAATACAGTAAGATAATTCAGTCAACTGTAGCTGAAATCGAATTCTTGTAGTAATTTGATGAATATTAAAATGCTTTATTTTAATATTTCATTACTATTGTTTCTTCATAAAGAAATGGGGTTTAAATTTCTTTGTTTTACCACTTTTTTTTAAATGCATTACCCCATCCAGGCCACTCACTGACCCACATCGAGGGTCAGTTGTGTAAATGAAGCAGAATGTCAGATTAGCAACCTGGGACTTAGTCACAATTTTTTTGGTGCCATGTGGCAGCAGGGTCTACCATTAGACAACACATTATGCTTCCAATATCTTCCCAGGAGATAGTAATTCTGTTGTTCTGCCTGCTACCTACAGATAGTGCCATGAATAAGTTTGCACTTTGTTTCAGGAATATTTGCCTTGTTTCAACAAGTAGGTATATTTTTAAGCCGTATAAACAAGGTAGAGTATTGAAAGATATCTGTATAAATCTCCGATTTTATTAACAACATATAAACAATTATAGTATAGTTAGTAATAGTAATTTACAAAAGTTTGGTGGTGATGTGTGAGGTGAGTGGGGAGAAGGCAAGGAAAGACCCCTGCTGCACTCCACCACCCTTTGTCACCCACCAACCACATATTTGATAACAGTTATTATTTGAGGTCCTTACTTGTATGACTTAGAGCGTAATTCTGTACAGAATGTACATAATATAATACAAATACATACAAAAGCCTATGATCTTGAGCATTTAGTACGTTAGAGAAGTAATCTAACAGAGAGTCGGCTGGTGTTAGTTGTGGCGGTGTATGCAGCACAGCGTGGCCGCTGAGTGTAGTAAGCGCGGTGGGCAGGGTGAGGCAAAGGCGCTCCAACATGCTAAACATAGGACTCCTCGCCGTAGTTAGAGTGTGGACGTGATTTTCGAGAGGTAAATGAATCACCTGCCCCTAGGTGATATGAGGTGATAGGTGCGCGGTGGGCAGAGGGTGGCGGCCGGTAAGGAGGTGGGTGAACTTTGGCGCCTTTTAGAGTTTCCCCAAATATTGCTCGAAGCTGAGACACTGACCAACTAATTTCTTGTCTAAGATCAGGGTCAAGCTGACGTAGGTCACGAAGTGCGGCAGGACCTACGGCAAAGTCTTGTAAGGATGGAGTAGTGTGGTAATCCCATTCATCTTCTTCCTCCTCATCACCGGAGTGTGGTTGCTGTTGGGAGCCTGTCTCACGTGTGGGGACACTTTTGCTGCGGTGTGATGCCGAAGAATCTCGTCGTCGAGCTCTGCCTCGCCGCTTGTCATTATGAGAGTTGGGGTCAGGGACAGACACTGAGGTCACATGAGGCTCCATCATCCAGGTCCCTGACGTCTGGATGCCCTCGTCCTTCACTTCATCGTCAAGATCATAGTCATCAGTCTGAGTTTCTATGCTCTTCTTTTCTACCCTGGGTGGTGACACAGCTCTACTTGTGGTCTGTCTCACTCGAGGTTCTGGAAACTGTGAGTATGCCGATTCAATTTCAATTACTGTACGTTCTTTGGGAGGAAGCGTTGGAGGGCTGTCATCTGTATATATGATAGTTTTATGGTAGGGTGGATCACATCCGTATGATGTGGGTAGGGAAGTGACTGAGCGCGACTTGCGAGCGTGAGTCTCCACATGTACTGGTGGGAGATGCTTAAGACGGCCAAGACCATCACTCACCCTGCGACTCCCATTCCCACCATTCCCACGCTGTTTAGGAGGCAGAGGTGGAGGTTCAGACTTGGGAGGGAGGGGTGGCGGCCGTTCATACTCGTCACTGTCTTCAGCTTGTGCTGGGGAGGCACGTACTAAGTCCCCTGGGTAGGTATTCTCCTCTTGATATATTCTCAGCGACTCCTCATACAATTGTTTGGCTCTCGCAGATTTAATTTTTTCTTCTCTTATGGCAAATTCAGCAAAATGTCCATCTCTGTTGGATGGAGATCCCTGTGCTTGGTGTCCCTGCTGTGGCGCACCTCGGTACATGAGAGAGCGTCTATTAAGAGCCTCTTCATAGGATGGAGGGTTAGAAGCGAGTGTTGAAGTACTTCCAGCAGACACCACTGTACACATACTTCCCGTTCGTTCACTCTTAAAGGACGAGTTTCGAGAGTTGTGTGATTCACCAGAATCTGAGGGAGTGTGTTCTGTGCCATAAACTGCTTCCCAGGTGTTAAGGCCTCCACCACCATATTCTTTCCCTCTGGAATTGGATCGTGAGACATGTGGAGTTGAATCATCATCACTCAAAGTGGACGAATCATAAGAGCGATCAGCCTCATCGTGTATTTGAGGTGTGGAACGGGAGCGTTGCCAGGCAACAGCATCATGTGATGATGATCGAGACACTGCTGGTGTGTTATCAGGAGATCGTCCCAATCTGTCATCATCTCGCACAGGCTCGGTCAAGTAATGCGCTGATTTTGACCTTCGGATTGGAGACTCCCTACCTCCAGATACTGGACAGTCTTCAATCTCTTCCCCAGGTGGAGGTGGTGGGGCACGACCCTTCCCATGTTGTGCCGGCCGTTTGGGTGGAATGCCAGATGGACCCATGGAAATACCATAATCGAGACCATTGTATTTGTTAAGAAGACTTTCTTCTGAGGTGGAACGCACCAGACCTCCATCACCACTACTTGAGCGGGACACTTTACGCAGATTTGAACGGCGTCGCATCCAGTCGTGCCGCTGGAAGTTAGAATTTACAACAAATGGAGGAGGGTTCACAATATTTGCTGATGATCCAGCTGGCACACTATATATGGCCTCCTCTTCTTGACCTTTTCTGTAGACGTCACTCATCCTGTCTTGGCGGCTCTGGTACACTCTGGTATATTCCTTGCCTTGGCCAGGGGGACCATGGGGATATCCAGGAGTAGAATACGTAATTTGTATCCGAGCATGTTCTCTACTCGGTGCAGCATAGTAATTCTCAGGATCATCATATCCTACAGGGATCTTCTCAGGTCGACGATAGACAGCTGCATATATTGCATTTGGGTTATTGGGAGCTGCATAGTGCTGAAAACGGTCTCCGGAGCGTTCTGAATGGCCACCACTGCTATAGTTGCTGATGCTCTTGTCAGCCCCAGAGTGGCCAGAACTCGTTGACTCGCTTTCTTCCTCATCAGGTGTATACAACTGAGAGTCACTCATGGTGAGACCAGAGTCACGGCTTAAGTTGGTCAAAGACATCTTGTCCTTGCGAGGCAATGGAGACAGTTCACCCTCTACTAGTAGTTCTCGCTCCAAGGAATCTATACTGCTGTCATCCCTTCTCATGCCACTGGAACTGTGAAGGCTGTGGCCACTGTGAAGACTATGTAGGCTGTCAGACTCCTCTGCTCCACTGTCTTGTCTCATGGGGTCCCGCTCTGGTGGTTCACCAAGTAAATGGAGCATATCTTGGCCAAATATATCTCCACATCGTTCAATGAGAAATTCCACTACAGCAGGCACCTGCTTGGAGGCTTCAGGACTTAGTGCTACAACTGGGGAAGATGGCCACAAGATGGAAGGACCAACACACACAGCAAGGTTTGAGGCAGGCATCATATTCTCGGAGGAGCGGCGAGTGATGTGGTGCAGCACACACAGGAAGTGCTGAAGAAGGATGAGGTGGGCTCGAGGCAACCTAGAGCACAAGAGTAGTGTTCTTGATATTCGTTCTCTCAAGCCACTGATTTGTGATAGTTTTAGCCATTCCTCATATAGGTCAGCAACCAGCAAACAATCGGGCATAGATCGAAGGAAGTCTTTGAGAAGTGCCGCAACGGCTGTGATGTGTACATTTTCGAGATCAATGGCCCCGTCTGCCTCGTTGCTGTCGAGCTTCTCCCGCAGCTCCCGCACCAGCCGTGCATTGGCCGACTTTCTGAAGATTCCCACTGTGAAGGGTCCCTTCTGGAACAACTGCGACAGCATGTCCTGAAAATGGAAATAAAAATCTCAATATACAGTAATTGTAATCCGACGGTATGAAAACTTCGCCAATAATTTTTTAATGCAGTACAGGTATACCCCGATATGCGATTGGGTTAGGTTCCTAAAAAACTCATTGCAGGTCGAAATATAGTAGACTGGGAGAATTACTGCATAGGGCTCAATGAGATAGGTTCCTGGTCAATTGGACACCCACATGCATCACCCAAAAAAATTCCTACAATACAAATACGATATTACTAAAAATTAATTAACACTCCCACATCATAATGAATAAGCCTGGTCATCATCACATGTCCATTCTAAGGTGGAGTGGAGATGCCTTCCTAAGACATTTTCAATATTACACTGTTCACTTCAGTTACAAAAAACACAATAATGATGTGCTCAATACTTTCATGGAGATACTGAAGTCTGTAAAAGCGGCTCTAATTTAGTTAGAAACATCTTTTTTTTTTACTAAAATAATGCTGAATAGTTTACCTAAAAGTTTGGTTAAATAAATATACTTAAAAACGCTAAAAATCTACTGGACAGTATATGATACGGACGTGCGAGGGGCCCTGTGGACGGAGCTGTGTGTCAGTGAAGACAGTGGAATTTTCCACAAGTACAATATACTGTATTTAAATACAATAAACATTGAGCCATAGTTCTTCCACACAAGTGACCATTAAAACCGTTTTATCAAAAATTATCATGTAAATAGATAAGTAATTTCCATTGCAATAAACATATTTGCCAACTAGCCATAATCTTGACAGCTCTGTCCTCTTGTTCAACCTTATTACTGTACAACCCATGTTGTACTGCTCCCCCATTATACTTATGTTTTTCAATTTCACTGTAATTTATGTATAAAAAAAAAATATTGAAGTGATAACCGTGGTAACATTATAAGATGTTCTTATTACCACCATGCTATTGTACTATTCCAGATGATACTAAATGTTACATAATACTTCCTTGAGATAAATGTATAGTATATATCAGGTGCCTAAAAGAGAGCTCAGGTTCTCAACTGGCTCAACCATGTTAATATTGTTATTATTATCCACTCTGTATCTGTGTTGTTCTGGCTAAATAAACTGTTTCAATTCAATTCAAAAGGAAGCAATGGCTGGACTGTAGTTCACCAGCTGGCCACGAGGCAGTATTCAAGTAGATGACAAATGCAGTGAGTGATGCGTTCCATATTTTAAGTTGGTAGGTTTACATCACAAATAGGGGTGGTTTTAATACATTAGAATCATTAACACAGAATATCGTACATAGGGACAATGCAGATCGGGGGATACATGTACCTGTATTTTCAAACATGAAACAAACAGCCTTACTGGTTCAGAAGACCTTTGTTTTAACATATTTTCTAAATCTCCAAATAAGATATTCTGTACACATAATATATGTGTTAAACAAATTATTATGTACGTACTGTATTAAATATTTTATAGGAATGCTTGAAAATTTATCCCTACATTATTGGTACACATTTATTAGATTTTCATATTCATCAGAAAGTGTTTACTCTTTACTTTGTTGGACTAAAAATTGAAGAGTTCACTCAAGGGTCACCACTCACCATGACAGGTTTGGGCAGCCTGTTCTCTGGTTCCACTAGCTTGACGAGGGACTGCCCATAAAAGGCGCCTGCACATGAGTTTACACTTCCATCCAGAGACTCCCCTTTGCTATTGGACCTTTTGAATACCCGGTGGATCCTTATAGGAGACTTGCGGGCCTTCTTGGAGACCTTCTTCACCCCCTCTGGAGACTCAAAAGACAGTTTCCGAGCTTGTCGTAGGATAAACTGGCAGCGGGTGACCAGCTCGGTATTGTACAGATTGTTACACTGTTCAGCATCACAGTCCTGCAGGAGGTCACGGACACAATTGAGCTTGATGGCGAAGGGGTACTCGTGGCCAATGAGTGGGTAAGGGGAATCATCCAAGCCAGTCTTCACCCACAACTGAAACTGGGAGGTGTCTGCCCCACCCATCTCCAGGTGGTCTAAGGTGAGCGCCACACACTCTCGTGCTGTTGTTGTCGAACTGATGCTCACCATCTTGCTCTGTGGGTGGGGTAGAAATTAGTATTCTAGGCTAAGTTCATAATGTAGGGTTAGTTATTTGCTATACATGCATATGGCTAAAAGTTTTTTTTTTTTGTTGGGGGGGGGGGGGCTCTATAGGAAGTATGGATCAAGTTTTTTGGGGGTTCTAAAGGTTAAATTGGTGACCTTTCTATATACTGTACTGTATACTGATATAGAGGTTTGTGTTGAGATAGGTGTCTTACTGTCGGTATAGAGGTTAATTTATTAATATATGTGCAATCGTCTGTAGTAATGTATTGTTATGAGATCACATTAGCTTGGTCATATTCCCTATAACCAATTGAATGGAAATTATGTGTATGTTGTAAGGTATCATACCTAAGTGGTGCTTCCTGCAATATTCACTTCCATTTTTCAATATTCATAGTCATCAAAAGAAGGCATACCGTACTTTGCCATCAGATCAACATCCATTTGACTTGTCTACAGTGATATTGTAAGTTTTTCTTATTATTTTGATCATAATCTACAGAGAAAACAAACGATTTATACTGTACTGATTTTCTTTATCTCTCTTCCCACACCTTTCCGTTATTTGCATCTACCCTGTAAGTAATTTGTTGAATCATCTCCAGGATTGGAAATTTCATTTTAATCAATTTTAGTTATTTGCCTAATCATTCGGGAGTATCGAGTCAAAGAAAAAAATTTCTTGTAATATTTCCATTTGAGAGTGGAGAAGTGAACTTTAAAGGGTCTCACTAGTAGAAATTGGTTTAGAAATATATCTTCGTCAGATGACATTGTTGTGTTACCCTTGGGAGCGAATTCAAGTGATCTTTTTTACTATAAGCGCGACTGCACCCCAATTTATGTTGCCGACGACTTGGGCATTTTAACATCCAGACGGTCATCGCTCTTGTTTCCTTGTGCTTACGTGTATGTGTGTACAGTTATGCATGCGTGAAAGACTATATGTTTGTAAGTGAATGTGTATGTGTGTAATTGTAAAACACGGTAGAAGAATATTGGAAGTGAAATAGTAATAATATTTGCAAAAATAAGATAAATTAATGTGGGGAGCATCAAGAATAGTGATAATACAAATAGATAAGTAAAATGAATAAATTATATTTCCCATGTATTTCAATCATGCATTATTATAGTGTAAAACATTTTAAAAAAAAGTTGCATTAAGATGGGAGTTGAATAGCGAAAAGCATACACTGGTCTTGGGATATACTTGTACATTACACAGTATTGTTATTTTTACGTGAACTAGCGGTGGGTGATTGTGTGTGCGCGGACAAGAACTCTGTCAATTGTGTGTATCATCAAGTAAGAGTGTGTGTAAGCAAGGACGTTTGTTTGTGTGTGTGCGTGTTTTTTAATGTCTTTTGTGTGGGAAAGAGTGTTCGTTTGTATTTAGACTTTGTTGTTGTTTTGTGATGTTTACTATATATTAGATCATCTGCAATTGTTATTCATAACCATATTGTGTTGTGAGATGTACACACACACACACACCCAGCCAGTGAGATATGCACACGTACACGCACTACTCATCGTCCTCCTCACATCTTAATAAACACATGAGAGGTACTCACAAAGTCGATGTTGTTGACGGGGTCGTAGTAGGTGACCTGGATGGTGGTTGAAGGCGGCTCCTTGTCCCGCTCCTCGGTTATCACCTGACACAGCTTGTTGTACCACAGGTCCTTGGTGGCCACACAGCTATTGGGGAGAAGCACATGTTTACTGCCCCTGCTGACAGGTGCCCTCCAGGGCCGGTCACTCCCCGTAGACAGGGTGTTACTCCGCGGCCTCCCCGCACCACCACACTCAGACACATCCTTGGCACTAGTGTTTACAGAACTAGAGGAACGTCTAAGACGGGTAACCTTAGCCAGGCGAGGCACAGGTACGTCATACAGTGTTTCAGTGTTCTCACGAGGTGAGTGACGGTAGGGGTCGCGCCCAATCTCGGCGTACAGAGGATCATGTACCACTATAATTTCCGGCCTGGCCAACACACGCTCACTGCGGGAACGTCTCAGGGCAGCGGCCTTTCTTACACTGTTTCCCAGCCGTGTTGATGCCCTTCGGAACGCCGCGCCCTTGTTACGTCCCTTGGGGGTTTGTGACGGTTGCTTCCTCACACCCGCGAGCTGTACGGTTGGCTCTGCTTCCCTGACTTTGTGAGGGACAAATACCCGACGACGGATTACCGCGGGTGAGTCTGCACCCCCTAGACACAGTAGTGGGGCCACACAGCCGCCTGTCCGTCCACTCCGTACTTTGTCCTCACCACACGTCATCACTATCACAGATATTTAATTAATAGTGATTTACTATATATGAATTTTCATCAATGACATTGAAGAACTACACAACTATTCGCTTCGGGTCCGGGAGATGGGTAACGTCATACCCAGATAAGGACCAAACAGAATAGCAGTCGCTCCGGGCAACGCGGCCCAGCATCACCCGCTACAAACTCCCTCTCCAGAGGCACAAACACGACTGAGTGAACTGAACTGACTCAACTCAAGAGCGGACACCACCTCCGCCCCTAAACCATCCCGTAGCGTCCGATTCCTTGCTTTCTTGCCCAACCTCGTGTCCGTAATGTTATGTTCGGATACCATTTATTTTGCTAAGTTCACATTATTAAATCAAAACACCGATGTTATGTGTTTGAAGAGAACATATTATGATGTTCTCAAGAGTTTTTATCGTGTGATTTAAGCAGGGAATCGGATGAGTGCACTTGACCCGCTGACCACTGGATTGCCCGAGGCGAGGTTTATTATGATGACTCCTTCCTGGGTTGACCTCCCCTGACCTGTCACCCCACGCTACCGTAAAGTAAAAAATCTATCACTGCAAAATGAATAGTAATTCATGCTACAATATCAAGACAAGGTGGCATGTGTACCATACTGAAATGTGCTGCTGAAATGAATGAATGAATGAATGAATGGAATTTACACTTTTACCCGCAAGGACATCCCCCCGAATCATTCTGGACCTGCCGATTGACCTCACTTCCCACACCAATGAAAACCAAGATCAGTCTTTTCCCCGGTATATGATTGGCTAAGGTGCGAGGTATATATTGAATGGATACCATCAAACAGCAACAGCTAACATCACTCACCAGCCCGGGAATGTATGGGTGGGTGAGGAGCCAGGAGTACACACACACCCCAATAAACACCGCCGCCTCTCACTGTCCACAACACAATTATCCACGCCAATTTTCTTTCTCCCTTTATATAGCCGAGGATAACGGACGCTGTATTTAAAGTCCGATAAAATATAGTGATAGTAAGCCAAGTTAAATTGGTGTGTTTTACCTCCAAGACAACGATTTTCACGTATTTTAGTTGTGAACTTTACAAACTTTCTGGGGTTGGTCTGTCCTTCAGTGCGTGTCTGACAATTCAGCGAATGAAGGTCACATGTATCATATTTAAGCATTTGCACGTATATCTCGCAGCTAACATTTTCAAACATTCTAAGTCCTGTAGTCGTGCAAGACACAGTGATACAAATATTTCAATTAGTGTACACGTACAGACGCGGATGAAAGAATTCATGGCATTCAAATGTACACAAAATACACACACACACACACACACACACCGGCTGCAACTCTATAAATAAACCGTTTATTATTATTATTATTATTATTACACACAAACGTGCGTACCCAGGCAACCGGGTGCATGCACCAAGCAACGTTTTCTATTATCTACCAAATTACTTATAATCACCAACACCTGGTGTCCCAAATATGGACAACTGTAGCTGGCCAACAGTGACTCGTACAGTAGTAATGGGTGAGGCTGAGCCGTCGCCTGGGCTGTAGGTTGTGGGAGTGATGGTGGCGGCCATAGCGGGAGGTGGGGCTGGCTGCTAGACCCCAGGAAACATTGGGGGTGGCGGGTGGGACCCTACCATACTTGCCCACTATCGCTACCCACCATACCTGCCCACCCTCCGCCCTATCATTTCTTGAGTGGCCCACCTTCACTGCCCAGAGACTACCCGCCACCCCCAACCTTCTCTCCCACCACACTCTCACTGTTTATATTATCTAGAAACAATACCAAATATTTTGCAGGCGATATTTTATATAATTACACGACAGTTAAAAGACTTTAACATTAATGGATACGTTTATTATAATGACATTAAACTTAACGACAGGTGACCTACTTCAGAACTTGTGTACCCAGATTGGCTAGTACTTCAACACGTCAACAACACGAGGATTTGACGCAACAAGGAGTGTACACTACCATGGATATGTTTATAAAGTAGATAATACAACAAGTGGGGAAGGTGGGCAGCAGAAGGCGCAGGAAACTGGATAGCCGAGGAGCTCGGTGGTGGGACGACCCCTGAGGCCAGGTCCCGTCCACACCCTTCCCGGCCACCACCACCTTCCTCCCTCACCCTGAATTAGTCACACGACACTGGAGAAAATACATCTTGTACTCTCGTCTTTTGGGGAATTAAATATCATAGATTAGTTTCGTTTTGGTTTATTTATTCCGTCTTTTTACCGCCATTAAAATAAAAAAAAATTTGCTGTATACGTAAACACAAAGAAACACACTCACTACATGGATATATCAAATTAAGTCAATCTTGCCATCAGTACTTTTATTTATACCTCTCTCTCAAACAACGTGTGTAGTCCCTCATACCTGTGATAATCCTTTTCAGCCTTACCTGTACTTTGTCCTGGTATTAAAACAGTCGTACCTAATGCTCTTATCCATCTGACCGACCCCTCCCTTGTGTCCCTCGTACATTCTCATTTTACAAACACTTTTTCGCGTAACCCCCCCCCCGACGCAGACAATACATGAAATAATAAACTCAATACTCCCATAGATTTATTCTCGTATACATCCTCACTCAGATACCTGTCCGAAGACACCCCAGCTCACCACCCACAGACTCCCGCTCTCAAGTCAACCTTTCAGAGAAGCCCCGTAACCCTTATACTACACGACGCCCTCTGCCCCTTTAAACATATCCATGCCTAAAGGCTCTCCTCGCCCTTGGTCTCCCCACACAAACCTCCCTGGATCATCTCCCCACCCCCATTTACACACGTTTACAACAGAGACGGACTCTTCTTCACCTGCAGGGCTGCCTTTACTCACGTCCTAGGAGCTTTCCTTAACTCTAATCCTCGGCTTCTCCTCGTGAAAGATTCCTCCCTGCTGGGGCCCAAGAGGATGAGTTGGGTCGTGGGTGCTGAGACATGTGATGATTTTTCGTAAACACGGGGGGAATTTAAGACATCGCAATGTTATATCTACCGCCTGTGATTTTTGAAGTTCGTTTATTGAATACTACAGAGGGTGTAAAGTAATTCAACTGTCTAGGAAATTCGATAGGCACTTAAACACACACGATGTAGTTTTAAAAAGAGATACTACTGTTACGAGACGTCACTTAAGGTAGAGAAAATTATAAGATACTCGAATGCAAATCACAGCGACGGGTAGTAGAGACAGTGTAGGGGTAATGAACCATCAGGAGAAAGCTTCAGCAAGTTATGAAGGACTGTTAAGGGAGTTTAATTATGCATAGAGATTTGGGAAACCAGAACCGGTTAGAAAATACATCTGAAAAAGAAAATCCTGTACCGTCTGGCTGGTATAATCTGGTGCAGCCGGACCAGCGCAGCCTCGCTTGCCTGTTTTAGTGGCTCTAACACAGGACAACTTGGGCTCAGATTCCCAGAGATTCTTACGTTAGTTTGCCGTCCTTCTTAACTCGGGCAAATACGTTCTCCTCTGTACCACCATAGTTCGTCCGACTTGTTTTTTAATATGTTGTGGGGTGGAAACGTGTACTGTGAGGGAGGGGGGGGACAACCAGGTGGCCAGCATCACCAGCACGAATATCGAGGTGTGGTTCGTCTTAGTGAGATCATGACGAGAGCTGGAGCATACAGGAGAGAGAGGAGGGGCTGGCGGGCTGGGTGGTCATGGGGACAAAGGGTGCAGGATGTGTGGTCGTGAGGGTGAAGGGTGTGAGGCAGCAATGAGAAAAATGAAGGGTAGAGTAGAGTCAGGAGTACGTGTGATAGGGTGGGAATAGTGATGGTGGTAGACAGGAGTTATGTCGTAGAAGGTGTTAAGACTATATGGTGATTCTGTAGCCACTTTATATTTACTATCATACGGAATATATTTATCAAGCTTTGACATGTTATATTTACCTTTTTTTGGGGGTCGGGAGGCAGTAAGGGTGGTGATGAGAGGTGTGTGTTTACGTGTCAGGACGTCACACCACAACAGGGGAGACGATGTGTTTATTTAGAGGAGCTGTGAGGCCTGCCGTTCCCCACACCCACTAAGATCCACCGCTCCTCACACCACTAAGGCCCACCACACCGAAATCACCGCCCGGTTAATGACCTTAATGACTAGCCCGGGGAACCTGTTGAAATATCCCGTGTCAGGAAACTCTACACCATAAAAAATATGGTAATTCTTAACCCGAATTTTGAGCTCTAAGAAGCGTCGAAAATTAAATATGTGGATAAGTCATGGACACTTTAACTTTTCACCCAATACAACATTACAATACGTTGATCTGCATAACGCTGTAACTTAATATGGATCAGAAATATTATGGTGGAGGAACTGGAGAAAGAGACACCAGCTAAAGGAAGAATTTAACTAGAGTGACGCCAGGACTCATCCCCTCCCCAACCCACACACCAGGTAAACCTTCGCCTCAGCCAGTCACTCCACACATTCCTTAATACTGGCTATCGGCTATTGTAGCCTAGTTCCAGTCAAGTGAATTAACTACACTGTCCTTCCAGCCCCCTGCCCCCCTCTCTGTTCAGAATTAGCTGTACGATAAGTGTATCTCTGGCTGCCATCTCAGGTAAGGTAGGTAAGTCCCTCTCTAAATCCCAGGTAAATAACAGAGAAAATTACCCCATTTTTAGGCTTACGGGGTATACAAATATTTCTCTTTACTCGGACATGACTTCTGTATGTAAATCACAACTGTGGTAAACACTCGAGTCATGTGGTGGAGCCTAGGGTGGTGGTGGTAGCGGCTCGATGCACCTTCACCTCAGGTCACACTACCACACTAAGGTAACAGCAATGTCATCCTCACTACAAGTCATTACGTTTAATTGTATTTAAATGTTTAACTACGGTAGGAAAAAAGATTCATGGGATAATTTATACACGTAGTTCACCAAACTCTGGGAAGGTGTAGTGGCCGTCTCACCGTCTCCACTTTCCCATGAACTATCCCCGTGAACAATGGCACCTTCCCCGCCTCTTCCGGGCAGGGTCAAGTGTCAGGTATATATTAAATGTGACTTTGGTCGTTACTGTAGCATGACCTCTGACTGGCGAACATGACCCCGAGGTGACCCCTATCACCATCACCGTGTTAGTAGCTATCAGGTAGTCTGTTGGCCGTACTCACCTCTCATCGTCGGCACAAACCATATCTCCGTGAGCTCGTTTTCCTCCTACACGGATTTAGATACAAACTTGCCAAATACAAAATAAATATAAACTTTTACCAATGCTGCGGTCACCCATTAAAATTTGTCAATAAGTGAATAAAAAATAAATTGTCAAATTTCTGAATAATTATAGATACAAAAGTTGAAAACAAATTTTGATATAAATATCTAGTAAAGGGAAACCAAAGAGAGACGAAAATATACAAGAATCTTTGATATGTTATCAGTCGGCCGATCAACAGCGAGGGTACACCAACGTCTTCCCTTCGCGGTCCATCTTGATGAGTTTAAAAGGCCAGAAATGTGCCATAACGCCCACAGGAGGTTGGTTTCTGCCCCATCCCGCCCCGCCCCAAGCTGGCTGTACCGCATAGTTCCGCGACAGCTGTTGGACAGACCAACAAAGACTACGGTCGCTGGTATCTCCGCACATTCAAGACCGCAATCAATACTAAAACTGAAAAATGAAATCTGATTTACGATCATGCCTTCCCACCGCGAAAGTGATCTAGACAGTATTTTCCAGACTGGATGAAACGGGACCTAAACTTTCATGACCAGACGGACAGAAACCAGAGACGAGATAAACAGAGACCAATTAAGCCCCAACGAAAAGGCGTCGCGTCGGCTCGGGGGGAGGCTTACCGCTTCTCCAAAACTAACATCTGGGGATCGTGTTTACAGTAGGACAGCACCGCACCCTGCCTACACCCGCTACCAAACTCCACCCCAGAGCCCCCGCCCGTACCAAACATCCATGGGTTGGTTATCACATCCATCATGGGCTGGTTATCACATCCACCTCATGAAAAGTCCTGCACTATTCCCAAGGGTCCATGCCACACCCATAATCCAAATACACAAGGACCCCCAGATGCCAACGCCTCAGTTGAGTGACGGGGAAAGATTACTGACAACGCCACTGTTACTCCAAAGTGTTGAGTTATGCTGTACCGTCCGGCGTACGTGAAGACACTTACCAAGCATCGACAAGGTTTTTAAACACACCATTAAGTGTCCTTCCCCATCACCGCCACATGTCCAGGGCCAAGAATAACAGCTGAGAGGAAGGAGACGGCGAGAAGGGGAAGGTGTGAGGCAGTTCCCACTACCCCCTGGGGAGACCTGCCTTCCCCTCGGTTCCTATTACTGTACCTCACACGACCGCCCACCCGACACTCCCTCAACCTCTAAATGTACACCACGCGACCACCAACTTCACATAGTCTCTTCAATAGTAACTTCTTTATCAAGTCATCATTATTACTCAAGGTTTTTCGGACAATATGTGATCCTGACACTATTTGCAAACTTTTCAAACAATTAACCATCCATTTACTTGTTATGTATCAAAGTTTTAGCACTATTGAAGTCTTTATTAACACCGTAACTTGACAGATTAACGTATTTTCCCTATAAATTATTTCATAAGCACCAACTCTCTTGTTTACTGATATAATACGAAATAATATTCCTCCTTAACATTGCATAACAGATTTAAGAGATATTTTTAAGTGTTTCAGGACGTACAGGAAGGAGCTCCTCAATATGAAGACTGGTAGGAGCTGTGAAAATCCCATGCAAGAAGTTCTTCCTGTCGTGGAGTAAGTGTGGTGGGCGGGGGCGAGGGGCGGCCACTCAACCTGACACCTTCCCTCACCCTCACTCACACGCACTTGGTCTGGTAGTGGGATGTCGTCAGCACAGCCAGCCAATACTACACCCTCGTCTGGCTTACACTAACTGCGACGCCTACTGACGGTGTCTTGGCATTCCTTCAGTTGTATGTTCTCTACTAGGTCGTCACTCAGAGCAACATATATGTTACATTCTGCTCCGAGACAAACAGTGAAGAAGCCATTCAGAAGTTAATATCTCGGTGATTAGGTCGTTTTTCTTTACTCGTTCAACAAACTTACATACGACAAGATTTTAACGAACAAAAACTCCAATTCAGTGAAGGAGCTGTAGAAGAAACCAAGGCCAGGTGCAGCCACAGCTTAAAAGCACTTGTGCCTGTTATCTCTCACGCCTCCACCACCCCCCGCCACCACTTCACAATGACAGACGCTCCCCTTACCTCACCTCCTCCGCACTGAAGTACCCTCCCCAACCCTTAAACTCCACCCCTCCCCCATTTGCCTCACCTGACATATCAAACACCCACAGCTCACCCTTCTACCCACATCATTACCTACCCTGTTAACGTCGTCTACAGTAGCTCTGACGTTCACAACCACACCCATTAAGCTACCCCCACGACCACACCCTCCTAATACATGGTTCCACCCCGTAGCTGGTGGACTAAAAATACCCCCCAAGATACAGGTAAGGGAGGACAGGTGAGGAGTAGTTGCGACAGGTACGTGACTTCCAGCAGGTGAGGTCTATTACAACGGTCACTGTTTGGGGTCTTCCTTCAGTGTTGTTTAGGTAAGCAAGTTGGGGTATCATGGGTGATTGATCGCCGCCGGGGAGGAAGAGTTAAGCCCTGTTTGAGAGGCGAACACCTGGTCACTGTGTTTACATTCATACAACTTAATACAGTACGGATAATTTTCATGTTTTTCTTCTAAATATTTCTCTGAAGGTTATGGTCCGGTCCCCACTGCGGCGTTTATAATAGTGAAAAGTAAATAAATAGAAGACTGTTTACAGAATTAATTTAATGTGGCAATTATCTTCAGTCAACAGTACCCACTCTTTAACTTTTCGTTCAGCTAACTCTAATCATTTTCTCTTCTAAGTAACATTATCTATAGCTATTTAGTTTCTCGCTTTACTGCTCACAACTATTTCATAACTCTCTCACACACACACACAGGTTACCTCATTTATTTTTCTCCCTGAAGCTACGACGACACATCCCTTTGACCTCCCTTCCTCCTCCAGCGCTAACATCTATGCCCTTGACTCTTCAGGCTTTTGCGCCCTTAACTCATAAGACATAAAGGCAAGCATGAACTTAGCATGCTTCCCTGTTGGGCGCTGTAAACGCTTCACCTTACACAAGGTTGTAAGGGGAGTGCCCAATAAAAAAAGAAAATCTCCCTCTAACATTATACCAGTACCTCCCTCTAGCACCACACCACCACCTCCAGCACTACACCTCACCTCCCTCCCTCCTCAAAAACAACATTATTCTTGTATGATAGTCGCTCGCTAATGATCCCACTTACTTTCTCCCTTCAAGACAGTGAGTGACCAGCCCAAGACGTGTTGATCATACTCGCCAGGTGAATCATCATCAAGTGAATCATCTCCAGGTGGTTCTTCGTAACACTGATCTCACACAGGTAAATTCACTCTGCTCAGTCACTGTGTAATTTATCAACATAAGTCAATGGATAGACAGGTTACCATAGTACAGTATAATGTTACAGGTGAATGGTAAATATATTATTGTAGTTATAATTCAGTTTTGTTACACGTAATTCTCGACGGTGTGTGTGTGTCGTGAGAGGTCAATAAAACCCAATAGCTTAACCACAGGTGAAGTAAGCTCATTATCCCCAGGTAATATCTCTCAGAATAAGTTGTGATGAAAGATTGGAAAGTTAGGGTGGTCAATCTTCAGGTGAAATAAGCTTGGGTGGCGAGTCTTGCCGTGATTCAATATTTATTTTAAATGAGAAGACAACTGAGTGACTCCCTTGAACAGCAACACAATTATGGCAACTAAAAATGACACCGAAATTGTTCCGAGACTCTTAACTAGGTACTTTCTCTGACTATTAGTTAAGGGTGAAAATATTAATGAATGTATCTTTGACAGTTCAGGTGTTGTGTGGCAGCTACCGGTTTGCTTCTATAGATAAACACAATCAAATACCCGGCTTGGTTTTCTACCCCCCCCCCCCCCCACTGACCTATCACTCCCCCAGCTCCGCCCTTTCCCTGCAGGCCTCCGTGTCTTGCCCAGCAGGGGGGAGTCCTTGTCTGGTGAAGTCAGGTCAGCCCAGGTCAACTCTCTAATGCTGCTAGCCAGAGGCTATAGTCGGTCTTATGTTACAGGGCAATAAGGGTATGGTGTGATCCCTAGTATTCACACACACACACGGTATTCATATAATGTGGTTGGTAATAACCCCCCACAAGACCTTAATAAGTACAGGTCCCCCATGCACGGCCGCTCAGGTATACAGTCCCACGGAGGGGTCTTTAGAAAACGTACAGGTAGGGGCGCGGGGACTGAGGTAAGGTTAACGACGCACATCTTGTGGTCCCGCGCGACGTGTTGTTTGAGCTGCGTGAAACTCTGGTAGTTTCCCCAGCATGACCGGCTTATGTAGCACAGGTGTGTTAGGTTAATGGGCTCTTACAGGATGTGTCTGACTGCTGTAAGACAACTTGACCAAAACAAAAAAGGAGTATTTAACACACTGATGGCCACAACCAGTGGTATTTTAATTTAGATAAATGTATTTATTCATAGTAATATATAAACACATTATTGTATTAATCGTCGACAACTGATCATTACATATTATCAATAAGTTAAATTTTAAGAAGTGTTTGTGTAGGAAGAAATTTACTCGAACATCAACATAAAACATGAACAAGATGCACATGTTTATAGAAAAACGTTGACTTGGTGATGATAAACATTATTAAAGTATAGGACTCACCTGAAGGAGGCGACGACGTTGGTAGTGGGCCAGCCCATGACAAAGGAGGTGTCCTGACTCTTGGCCACCTCGGCCACGTCGTCCAGACACGACGACAACCACATCTCCGACACCCGCACCTGTGGGCCGCCACAACACCTGGTTACTCTCACTGCACATGCTGTGTTGAGTCTTTTACCACACACACTATATACAAGACTTTCGCCCTTCTATGGAGGCCGAAAATAGCTGTACATAGTGTATATAAATTATATAATAAGCTGTCGCTCATGTGAGTGAACACAAGACAGGCCTCCTTCCTCAAGAGCCGTGTCACAGAGGCAACACATGAATATCAACCAACCTTCTCTTTGAGTTTGAAGTTGCCACCACTCCTCGCCTTAGCCACCAGCAGGAGGTCGCTGAAGAGGAACAGGTGTCGCTCCTGGGACTGAACACCCTGAAAAATGATCACAAAGGTTACTCCCCTGTACACGGTGGTCTCAGGTGTACACGTAGCGCCCATGTGTACGGTACACAGCGCCCTGCGCATGTGTATTATGTAAGAACACATACATAACGGTGCACTGTATATTCCCTATGAACATAAATAATATATACAGTACATCTGCTGTATATTCACTCTAGGGACACATGCGTTTATATTGACACACCACATACAACACAGTCTCGCTTGAGTTAAACGCTTGACAATTGACAAACGTTTTCCTTGTACAGCGACTGTCCACACATAAATCTTCATTAGGTCCGTCCGTCTGTTAGTCTGTCAGTATAAAACCGAAAGTAGCGCAAGTCATCACATTACGACGGGACTTCTCCGAGTGTCCGCTTAATGAGCGCTAAACGACCTCGTTACGCATACAATTCCCATGATTGTACTTTTACTAACCCCACACATTTTACCGCTTACGCTCTCACGGCATTACCAGCTGGACAAAGGCAAGTGTTTGTTACGTCTGAACAAGAGTGTTACACTTGACAGTGAATTTGACAAGCTAGCAGAAATTTCATAAAATACTTGATATATATATATATATATATATATATATATATATATATATATATATATATATATATATATATATATATATATATATATATATATATATATATATAAAGTCCAAATATATTCCCTACCCATTCAACTCTTTTACTGCCAAGAGATGTTTTTAAAAGAAGTTACGAATCCATTTATGAATGTGGGGCGAGTGTTACCGTGTCCACACTATCCAGCGTCTCCTTCAGGTACGCCTCTACAACGTCTTACATCCCTTCACAATATAAGGAACGATAAGCCTCTTCAGTTTTACTATGCTAAAAAAAATTCTTCGCGGCAGACTGACAACAACAAGACCTCGGTTCACATTCTCAAGGGTTCTACACACCAGTCTATTTTCTAATTGGAGATAAGAGGATCCAGTAACATAGTTACAATACAGTCCCGGTGACATTTCGACGCCATTTTGACAGTCTACTTCTTGGTGTAGCATAAGCGAGTCATTCAGATGCGTTCTCACATCTCCTGTCGGGGAAACCGAGTGTCAACTTTGGTGAATCCCGAGTCTTTGGTATCAGATGGGCGGCTCTTTCTGAGGGCCTGTGGGGACATGTTCTTCTAGGCCATACCTGTCAGGGGCCAGGTGAGTGTGCGAGAGTTAGTACCTAGCGGTCACTGGCTCCTGCTACCGCTATCAGACCATGTTGCAGGTGACGTGATTGTACGGGAGGGGAAAACTATGTTGCAAGAGACGTGCACAGCAAATGAATACCATGATGCAGGGGACGAGTTTGTACGGCATGTCGCAGGTGACGTGTAAAGTACGAAAACATGTTACAGGTACAGTTAATGAACACTATGTAACTGGGGACACGTTAATCTGAAGGTGACCTTATAACAGCGCGCTGCCAGGCCAACTATACACCGCTGTGAGAGGATAGAAAACTTCAGCCTCTATTATTTTTTTTAAGAACTCACAAAAAAAGAGTGAACGCAGTATGTCATTATTGTACCCTGGCAAATATGATCTAATGTTGCAAGATGTCCCAGGCATTAGGAACCTTGAGTATAGAGACAGGTTAAAGCATCTTAATTTGCACTCCCTCGAGAGACGTAGAGCGAGGGGCGACCTGATAGAGGTGTATAAGTGGAAGGCAGGGCTAAACAAAGGGGAAATTACAAAGGTACTCAAACTATCCAACCAGGAGCGAACTCGTAATAATGGTTTTAAATTAGACAAATTTAGATTTAGGCGCGAAATAGGTAAACACTGGTTTGGAAACAGAGTAGTGGATGAATGGAACAAGTTACCAAATATTATTAACTCGAATACGCTGAATAGCTTCAAACATAGGTTGGATGCTTATATGAGCAATAGGGGTTGGGTGTAAACGGGACTGCCAAGTATGGGCCAATAGGCCCGCTGCAGTTTCCTCCATTCTTATGTTCTTATGATTCTGTGTATCAGTGTGTCACAGTCAGAGGTGGATGCAGGAATAATTCAAAATGGAGGATCACTTTATAACCCCCACCCCCCGCTGATGACGCACTCGTTGTTCTTGATGATGTATAGTGACTGATAGCACGTGAGGCAGGACACTACCACGGTGAACTTTTTTCAAATAACAAGATCTTGTCAGGACGGTGCCCACAGAGGCCTGGTCTAAAGTGGGGTCTGTGCCCGCGAGAGTGTAGCCGCACCCTCCACTACAGTTCACAGTTAGCCTAACTTCCAGGAAAGCCCCCCATCCCTAAGGGGGGATGGGTCGGCCCCTCTTATCCCCTGGGTACGCGCCATGTTACAGTAAATCCTGATAAAAGCTGACCAAGTTACTTAAGGCAGCCAACTATGGGGCGTCTTGGTTCTCATGATTATATTTGTGTAGTGAGCCAGGCGGCGCCCCCAAAGGAAATATCTCGCCTGAAGATGTGAAGTACCCGGTGTGTTATTATCTTAATCACGGGTCCTGGAGACCATCACACTCGCATATTTCATCTCCAGCTCCCGGCCGGCAGGTGACAAGCCTACGGGCTCAACACGCCCTCTCCCAGTCTTCAGAGCAGCTAATAAAATCTACGTGCTTAGCTCGCCCGATTATACACTACGATACACCGCCTCGCGTGTTATTATTATTATTATTAACAAGAACTTATGGCTCCCCCTTCCTGGCCTCCTGCACACCCTTTTTCAGGCCACCGTCAGCTCCTGCATTGACGTTCCGACTGCTTGTCACGCTGGCAAGTCATGGAGGTGACCTTGGCGTACAACGCACAAAATCGCGAACATTGGGGACACTCACCCGGTGCCACAGCTACCATGACAACCTTACTCAATCTTCACATCCGTCGCCATAATGAACACTTAGCGTAAGACAAGATTCTTCGAAGAAATGTTAAAGACTAATAATGACAACTGTTGTCCAAACCAGCTTCAAGAGTTGCTTGAGTTTCACTAGAAATTCCCGTCACTCTTGAATCGTACTTGGAGGTCACAGGCACTTCCAACAATTAAAGGATCCAGTGAGAGTAAAAACAACCTTGGTAGCAGAGGAATGTTAAGGTGAGCTTATCAGATACTTAACACTTCCAGGCTCAATAATCCACACGTCCCTATGTTTTTTTTCTGGGTCAATGTTACCAAACCCTCGTTAACTTATGGACAAAGTATATTTGTCTTCGTAATTCATGTCTCACCATATAAACAACTTAACTCATAGAACTGCCAATTTATTAATAAAAATACTCGTAGCGTAGAACTGCCAGTCTAACCATACCTGTCACGCATTACCTCCAAAACACACTCGTTATTCTCCCACAAACTTACGCAAAACACGAACCCCTCTCATAATGTGTGTCCGTCCCCAGTGTTAAAGAGTCGTGTCAGATCAGTAAGACTCAGGTGTTGAGAAAGTGTTCGTGGAGGTCAGTAATCAACCTGCTGGACGCCGCCATTCTTAAGCCTCATTAACGTGTACTGAGGGAGAGGTCCGTGTGTGGTCTGTGTCCGTGGTCCTGGTAGGTGGTTGTGTTGGCCGGTAGTAATAGGACAGTTAGGTGACAGATGGTTGCTGGAAGGTGGGGGTGTATGGGGTCCCAGGTGGTGGTGTGTGGGGTCCCAGGTGGTGGTGTGTGGGGTCCCAGGTGGTGGTGTGTGGGGTCCCAGATGGTGGTGCATGGATCTCTCGAGCGAATGTTCAAAGACCATTATGGAGATGACAAACAGCTATATCAGGGCGTAACAAGTCCCAAATTGGCTATATTTGTAGGAGTGTGGGAGGCAGGTTGGCGTAGGTGGAAAAAATAAGATATTGTCAAAGGGAGGGAGGGAGTGGGAGGGGGTGGCCGGATGCAGCACCTCTACCTGGCCGGATGCTGAGTGTACAGTTGAGCAACACTCCACAATACACCACCCAGCCTTGGTCATATCCTCCGCCTTCGTCTCCCACTCACACAAAACTTTTACCGTACTAATACTTCTCATTACACTAAAGCTTAATACTTCTCATTACACTTAAGCTTAATACTTCCCATTACACTTGAGCTTAAAACTTCTCATTACACTAAAGCTTAATACTTCCCATTACACTTGAGCTTAAAACTTCTCATTACACTAAAGCTTAATACTTCCCATTACACTTAAGCTTAATACTTCTCAATACACTTAAGGATCACGTCATCAAGGGTTACTTATGAAACACTTTGATTTATTCCTCGCACATCGCATTTTATCTCGCTCATATTATTCATCAACCAATCTTACTTAACCTAACCCAACCCCTTACGGTAACTACTGCACTTCCCAGGCGACGTGGATCAGATAACAGTTAAATGTAATTATAAAGTCAGTCAGTCTAGTTAGATATGAATCAACAGATGATAAGTTTATACTGTTTAAAGTTTCTCTCTCTCTCTCGAAGGGCAAGCACGTGTACAAATTCGCTGGTCATGTGGTAGGTATTTCACGGTTATATAGTAAGTACAGGTGAAGGGGGAGGGGGGATGGCACTATGAGTGACAACCATGGTAACACCCACGCCCTCTCCCCTTCGATTTCACTACACCTTGAATAGCTACACATATGAGGAACGTTGATATACATGATTATATACGACAGCATATTACACCTGGTACAAACACTTACACCTGGAACACATAACACTCAACGCTTCAGCTGGTACACAGACATACTTGATACACACGTTACACCCCAAATTACGTGCCGTCACACTTCGTTACCATCAAGCTGGTCCCGTCATCCCTCCGTCAAGGTACTGTTACGTCAGCGGGAAGGTGTCGCGGCAATATCCAAGTATGGTAACGTGATGGATCCTAAATATCTATGAGGAGGATCGGTCATCCACCCATACAGAACAACACCTCGGCAGCCACACGGCACAACACAACACCACAACAGCCACACAGCACAACACAACACCACAACAGCCACACAGCAAATTTATGTACCAACATCGTAAGGGACTCCAGCTGCGCTATGACTACATTTCCAGGCGAAGCTTAGGTCACGGCTCCTTGGTTGACCTTTACGGCAGGTTAACCGGGACCTGCTAGGTGGAATTATGATGGGGAGTGTGAGAGCTCCCATGGGGGACCTAGCAGAGCATCCGCAGCCCCGGGAAGGTGTAGGACGCCCCCAGGAGGACGCCAACCCCCAGGGGCAGGTGTCGTGCTCTCCTCAGGATGATAACGGGGTTTCCTCACTCCTCCAGATGAATGTCTGCAGAAGGCCATGTTTCCTCTCTTTTTCTTCACCGCTACCTCTACCGGGTACACGACCAGCAAGTTATCTACAAGTTACATCTCATTCCAAACAACTCTCCCTCATCACAGGTGTGACAGGTAGTAACGAAGTGCTTCACCTTCACCTCCACCTAAGGCCAGATACACACCTCCTCTCACCTGCTGGTCTCCCGTCTCTAGTATACCTGCCAACTGCTTCAAAGCTGAGGGGCAACTATCAACAACTGTTACAAAACATTCAGATCACCAGCCCTACATGATACTGTAAAAATAATATATACTATTGTATTATCTCTCTGGATCAAAAATTTTCAGGATCAAACATTTCAATGGCCAGTTCGCTACCTGTAGTTCGTATCATTTTACGCTTAAACGAAGATAATCCACACGTCTCTCTATCATCAAAACAACTCGTGAGACACCAACAGGTAAGAGGGGCAGCGAGAGAGGCAACAATACACAATGGACAGGTGTATGATGAGAGGCAGCATCCCGGGGAGGTGCTAGAACCATGACGTGTTGCCCCCCACCACACCTGATAAACAAACACACTGAAGGCGGGAATTACAACCATGCATGTATTACGGTATTAATCTGAAGGTCTCATTATATCAATAACTGTCAGCATGAAACTCGCATACAAGATAATGAGTCGCATCCGTTCATCAGCATCGAGTAGAATGATTTAGTATACACGACTAACATGACTGAGCCAAAGGCGAATGAACAGCGGTAGAGAATGAGTAGAAGACAAAGAATAAAACCAGAATGAGGAAATACACAAAACAAAGAGGAAAAGACAAACAAAACAACCAATAATGTGCTCTGGCCGGGTTAAAAAGAGAAGGAATAATCTAAGAATATTATTGAACTCCACAACAGCTATGTCCCTGTTACACACACCCACCCACACAGGAAGGTCAGATCTGAATCATCAACAATCAGATTCGAACAATGGCTGCTTAAAAAAAGGTGTATTGTTAACTTTGACAAAAATAAAAAAAATAATAAAAAAAGCCTCACTTGTACCTACAGCAGTTACATCACTTTATAAGACAAAAGTTGGTGTTAATTCTTCGTTATAAAGAAAAGAATCTATTATGGGATCTCAAGGAGCCAGTTCGTCGAGTCAAAGCTGATATGGTATGGTTTTGTAGTGTGTGTGTGTGTGGCAGACTCCCCTTAATTCCTTCCAACACTTAAACACACAATCAAATCATCAAGGGTAACAGGAAAGACTTAACACTTTACAGTCAACCTTCCACACTTAAATTATGAGAACCAAAACAGGTCGTATTCCTAGACAAGTGCTTCGGCTAATACTGGGAACATTTTATCTACAACCACAATCTTTTCTTTCTTTTTCACTTCCTTGTCTCCCCCCTGTGTGTTGTGGTGGACGGATTGTGATCTTTGGTGAGTTATTATATGTTAAGGGTCATTAGGATACTAACCCAATGACCATAAGACGTAGTTAAGAGAGGAACACATGAAACAAAATCAAGGAAGGAGCATTGACAGGGTAAATGGATCACGCAGGGAGCATTATGACAGTAGAGGATCAAGGGAGGAGCATTATGACACAAAAGGATCAAGGAAGGAGCATTATGACAGGTGGATCAAGGGAAGAGCATTATGACAGAAGGATCAAGGGAGGAGCATTATGACATGAACATCAAGACAAAAAGATGAAGGGGGAGGACTCACGGTGGTGAAGGTGACGGGCGTCTCCATGATGAACTGCCTCTTGGGGCGTCCCTCTCTCGTCCTGTTAGGGGGCAACCCGCCGCTGGTGCCGCCATTGTTGCTGTTGTTGTTGTTGGTGCTGTCTTTGTTGTTGTTGTGCTGGTGGTCGACGCTAGGTCCGCGCAGTCCTTTGGCACTGAAGGCTCGCTGAAGTCGCGCCGCCGTCGTTGACCGCTTCCTCATTAGCCCCTTCATCTTCTGCAGGAGTGAAGAAAGAAAACAATTATTATGGATGACATAAACAAGATGTTTTTTACACAAACACAGTACTTATGTTTTGTTTATTAAAGGTAAAAATAAAAGAAATTTCCTTCGATTCTACTTCTCAATAAAACGTTTACCATAATAATGAAAACGCTGGAATTATTCAAGATTGTATTTATTGAAACTACACAAATACAACCCACATTTCACTCGCAGACAGTGTATATGCTATTAAGTCAGCGTAAAAACGAGTTCGTAAATGGTCACAGTAATCAAGACAGGTACTGCTGCAGGCGCCCTCCCGTGGCCACACCTCTACCCTCACAGTGAACACTCCTGAGAAAAGCGACTTCCCAACACACAATACTGTACAGCCGTCCTTCAACCCTCAGTCAATCCTTAGGTTTTATTAATAGATAAGGTGTACCCCCAGCGGCTGACGAGGGTGAGTGCATCGTGGGTGGGGACTAGTACGCCATGGGGCTGCCAGAAGGGACCCGCATCTTCAGGCAACAATCTTCGTGTTCATGGTCTCAGCCAGAGGTCAAGCATATATAAAATAAATAAAAATAGACTCCAGTAAACAAGAAAGCAGGTAAAGATTGTGAATACTAGACTTGACGACAAAAATACGACACGCGACAAACATCTCGACACCTGTCCACATTGTTTTCCTGTACCAAAGGTGAGACAATTTTTTTTTGCTTTTGTCATAGTCCGTCAAGCGTCATAAATATACTTAAAGAAGTAACACTACAATACCCAATCCTAAGTTGTATATAATATTCCGGGTTGATAATTAGTCGCTAAGGTTTATTTTTTGTTTAAGATAAGTTATTGAGGACAAGAGTTACGGAGTACGATCACTCTCCCTCCCCTCTGTTCCTCTCTACTGACTGTTTTGAATAATATCATTCAGAGAGTTGCGCCACTTGTTCATTCACTCTACCTGTCGCCCACACCTGTGTTATTGACCCTAAACTCTCTAACACCTGTCACCTGTGCCTTAATCATCGTATGCATCTGTCCACGCACTCTAACCATAAGCTACACCTGTCCCACACATCATAAACATTGACAACACCTATCCAATAAACCCTAACTACTGCCAACACCTGTCCAATAAACCCTAACTACTGCCAACACCTGTCCAATAAACCCTAACTACTGCCAACACCTGTCCAATAAACCCTAACTACTGCCAACACCTGTCCAATAAACCCTAACTACTGCCAACACCTGTCCAATAAACCCTAACTACTGCCAACACCTGTCCAATAAACCCTAACTACTGCCAACACCTGTCCAATAAACCCTAACTACTGCCAACACCCGTCTCGAACAATATAAGCCATGCGCCACACCTGTCCATACACTGTGAGAGGATGAGCTACCTGTTCACCACACCTTTGGGAACACTGTCTTCTACACACCTGGCCCTGAGCAACAACCTCATCAAGGTTCCCACACCTGCCCCACCCCTAGCAGCGACGCCTCAGGTAACACACACACAACTGCCCCATCCCTAACAGCGACGCCTTGGGTAACATACACATAAATTGTACTCCAGGCTAAGGAAAAGCCAGGCAATGACAATCTACCAGCACCTTCCTGTAAGAGAGAGAGAGAGAGAGAGAGAGAGAGAGAGAGAGAGAGAGGTGTGTCCGGGTCTTTCTTAATACACCACCACTAACTCCCTGCTTACCTATATCACTTCATCTTAACAACAGGTAATTCACCCTCAGTAGCTCTCTATACCCAGAGGTGTCATCGCCGGCGTGACTAACCCCCACCCCCCCCTCCTACACCTGATTAACAGCGCTAATTCATATACCAGAGCTGGAGGCGAAACCGCAATTGGGTAGTAGTCCCACCCCTCTCCCTCTCTGCTAACTCGCTATTGGTCAGGAGAGCTGGTTGCATTCTCCTCTAATTGGCTATTGACTTCCCATTCAATTTGTTAAGGAGGAAATATATGACGATTGGATGACTATTTGTAAATATATAATAACCAATATAAAATAGATAAAAAACAATCTATCTACCTATCTATCTAACAATAGATCACAAAGTCACTTGATGAGCTTGATCTTGTAAAAAACATGACCACATCCTCTTACGAAAACCTACCGAGAAAAATTAAGAAACTGTATTGCGAAATTTTGACCCAGGGTGAGTCTGCAAGTAGCTGGGAACACCTGAAGAGCAACACCTACCTACACCTGCCTCCATGACTCACCTGGACTACACCTATACAGGGCTATCATGGGGCCCTAGTCAATACCAGTGCTCGATAACAGGTCCACCTGGTCAGCCCCGCAGGTATACCAGTAACTGTTGTCTCTCCCACACTCACCTCCTGCCGAGCGAGTATGACCCGTCGGTACTACTTGCAGAAATATTATTATACAACACCCACTACTGAGGTACCCAAGAGTGTTGGGTATAGCTCCTGTGGCCGCCATACTTAAGGATCAAAACACAACACAGCACAACACATCAACAACACAACACCGTATAACCAAATCACATCTCTATATCCTCCCTCCATAAGAATCATGACAACACACACACACACTAGTACAGTATTCACCAAAATAAATTAACCTTTCTGTTTCCCTTAAATAAGAGTCAACACAGGACTAGCCATCGCCTGGAATGTTAAAACACTGCAATATACCCCGAATGTCCACTTAGCATAAGGCTTATATACGCAAACCATTGTGTACCTCCTGGATCTCAACCCATTATGAGTCTTACTGCCTCCATACACAGTATCTAATATCCTGTGTGACTGAAGGAGTAACAATACGCCTTAAGGGAGTCTTCAGGGGCGGATGTCGTGTGACTTTCAGAGTACATGAACGAGTTGTCATTGGTTGACCTTATGGATGTAGTACTTAAGGTCGTTCATCCCCTGTAGCTCGGAGGTAATACTCGACTCAAGGGATAATGTTCTCTAAACCCACGAGTACTAGAGGTGTTATTTCTCTACCACACAGCTCTTGGCGGCCCAGATATGTAAATAACGAGAATGTCATAGCGGTGATCAGAGGTCGGCCACTAAAAGACTGTTAACTCAATCCTGTAACTGGGCGTGTGCCAACCAACCCTTCTATAACTGGCTCACAGAAGGTTCTAAACATACATGGCGGCCAAATAGATGGAAGTTCTATCATAGTTTGAGGTCTATTGTCTTAAATAATTAGGGAGGAGGGTTCTTTATCAATGGTTGAGAATCCGTACACTGACCCCCCCCCCACAAACAGGAACCGGTTGTGTTATGGCGGTATTAAAACCCAGATTAAGGAACGTTGATAAAGGAATTAATTAAAATCTACCTTAAAGAAGTAGTGAAGGTGGTGGTGCAGGTGTGAGAGAGAATCAAGATGGCGGTGTTTTATTTACGTCTATTGAAGGTATGTTTGTGTATATTATTGTTTATTATGTTTAAATATTACCAAGTTTTCCCGTCGTGTGTGTGTGTGTGTGTGTGTGTACCCATGCCCAGTGGTGAGGTGAAAGAGGAAGGAAGAAACACAAGGAAAAGTGGATGGGGGAGGGAGGAGGAGGAAAGCGGATGGGAGAAAGGAAAAGAGGAGGAAGAAGGGAGAGGGAGAGAGGATGGTGAGTAGAGAGGAAGGAAGGAGGGAGGGAAGGATGAGAAGGGAAGAGAGAAAGGAGAGTAGGGAGGAAGGAAGGGGGGAGGGAGGGAAGGATGAGAAGGGGAAGCCGGACGTGTTAGGGATGATCCTGGCTGTGCAACGGGGCCCCGGCGACCATCCTGGACAGCTCACCTTGCACACACACACACACACACACACACACACACACACACACACACACACACACACACACACACACACCACAAAACACAATTGGTTTTTATTTCTTTTGTTTTCCTCCACCGTATCAGGTCTCGGGATATAATCCAGTCTTTATAACCTTGGAATAAATAAACCCACTTTTTTACTCCCCAAATTTGGATCATGCATAAATTACTCACACCCACAGTTTTAAAAATCACCAAATAATCTCCCCCCCCCAAAAAAAAACAAGTAATTACGATTTTAATCACCTTGCCTTACACTCCCCAAATTATCAAGTTTAATTTCCTCCTAACTAGGTATGTATGTAACGTCTAATTACCTCAACTACAGCATAAACATAGTGGTGAGGATGGCATCACAATTGCCCTGAGACTGCATTAATCAGAGAGTTAAAAAGCCACATGATTTTTTCGGTGTTCTGGATCCAGCTTGGTGGTGTATTGGCGGCAGGACGATGGAAGGGCCAGTCACTGATGCCCCCGGGAAGATGTGAACGGGCGTGAGTAATTATGAATGAATGAGTCACTGTGCATGTGTGGAGGAGACAGCAGCTTTTGCGTGAGTCATCTTGGCGGGTCAGTTGGAGTCAGTCACTGAAGAGGGCGGTCAGAGTATGGAGACAAGGGGAGACTAAAGATAATTATAAGAGACAGAGGAAAAATATATAATGAAGATAAGGATGAGTTAAGAATAATGATGGAGGGGAGAAAACAGGAAATGGTGGCAGTAAGTAGTACCTAAGTGACAACATTTACGGTGTCAAAAACATGATGGGTTTGACAGCGTGACAAGCGTGGTGATGGCGAGAGTAGCAGAGTGACACATCAGCGTGACGGTGGTGACAGTAGCAGGAGGAGGGTAATGGGGGGAGGGGGGGAGGCAACAAGTGTGTCATGCAGGCAAGGCAAGAGACAGTCAGGGGAGTGTCAGTGTGTCAGCAGAGTGGAGGAAGTGAGGGAGTAAGTGTGGGGAAGTAGCCCACAAAATTACAGTGGCCAGAGAGTGGATTTCTGGCCACTAACGCTCCAGGGGGCCACCGCCACGCCTCCAGATGTGTGTATGTGGGGGTGGGGGGGGGACCATGGCTTTGGAAAGGAAGTGGAAAAAGGAGGAGTTGTAGGAACACACGAAGGAAGAAAAAGATGCTAAAGGAACTGAAAAACAAAATAGGAAATGTATTACGGAAGAGAGGAATAAAAGAGAGGTTAGAACACACACACAAGAATCTCTCTACTGACGCACAAGCAGAGGATGTGGTGAAAATTTACCTGAAGCAAGAAAGCAGAGATGTAAGCAGTTTTAAGTGATTACTGGAGAGATTCTTTCCCCCCCTGAACGATGCGGTTATGAAGAAAGTTGCCGGAACAGTAAACACTACGTCTGCTGTCACCCATGAAGACAGCTGATTCTATAAACACTGCCATGCCGACATCTACAAAAACAGCTGGTCATGTAAACACCGGCATGCTGACATCTACAAAAACAGTTGATCATGTAAACACAGGCATACCGACAGCTACAAAAACAGCTGATCATGCAAACACAGGCATACCGACAACTATAAAAACAGCTGAAAATGCAAACACATGCATGGCGTCATCCACAAGAACAGCTGACCATATGAACACAACTATGGCGTCATCCACAGAGCAGAAAATTCCTGCCTGGTAAGACAATCATCTCACGAAGAGAGACAGAGTAGGTATCAAATTCGTCTCTTAATTACTAGCTAAGCCCATTCTCTGGTGGTCCATTCCCCCCTCCTCTCAGTCCAGGGTAAATGTCAAGTAAAAAGCAGAAACGTAAAGGGCAGCATGAGTGAGTGTGGGACGTGCGTTAGGGCGACGCTGGTCCGAGCCGACACACATAGGCATTCACTGGAACGCTTTGTACGCACGCACACACCTGCCAGCTACCGTACTCATATTGCACACATTATACTGTCGTTCCTATCGCAGTGACTCGCCGTTCTTGATACAAAAATAAAAGACGTTGGACATTAAAAAAAAAAGTAGCGCATCGGATTTTTCTTCAGACATCTCATGCATCACTGGTACTGCAACAGATTTCAATAACCGATTCCAACTCAACATTTCAATATCAACTGCGCAATCATTTACATTCAGACATTCAACACCAGAGTTTTTAGTATGCACTGTAGTCAAGATTATAAGTTGAATATACGTAAAATTAACCGTATACTGTCATCGTAAGTCATAATAGGTCTACCGTCCATACCATCGCCCGTACCTCTGACCACCACTACAGTACACTACACTAGGCAGAGTTAATTAGTTTTGTATATTAATGAAAAGCCACTACAGTGTACTACGGACTATAGCACTGTGTTGGGGTGAGGTCTACACTTTGGAAACTGTGTACGTGACTCGGCGTCCGTTTATTGTACTTACTTCTACCTGCCACATATGTACGTGATTTTCAAATAACTAAAAATTAAAGGAGAAATGGAACGAAACCAAACAATTACGAAAACCACTGCTTACAAAATCATAAATTTTTACGTTCTACTATAAATAAAACTTCCTTATTATTATCCTCATTGTTACTATTCTTATTTACATACAGTTTATGAAATATGATGATCACTATATAGTTTAAACATCAATAACAGGAATAATACATAGAGACAGACAGGTAACGTGTTTTTTACTATTAAGACTTCCAACAAAGACATCGGGATGACTAAGCAAGACACAAGGATACTGTTTCCTTAGATGCTGAAGAAGGGGGGAGGGAAGGGGAGTGAGGGTCTGTTGTCTTCAGGTATGCTATGTGGTCATGGTAAAGGATCCTGGGGACGTCTCAGGTACTCATTATGATCTACAGGAGGAAAAGTAGTATGGTGTGGCGTAAAGGAGTAGTAATTTGGTACTCCTGCAACCTACGGGACGAGGCGCAGCTGGTGATAACATTGTACGCCCATGAAGGGAGACTATGGGATACCTAGTGTCTAAATATCTAGTGGGGGATCTGGTAGTGTTATAAAAATAGATCTATCACTATGAATCCTTCCAAGTTCATGTGAGCTCGTCCGTAACTTTGTGTCGACGTGGGACAGACAATGGAGTTAGTTTATTCTGCAAATTGGTTGTGGCAACACGAGTGCGTATAAATCACCACGAGGGTGTGGTCACTTGGTCTGTGAACCAACAATTAAGTGGTGGTGGTGGTGTGTGTGTGTGTGTGTGTGTGTGTGTGTGTGTGTGTGTGTGTATATGTGTGTGGTGTATATGTGTGTGGTGTATGTGTGTGTGGTGGTGTGTGTGTGGTGGTGTGTGTGTGGGTGTGTGTGTGTGTATGTAATAAGAGTGCAGAGGTCTTATTGCAACTATATCTTGCGCTAGTCAGGCCGCACCTCGATTATGCGGTTCAGTTCTGGTGCCCCTATTATAGAATGGATATCAATTCACTAGAGTCGGTGCAACGAAGAATGACGAAAATGATTCCAGGACTTAAAAACCTTCCATATCAGGATAGGTTAAAGAAACTTAACTTGCATTCCCTAGAACGACGAAGAGTGCGGGGAGATATGATATAAGTATTTAAGTGGGTGAAAGTAATCAATAAAGGGGATATAGATAAAGTTCTTATAATATCCGAGCAGGATAGGACTCGAAGCAAAGGATTTAAGTTGGATAAGTTTAGGAGGGAGATAGGAAGGAACTGGATCACAAATAGGGTGGTGAACGAGTGGAACAAGCTTAGCAACTTTGTAGTAAGTGCTGGAACGCTGGAGAGTTTTAAAAGGAGGCTACATAGAGTCATGGATGATAGAGAGTGGTAGTAACTCTCGACAGGAGCTGCCATGCACAGGCCAACCGGCCTATTGCAGACTCCTTATTTTCTTATGTTATTTTGTGTGTGTGTGTGTGTGTGGCGTGTGTGTGGTAGCGTGTGTGGTGGTTGTGGTGTGTGGTGGTGGTGGCGTGTGTGTGTGTGTGTACGTGAATGAACAGTACCTTGGTCACTTGTGGGAAAAAATGCAACAAATAAAACGAGAAAGTATGTGAATCAACAAGAGCAAGGTAATGTGTGTGTGTGTGTGTGAAAACTTACATACACGTGACAATTTCCATCAAAATATGCGAACTAAACAAGGATACTAACAGGTGATCAACGTTCCAAGGATAGTGAACAAGAATAAGGGAACACCATCACTATTTACCTTCGGAAAACTCCACTATTACCTCCTCCATCTTTCCCGAAAGCCATGCCATCACGCCTCGGAGCCACAATTAAAGGGGAGGGGGGGGGGGGCTTTAAGACCATTACAAAAACCACGTAACACCCTGAGAGGCTTGTTATACTCGCATGGTGAGATACAGGACACCCTGGCTGATATAATCTTAGATCAAGTCCCTCACTGTTGGTACATCGGGAAGTGCGGGGACCTTGTGTGGCGACATTGAGGTAATTCTGAGGAATCTGACGTGAGGAAGTCATTTACTTACTCCTGGAGGCCACACGGGTGAGGGCAGCACACACTTGTTATAGCCATCACCGGCCGTAACAAACAGGGAGATACAGGTCTTACCAAGGACCCGCCGGGATGCTGCTGCTGCTCTTCCGTCAGACACAAAGACGAGCCAACCAGTACTGGGTAAGGTCACTACACTTGTCCACCTTTTGCAATATATATTTTCAGTCTTGGCTTTCATGATCACGTATCAAGGAACCATTCGTCGTGATCACCCACAACAGCTCAATATGAACACTCACCCAGTACCCTCACTCCTCCCTCTACCTCCTCACCCTCCCTACATCCCATCTAGACTCTCCTTGGCTTATCATCCAGCAGGAGTCTCTGAATTTCACCGTCTTAAGAAATGTGTAGGAGAGAGAGTTTCACCCATTCTGAGAAACACTTTACGCCTCCCCCATGAAGAAGTCCTTGAGAGACGCTCTTAACACAGCTTTCACACCACACGGACAATTATATGGACACACACACACATACAGGGCACTGCTCCTTCATCTTATGCCGTGTTTTGCAACGTACACACACCAGCTACCAACATCTACATACACAGACACGTGACTGATAGCTCCAGTTTTGCGACACGATGCGGCCAACTGCCTTGTTCTTTCACACTCCAGTTTCTCCACAGTCTGTTCTTTCTTTCTGGGCGGCCACAACACAGACCGGAGTGAGATACATATTAACACTGAACCAAGACACTGGAACACTTCAAAACAAGACAAACACGACACATAAACACCTTTGTTATTCTAGAGGAAGAGTTCGAGATATTTGTTGTTTTCGTGCTAAGACAATCCTCCCATTAATTCATCATCATATTATTATATTCCAATGTCATCTTTATTAACTTACTCGTAATTTATTCACTAATTAATCTACAGGTAATGATGGTCGCTGATGTGATTATATGAATGATCGCGGTGAGATAATTGGTAAGTGGCCAGTGCTTATTGTTAGGTTAGGTTATAGAGGTTAAAAGTATTACAATATGAGTATGGGTCACGACGCCTTGTCAGTATAACAGTTAATCAGAGGAGCTTGTGTCCTTGTTGGTAGACAGACTGACCACCTTCACCTCCTCCAGCATCGCCTCCTGCAGTGTGTGTACCTCAAGAATAACACCTCACCAGCCTTCCCCTGGTGATCACAAACACATTACGACGGTCACAAACACATTACGACGGTCACATACACATTACGACGGTCACATACACATTACGACGGTCACATACACATCACGACGGTCACACACACATTATGGCGGTCACATACACATCACGACGGTCACACACACATTACGGCGGTCACATACACATCACGGCGGTCACAAACACAGACGGTAACAAACAACACTCACACTGACTCGGGTGCAGTGCTTGCGAAACCTCCTCATGTTTGCTTGTTAGTATTTCCCGATGTTAGCAGGTTCAGGAGCGGCACGGCACGGCGGCCGCCTCCCACGGTACTACTGACAGCAGCACCAGAAGGAGGGGAAGGGGGAGGGCTTGGCTTGGCTGCAGCGCCGCCCCTCGAGTCGGTCACTTTCCTCCTGACCGGCGCCAGACACCACCAGCCACGAACACCTCCGGGGCCACTACGCTTACTCTATGCCTCTGACAGACACACACACTACACCCCCCCTTCACCTCACCCCTCTTTACCACCCCACCCCCTCACCTCTCTCTACCACCCCCCTCCCCTCACTACCTCCCGCTGCTTCAATGAGTAATTGTTACCTCAACTGGGTCACAAATTGTCTCAATGTCCATCAGGCACACACACACACACACACACAGGTAAGCACACACTTAGGTAAACGCGTACGGGTAAGCACGTCCGCACTCCACCCAAGTGAGGAATTATGAATTCCTAACTATATCACGTGAGGAACAAGAACCATCTCCAACAACCTGTGTGAGCTGAAGGATCTACCCGGACCACGTGATGGATCTGTAGTGAGGTAGCGGATTAGCGGCCTGGTATGACGCAACGGCCAACCAGACAGTGGACGCCGACATAATAATAAAATAATAATAATAATAATAAACGGTTAATTAATAGAGTTGCAGCCGGTGGCTGAAAATTTACAAACTTACATTAGATTTAGACACAAGAATGTTTACAAGTCCAACTCAAACATTACCAGATATATAGTTAAACTATATGTTGACTCTTTGTTTATTATATTTTCGTATTGAAAGCTTTTGTCAATCAAGTGACCCACTCCCCGTTTCCACCATATGTAACTTATCATCTCTGTTCATTGTATATTTTCAGCCTTCGGGCTGCCATGTTATCTTAATAAACGGTTAATTATTATTATTATTATTATTATTATTATTACACAAAGCTGCAGTGGTTTCATTGCATTACTTGTAAAAAAACATTTTATTTATTTCAGAAAGGCAAACTTCGATAGTTTGAAGAGGCAGCTGAGATTAGGGGTATCTCGCTTGGGGGTGAATTACATGACCTCACATGAGGTGTCCTCACACCATGTACCCACAGAAGGCGACCTCACCTTACGTGGATACCTAACGGTTCAGGATGACCTGATAACAAGATCTGAGGTTGACGAGTTCCACAACAATTAAAAATAATGGGTTACTTAATGCACGGAGGCAGAACATACCATACAGAAAACTCAGATCAAACAACAATGACCCTAAATGGATAAATAATTACTTAAAGAACATTATTAGACAAAGGTAGGCTATAGGTAGGAGAATAAATCGTGGTGAAGTTTACCTCCGAGATTATTATAAGGTATTGGCCGGTAGGGGACCGAGATAAGAAAAGCAAAGAGGAATAATGAACTGAAGGTAGCAAGGGATTTTATCAAATGTTTCAAACTAAAACACGAGAAAAGATTGGACCAATGCAGTCAGCTAACTGATAACGACGGAGAAACGAGCAATAATCTGAATAAATATTTTTCAACAGTTTTCACCACCGAAAATTTAAACATGATACCCGAGGCATAGACTCTGTACAGAGAGAGTGAAGAAAATAAATTAAGCGTGATAGTAATGACTAGTAACGATGTTAATAAGCAAATAGACAAACTAAAACCTAGTATGCCATTAGCAACGTTGTTTAGCGTGTCCTTAAAAACGGGTGCAGTACCAGAATTCTGGAGGATAGCAAACGTAATACCGATTTTCAAGAAGGGAGATAGATCACTATCCTCTAACTACCGTCTAATTAGTCTAACATCAATTGTATGCAAATCAATGATTCCCAACATGGCTTCACAAGCGGGCGTTCATGTCAAACTAATCTATTAACATTCTTTTCATCTGTTTTCGAATCAGTGGACGAGGGGCACAATTATGATGTGGTATATCTCGACTTTAGCAAAGCCTTCGACAGAGTCCCCCACGAAAGACTAATAAGAAAAGTGGAGGCTCATGGCATTAAAGGTAATATTCTAAAATGGATTAGGGCGTGGTTACAGGACAGGAAACAGCGAGTGAGCATAAACGGCACTAAATCCCATTGGAGCAACGTCACTAGTGGAGTTCCCCAAGGCTCAGTACTTGGACCATTATTATTTATTATATACATAAACGACATAGATATCGGCGTAGACAGTAACTTGTTAGATGGATATATGAGCAATAGGGGTTGGGTGTAATGGGACTGGCCAGTATGGGGCAATAGGCCCGCTGCAGTTTCCACCATTCTTGTGTTCTTATGTATTTATTTATTTATAAATCGACAAAATATGTCTTCAGTTATTTCAGTTTATATGCCTTGCTTAGCATACTACTTAATTTTTGTAGCTTTTTATTCTCGTTCTGGTCAGTTTTATCATGTTAATCAAAATATTAAGTAAGGGTGTAAAGATACGAGAATGGTAGTGAAGAGGATGAGGACATACTGATAAAACAATAGTCCACGTTTCCCTGTTTACACACGCGCGCACACACACACACACACACACACACACACACACACAACACACACACACACACACACCCCAAACAAAAACTCATTAACATTAAACAAAGAGAAAGCGTCACTAACTTTCCCTTTCCTCAATCAACAGAAAGTAACGAAGACGAGAACCTGTCAATCTCAAGGTATGATAAAAACAGCATCAAGGTTCAGAAATTTATGAACATTGATACATAAGAATATAAGAAAATAAGGAGTCTGCAATAGGCCGGTTGGCCTGTGCATGGCAGCTCCTGTCGAGAGTTACTACCACTCTCTATCATCCATGAATCTATCCAGCACTTACTACATAGTTGCTAAGCTTGTTCCACTTGTCCACCACCCTATTTGTGAACCAGTTCCTTCCTATCTCCCTCCTAAACCTAAACTTATCCAACTTAAATCCTTTGCTTTGAGTCCTATCCTGCTCGGATATTATAAGAACTTTATCTATATCCCCTTTATTGATTCCTTTCACCCACTTAAATACTTCTATCATATCTCCCCGCACTCTTCGTCTTTCTAGGGAATACAAGTTTAGTTTCTTTAACCTATCCTGATATGGAAGGTTTCTAAGTCCCGGAATCATTCTTCGCTGCACCGACTCTAGTGAATTGACCAAACACGGAGGGGGGGGGGCACCGCTATCCTTACACACACATCCACTCCTGTAACAGCAATTCAGCGTTCCACTCCACTACACACTCACACCACTGCCACACCTCCCTCTCTCACCTTTACTACCACATCAGCGCCACACTATACACACCACCACTACCACAACTAACCACACACACACACAGTATGTAGACATCTATCACGGCCACACCATCACCACCAACCTGACACCGTCTACACCACAAACAATTTTATGCATTCCGGTGTAACTAGTTCCTGCAGACACCCCAGCCTGAGTTATAGCCACAATAACTGAGAAGCTGTCGTGACTCCCACCACCGCCTCGTTTATAAGGGGAGGGGCGTGGTCCTTAGTGTGTGTGTGTGTGTGTGTGTGTGTGTGTGTGTGTGTGTGTTTATCTTTTGAAAGATGGAACACTTAACCTTTTCATTTTATGTATTTGAATTACATCTAATTTATCTGAAGTTGACTCAATTTACCTAGAGCTTACCTGAGTATAATTACTCATCTGTAATTGACCAGGTACACCAAACACTCACACATGACACCTTCGGAACCTGACTTAACACACTTGAAGGGAGATGAATGTAATAAAAAAACTGAAAACCTAGATACAAATGAAAGGGTTGAACAGGTAAGGTTGAACACGTGTTGAGGGTAGGTTAGGTTAGGTGAAGAGAAACAGGTAAGACCTATCACCTGAGGAGCTAAACGCAGGTGACGCAGGTGTTAAGGCAAAAGATGGGAGGAGGAGGAAGTTGTATCCAATTCAGAACAATGGAACACCTTGACTTTGTTGAGCCATTGGTGGTGGTCACGTTACCTTACTAGACCTGCTTCAGGAGAGGTACGCCGTGAATGGGATGAATGAACTCAACCGACATGAAAAACAAACAAATGTAGGATAGCTTTTATACCTATGAAATAATTACCATAAAACCAGGTCAAATAAGTGAAACGCGAGAACTAAATCTAGATTGAAATTGTGAGTTTTATGTAAGGTTTAAGTCTTGAGTGAGGGCGTAATGACTTTTATATTAGGTATTAAAATAAAGGTAATGTTGGGATATAAATTTATGATTCGTATTCACAACGGAGTGATCAGTACACCGGTAAGCCTGGACTGGGGGCGTAATAAGTACTGGGTCCCGGGAGGAAACATCGGCCACTCCCTAAAAGTGAAATCCACTGGTGAAATTTCCCACGAGAAATCAAATGTCTCCTGACCACGTCTTGGTCGCTCTTCTGCTATGTCTTCACACGGCCCGCCCTCCACATCTGTTGACGTGTGAGGCCGCCTTCCTACACCTGCTGACGTGTGAGGCCGCCTTCCTACACCTGTTGACGTGAGGCCGCCTTCCTACACCTGTTGACGTGTGAGGCCGCCTTCCTACACCTGTTGACGTGAGGCCACCATGATACACCTACTAATATGTAAGGTCAACTTCTTACATTAGCTGATGTGTCAGGCCGCCCTCCCACACCTGCTAACTAGTCAGCCCGTTCTCCTACACTCACTGACGTGTCAGGCTGCCCTCCCACACCTTCTGACGCAAGAGATTATCCTCCTACATCTCTTTACCTCTTCCCCACCTTCTCTTCCTTTCCTCCGTCTTTATTTTCTTTTCCTATTTTCCTCCTTCCAATATTTGAAGTATTGGTCATCGTTGGGGTAAGGGAGGAGAGGGGGGGGGGGTCGAGGGTAGGACAGGAGGGGTACCAAGGGCGCGGCCTAGTAATAATAACAAGACAAGGGCGTGTAAGACCAACCCTCGCCCATCATTACCCCGCCCGACACGGCCCCGTCAGGTAAGTACTAAAATACCACCATTACACACCCAGTTCATCTCGGAGTCGCCTTGTGGGCAGATAAACAACTCAGGATGTGACTCCGGGGACAGGAATGTATCTGAGGGTGGAAATGGCTGATCGGAGGGTTAAGGACAAGAGAGAGAGAGAGAGATAACGGTGTACTCGAGAAGGTTGAGGGGATAGGAAGATGTGATGTAAAAGAAACAAAACAAGAACGTTACCAAGTAGTACAAGTATGTCATCAGATTCTTTAAACGTTATACCAGGAGCCACCAGCCTCCATCAAGACCCAACACAATAACCTGGAGCCACTCAGAGCCATCTAGAGCAAGTCTGGTAGGATCGACGAACAGTGCAGTGGAAACATTTATAAACTGACTAAGATAAATGACTAATTCAGTTTTATGAGTATCAGGAAGAATATATTTTTTTGTTGACGGGTCAATGATTGGAAGCGTTACACACACACACACACACACACACACACACACACACACACACACACACACACACACCTCTACTGGTATACTACAAAAGGTATGATACAGGTGAGACTACAGGTGTGATACAGGTGAGACTACAGGTGAGACTAGAAGGAAAAACCCGTTGCATAATGGATATTATAATTACAATCTACAGAATTTACAGTGCCGACAGTCGTAACGAGTTGGTGGTGGTAGTAGGTGGGGGTGGTGGTAGTAGGTGGGGGTGGTGGTAGTAGGTGGGGGTGGTGGTAGTAGGTGGGGGTGGTAGTGGTAGCAGAGAAGGTAGAAGTGGAGTAGAAGAAATATAACAAGAAAAGGTGCAGGTTGGAGTGACCGAGGAGGAGGAAGAAGAATCCAGAAGAGGGAGAGGAAGATGGGATAGTTGGAGGGAATGGGAAGGGAAAGGGGATGAAGGAACAGGAAGAGAGGGGGAATATGGGGTGGTGGGAGAGAGGGATGAGGAAAAGGGAGGTTTGTGAATCTGGGAGGAAGATGGGATGTAGAAGGGGTTAGGGAGGAGAGGGGGGGGTGAGGAGGGGAGAGTGAGTGACCACCGGAAGAAAGAGTAGACGCCGCCACTTTCTACAGACTGATCGTAATTACACTTTCAGATGAGGGCAATAACCGCAAACTGTAGTGCCTGGTTCACCATTACTACAGTGACTGGTTCACCATATCTACAGTGTCTCAATCACACTACACTGGTTATCGACGTCTCCTCTTCCCACCTCTCTCTCTCTCTCTCTCTCTCTCTCTCTTTTCTTTTCCACTTTTCTACCCTCCTCCTCCCTCTCTTCCATTTCTCCCTCCCATTCTCTCACTTCTTCTTCTATATCACTCTCCTCTTCTTCCCTCTCTCCCTATTGTCTCTTCCACCCTCCTCCTCCTCTTCTGCCTGCCGCCCACACTATCTCTCCTCTCCCCCCAACATGGTGAGGATACCTTGAATTGTTTGTCCTGATGAGATGCGCTGAGCTTATAAAGTGTGCCCCCATTTCCTTCTACCTCCTGCTTGCTTCATCCTGCCTTCCTTCACAGCCCGTCATCCTACCCTCCTATCCTATCCACCCCCACCGCCCCACCCCGATGCATAACTAAACGCCAAGGTAACAAAAATACCGTCATGGGTCAATTCATTTTATTGCTGTCTCTATCTGTATTGCATTTTATTCCACTCCTTCCATGCATTAAAAATTTCCACGACGAAAAACAGAAGAAGAAAAAAATGGACTGCGTGACTAGGCTAGCTGTTACCTCATTGGTTAAGAGGAGGGGAAGATGACAGCCAATCATGTGAGATGTAAACCTGATGGATGATGACGTGTCAGTGATCAGCTGTGTTGTAGGGTGTGAAGGAAGGAAGGAAGGAAGGAAGGAAGGAAGGAAGGAAGGAAGGAAGAAGGAAGGAAGAAGGAAGGAAGGAAGGTACGAAACGAGTAGAGACGAAACACGAGTGAGGACTACGATAACACAGGCAGGGGTGCAGGAGGAGGAGGAGGGGATGCAGAAGGAAGATAGGGTGCAGGAGGAGGGGATGCAGAAGGAAGATAGGGTGCAGGAGGAGGAACTCAACGCCCATTACCTTCACCAGCAGCAGGTTAATAATAATAATGGTGGGAAGGAGAGGAAGGAAGGGGGGGGGAGGTGCATCACGCCTACACAGCCACACACCACAAATCCGCCATGGAGGGGGTTAGAAGAGGGGAAGGGGGTAGATGAGGAGGGAAAGGGGGGTTAGAACAGGGGAAGGGGGTTAGAGGAGGGGGGGAATGGTGTACCTTAACCACACCTCCCTAAGTTTAGGTTTAGGAGGGAGATAGGAAGAAACTGGTTCACAAATAGGGTGGTGGACGAGTGGAACAAGCTTAGCAACCTTGTAGTAAGTGCGGGAACTCTGGAAAGGTAGGATTTGTGTGATGAATCTACAGGTGAACCATTTCTTTCAATCCTACACAGGGGACAGGTAAAAAAAAAACCTCACCTAACTTGCCTGTTTAACTAAGCTGACGATGCGTAGATGACATGACTGCAAAGATGACGTCGGAATGACCTTGAGACTCTACCGTGACAAGATGATCTTTTTTCCCCATCACACAATTCAGGGAAAAAATAAACGTGAGAATAGATTGTGTGTGTGTGTGCGTGTGTGTGTGTGTGTGTGTGTGGTGGGAGTAAGAGGGGGGTAAAATGAGGATATGGAGAGAAGGAGAAGAAATAGGAATAGAAGAAGAAATGAAGAGGAAGAGAAGGGAAAATAAGAAAGATGGGGAGAAAAGGGAAAAAATAAGGATAAGAAGAACGAAAAAGAAAAACGAAGAAGGAAAAGAAGACAAGGGAGAAAGAATAATAAGAAATGAGAAGGATAAACATACATATAACAGCTTGGGAGAAGAATTAGGGAGAAGAGAGAGAACGACACGAGAGGATGAGGAAGTCGAGAAGAAAAAATTTAGACAAGGACTGTTGGGTAATGAGGGGAGGTGGGGGAGGGGGGGAGGGAAGGGGGATAGGCTGGGAGGAGGGAAGGGGATAGGCTGGAAGGGTAGGCTGGAAGGGGGTTAGGATGGGAGGAATGGAAGGGGGGTAGGATGGGAGGGGGGGAAGGAGGAGGGAGACAAGCTGGAAGGAGAGGGTAGGGAGACAGGATGGAAGGGGGACCAAGCAAGGAGCGAGGAGGGGGCGGATGTGGGTTGTTGTGTGGTCGCTCATGACAGGCTCAGCAGGCCTCTCGCGTTCCCTGGAATTACCACAACTCCCTTCATTTTGTCCTCCAGTTACCTCCTAAGACCCCCTTCAAGACCTCCCTCTTTCCTCTACCCCTTCTTGTAAGACCATTTCAGACCCCTGTGGCTACCCCTTTTTTCAATCATTTCTAACCATTTATTTTCAACATCTCTGTAACCTCTTCCAGCCAACCCTCTCGTCACCCCCATTACAGTAGTCTCTCTCTTTCTCTCTCACAGGTGGACGCCACAGGTCAAGACACACGAGGCATCAGAGACGAGGAGTAGCGACAGGCGGCACCCCAGGCAACATACCCTGAGTTCCACCACCAACACCCGGACCTCAACGACCCAACACATCAGGGGAAGTCATCAACCAATCACACACATGGAATCCCCCCCCCCTCCCTCATTACCTGATCGCATACCGGCGCCTTATATAAAAAGTCTACATAATAAAAGACAGCGAGGCGAGTCATTACTGCCGCCGGAACATCGTGATGGGCACCGCGAGCAATCCAGGAGCCAAGCAGCGTAGCATTCTAGTCACGGGGTGTTGTTAAGCCCGACCTTGTGCGGATTCCTCAGCAGCTAGCGTCACCATCTGCGTCGTCGCCTCCGCCGTTTCCTTTCTAGACAGGACAGGTCCCTAGTGGAGTGTGCGTGTTGTTGTTCATCACCGCCGCTCCTCCTGGTCCCTCAATCATACTCATGGGATCATCCCTCTAAAGTGGCCATGATATTTTTTCTGTCGCCGCTTTTTATAGTCCCTCACTGCCCTTAGCCGCTTCACCATCCTAGACGACACCTCCCCCCAGTAGTGGTCGTACCCCTCCGCCGCCGCCGTCACTTACGGTACCTCACCCCTGTCCCCATCATTATGAGGGATTGACGCAATACTTGGTGTCCTCACAACCGACTGGACATGAATACAAATACGAAGACTTGATTACCGCCCCATGTTTCTCTATGATCCAGTGTGAACGAAAAGTGGACAGGCATCAGCAAGTAAAATATCCTAACCTTGATAGGGGTTATTCTCTCCTGCAACACTCTACTGACTTGTTAACACGATAGTTATCTTGGGCGTCAACACCACTATCTAACTGCTGAAGGCGTGAATGTTCCGTGCTGGTTACTGCCGGGGGTAAGTGTGGCAGTGTGTGAGTGTTGCTTTGGGCTAGGGGAGTAAACGAGATGGTTGACGAGGAGGTTGATGTAGGTGTGGAGTTAGTGAGATTGTAAGCGTAGATTCAGTGAAGGTAAGCTTTATTTCTACTGATTTTTAGGTTCCTGTTTATTTCACGCCCTAAAATATAATATAATCAATCAAGGTTCTGGAATGAAAACATGACCCTGGACTTGTGTGGAATGAGGAAGATACACGAGCGTAAGAGTGAGTGTCGTGTGTGGTTGGGGATGTCACTCTGGGTAAGGGAATGTGAGACCGCGAGGTTTACATAGCGTGTGGAAGAACCCTAAAAACAACGGCAGGCCACAAGGTGTCCACAATTCAGGGCCGAGTTCCCCCTCCTGACGCTCACCTCCTCTTGTGCAAGGTAAACACACACACCTCACGTCCATCATCCCGCCTACCACGACACACCTGCTGGCGGCGGTGTGGTGTGCTATATAGTGCCAAAGTGGCCACCATCACAGGTAGCTACAGTTTATTATCACCTGGCGGCTGCTAATGAGGCAGGTGACGATTTGGTCTGTATTCCTCTCAATCAAGTTTTCAATAACGTAAAATTTCCACAATTAGATGTTTTTCATTCTCAAACTAACGGTAGTGTTCCTTCTCTAGGTATTACACTCACAATAACAAACTAAGTGTGAGTGATGAAGACAGGGAGGACCCTCATAACGACACCACAAAACTGGAGTGGTTAGTAAGATAGTTGTTTCCGGTGAGCGCTGGTGTTGGTCTGATTCCTGGATATCAGGATGCCGCCGGAGGGTAAGTGGACGCCGCCACAAGACTGCTGCACCGGATATGTGAGCTGGTGTCCTCGTTATCAGCGCTACTGACGACGGCACTGACTGGTCACAGGTAGGTACAGGTAGTCCTCTTCGGCTCAACGGTAGACTCCATGAGGCAGTGGGCGGCACCAGAGGTCATCACACAACGGGGGCGACATGCCGTACTGAGCGGTACGAGGGTGGCAATCATGGCTGGGCATCTGACAGGAGGGAGGTGCAACAGGTCCTGGGCGGCGCGGGTTATGCAACACGCCCGCGTACCTAACGCCCCTCAACATGCCACCACCAAATACAGCTGGTGCCACATTCCCCTCACCTAAGTCGAGGAAATACCTACCTACCCAGGCGAAGGGCGAGGGCGTAGAGCAGAGAGAAAGTCAGGTAAGCGTGGACGGCTTCCTTTAACTCGCTCACACATCTAAAAGCTTTCACGGTTTCAGCCATGGGTCGACACTCACGCACTGGACACACTACACTTCCGGAGTGTACAAAGTGTTCGTGATCAAGAACTGTGCCGCCGTGACGATCACTCTCGTGCTGTGGATACTGGGTCACCTGACGTCACCCGAGGGAGTCTTAGAGTCCGGAGGTGAAGGTGCGGGTGAGAGGCACACAGGTGAGGGAGGGCAAGGACCTACCACCGACTGGGCGAGGGATGGGACCCAGTGAGAACGATGCAAGGGACCCCCGGCAGGGACATGCTAAGGTAACCATTACTATCAGGGCTAATGAGACCAGCAGGGACACGGGCCAACTACATAACACTCTCACCATGAAAAATACTAACTTGCAGAGGTCAGCCACTACTCCAGGTACGTCACAACAGGCTCACCTTGTGGACACATCGCTACACAGTACACGACTTACCTTGACCTTTGTCTACACCAACTACGTTATATATTATAGTATAACATTACCCATTCAGCTACGGATGCTCGCACACGTTAACACACGGCGGTAGTACCATGGTGTCGCAAGAAGCTGAGTTGTGTTGTAAGCTGCAGGTATTAACATGAGGTATTTCCTAGCTGGTGAACACGGCCGTGAGGGTGTGAGAGTTTTCTCCCGAGACATGTGGCTGTGGTCACCCAGGGGTGGAGAGTTATCTTCACTGGGGAACACAAGGAGCTACTACCCTCACCCCAGTACTGGACGAGTGTGTGTGGGGGATGAAGACGACTGGGATGTGGGGGGCAGGGAGGGAGAGAATACGTAAACACAGGACATCTCTGGCCACGAGGAGGTGAACAAACAACAAGACATCTTAGGACAGAACGAGCCGGTGAAACTGGTGGAGACTCAGGCGGATGGGCGGGAGGAGGAGCTGTCACCATCCTCAGCAGCACCGCCCCGAGGCTTCTTCACGCACGTCACCCAACTGTCGCTTCTTATCCTTAGTCAGGAAAACACTCTGGGGACATCATGGTGGTTTTACAGCTTCACCTGCCTGGCTGGCTCCCGACTCTGGCACACCCATCACCATCACCACAAAACACCAGCGGCCACAAAATACCGCCATACAAGACCACCACCACACACTACCTCGGTTAGCTTAAGAAAGAGGTGCTCACGTTCGCTTCAGTTTGGTTTAACTAAGGAAATGTTGGTGGAAATTCAGAATACGAAAGGTAAGGCTAGGTGATGTTAAATTAGTGTAGATTACGATGACTTTAATTGGTTAAAACTAAGTTAAGAAAAGTTAAATTAGCTTAAGTTAGACAAGAAAAGAGTCCACTCTGTTAGATTACTGAAGGTTAGATTAAGTACGCCGTGTGTGTGTGTGCAGAAACCTTTACAGTGTGTCCAGGAGCCTAAGAATCAGCACTTTGCTACCTTTGAACCCTTGAACTTAACATACACTAAAGTTCACATGTGTTGGGAGTGATGCGTATATTTATATATTTCTTAAACACAACAAAACATAAATATTAGTTGTTTAAGTTCAAGGATTCGTATTTAAGATGCCATTGATTATTAAGCTACACTATAAACGTCTTCTGAACACACCCCCCACACACATCCCTCCTTCCCCACACATCCCCCACATCCCTCCCCCCACACACATCCCTCCCCCCACACACATCCCTCCTCCCCACACAGCCCCTCCTCCCCAACACACAACTCGCCCTACACAAACATACCCACCCCCTCCCCTCACACACACACACGTACCAAATACAATATAATGGCAGCTCTGAACCCCTACCTGAGGTCATCAGCCCATTATGCCCCTTGATTAAGATACAATATTGACTTCAACATGTGGGTTAATTGCGCAACAGGTGACCACTGCCAGGTGAGTTTAAGCTGTGACTCACGAATGACCTAAAAGAGCTGACAGCCATCCGCTAAAGGCTCTCAGGCACACACGATAAACACATAAAAATGAAGGAGTAAATAACAATAACAACAAATAATAACAATCACAACCAAACGAAAATAATCATAGTAAGATAACTGTTCTCTCACACACACACACACGAGTAAGGTAACAGGAGACAGACAAACTTACCTGAGTAACTGGGTCTCGTTCATGTAGTCGTAGGTCGTCATGGGGGAAAAGGTCTTGTATCCTCTCTACCTCACTCTCCTCCTCCTCACCGCGTCTCACAAGCTGTAACAATAACAACACGTATCAATAACCACTACAAATAACAACATTATGATACTAGTAATACATCTCAGGTATAAAGAAATCACTATGTAACTACGGTGATTTTTTGTAGTTTATTGTAGATATTTAGATTTGGGGTACAGTGGTTAATGATTATTGTACCCGTAGTTTCTAAATGTGAATAAAATAAAATATATCTCTAGGTCTATAAACAGTAAGACTATCACTATTCTTTCGACGAGCTCTCAACACACATCTGCCACAGTATAAACATCAACACACTTAACGATCCTATGGCTATTATAAACATTACACTTTATTTCTCATTATAGAGATGTATAATGAAAATAAACATTATATAAATATTCTAGTGTGTCTGAGGAGCTGTCAGTCTTAGCTTTCAATCCTCAAGTTAATATAATTAAATTTTAAGAGACTCAATGTAAGAAACTCCTACTTTTATTTACATATATAAGTTACCTTTTGAGAGTTGCTTTATAAGTAACTATAAATACAGTTGTCTTTACCTGTACTTAATATCTTAATGAGTTTACCTCACCTGGCTTACCTGAATGAATTTGTCTATGCATGAGGTTTAAAGTTGTGTTCATATGTGTGTAAAGAAGAGTGGGTGTCTGTTGGGCGTGGCTGATAGAGTGGATGTGGGTGTCTGGTGGGCGTGGGCTAATAGTGGGCGTGAGAGTTTCGTGGGCAGCGTCTGTGGCAGTGATCATGGTTAACATGTGCCCCACCCCTCCCCCCTCACACTTCAGCACGCCACCATTACCTGTTACAGTAAACTAACACACAACTCCTAATGACCACAACTGAAATGACCAACAACAAACAAACTAGTCATTCCCGTCCACTCTGCCGTTACGTATTATGCAACAGCCTCGTCTCCCACCCACAACATCTCGACACCATCAGGGTCACTCCACACTCCCCCAAGCTGAACATCTTTTACACACATGGTCCCTCCCAGGCTTCAAGACCTTTACATACAGCCAACTATTGATACGAGACGTCATTCGTGTTGTTTCTTGGGAATAAAATATCACGATTTAGATGAGGAGACTGGTATGGGTGTAGAGAAATGAGGAGACCAAGGAGAGATAAATGATCGTTCACGGAGAGAAATCGGGAGAATGAGATCATGACAGGGTAAACACAACGAAGGCGAGGCAGAAGGAGAGAGGAAAAGTGTGTCGACCACCTCCTCCACAGCAACGCCATCAACATATTTAACATATATATGGCACCCGGGTGAAATCCTACATGTCGCCTTATGTTCTGCGGGAGTGTCAGTGTCCTGGTGAGTGGCACAAGTCAGGGGCGAGGCTCAGGGTATAAATCCTCCGCCATAATCCACGACGCCCAGGCAAGGGGGGAGGGGTGCGGCCATGGGTAGTGCCTTAAACCTTAAACGCCTCCAAGGAATGTGTTGTGGGGGGGGGGGTTTCTTCAACTCACAGCACATTGAACTAGAAGACGAGGCAGATGTGTTTCTTTTGGGAGGTGAAAATAACCTCAACGGAATACTAGCAAGACATAGAAGACACCCGTAGACTAATACACGTACTTAAGACAGGGTACAGCTACAGGGAAGAGACATAGAGGAGGAAGGTTACACACACTGACTACCGACGTGTTGAAAGTAGAACACATACAGGATACAGGTATAGTACAGAGGCAGGGTACAGTTGGGTTAGTGTCGGTACGCAGGTAAGGCACACGCACACACACACACACACACACACACACACACACACACACACACACACACACACGGTAAGACAGCAATCTGGTGACGCCCTCATAAGGAAATGCCAGACGAAATAAACTTGACGTAAACAAAATCATAAGATCAGGATTTACAATAAAAAACTCAAGTGACTAAAACTAGAGTCATAGAGAACGAACTGAAGTCTGGCTGAGGAGAGGTTAAAGGCTGGACTAGAGAGGAATTAAGATACAACTAGATTAAGGAAGAGGGTTTAGAGGTGGGGCCCTAATGAGATTAAAGAAGCAGCTCCAATGGGGGGAGGGAGAGGTCACAACGAGGTAGGGGAGGGGCTGGGGGAGAGGTCACAACGAGGTAGGGGAGGGGCTGGGGAGAGGTCACAACGAGGTAGGGTAGGTTGGAGGAGGGGCTGGGGGGGTAAAATTGGGGAGGTGGTAGGTAAGATTGGAAGAGAGAGGGAGGGGGGCTGGGGTGAGGTGATAGATAGGGTTAAGTGAGACCTGTGAAGGAGGAGGTGGGGGGGGTGTTAGGGCAAGGTAGGGATCACGATGGTTTAAATTATGGTTTAAAAAAAGAAAAAACTACGTCGGTTTAAGCAAGTGTGTGTTATTAGGCATAGGACAAGAGTGATGTTACATGACAGAGAGAGAGAGAGAGAGAGAGAGAGAGAGAGAGAGAGAGAGAGAGAGAGAGAGAGAGAGAGAGAGAGAGAGAGAGTTATGGTTGAAAAGTACGAGGGAGGAAAACCATTATAACGAAGCCAGTGTGTTATTTTGGAGTCGGTCAAGAATAACGCCAAGCCATCAGTTACTAGGACGCGTCTTCAGGATTAATGGTGATTCCTGTAGGAGTATGAAGGGGGCTAAGGTGAGGTTTGCCAGCCGTAGGGAATGGTTAAGGTAGACTGGGAGGTCCTGAAATTAACTTAGGGGTGAAAGAAGGTGTTTAGTTCAGGGTGATATTGGGTGTCAGAGTAAAGGTGGTAGAGGTGTGTAAGAGGAGGGAGTGGGGGGGGAAGGAGTGGGGGGAAAGGGTGGGGGGAAGGGAAGGAGAGAGGAGTAGAGGGAAGGGGGTTAGTAGGAGGGAGCCAAGTTGGCCTAATACGGCTACAGGGCCAGGCGTTGACTAGCCTATCCGCCCGTCCCAGCGCGCCATGGCCCTAACAATCAACCAAAACCAACACCCACACACACACACACACACACACACATTGGTTATATAAAGCTGGTGGCGGTAATGATGGCTGGTGATGTCCCTTCCTTACTTCGTCGTCGACTTGGCGGTGTCTAATGTGTTATGTGAGAGGTGGGGGAGGGGGGAACCGGGGAGGGGGGAACCGGGAAGAGCGGGGGGGCAATGTAAAGTCATGAGGGTTGGCTACTGATGGTGAGACAGCCACCCAACACCGATTACGTCACTAAGATCACTTGTTTATATACGACTCAAAATATCTGATTAGATGTTTGTGGTCAATAGTGTCAAATTGGGTGGTGGTGGCGCCGCCTATCCGCCCGCTGAAGATGTTGGTCACAGGGGCACGAGGGATGAATACTGATGACTGCCTGACGACACTCTGCCCTTCTCCAGGACACAAACACAATATTTAGGACACACACACGCACGCACACCCAAGACCTCCTCCCATCATGATATTCTCCCAGATGGTAAAATAAGTCTCCAAAATGTGTTATCTGTAAAAAAACTTTATCCGTTTCTGGAGATTTCAATGTAGTACTAGGAATTAATCCACGTAAGGACTAAATATGTATTAAACCCCCATAAAAACTTGAACATATTTCTATCTCAAATAAAACAAAAAAAACACATCAATAGCAACTAAATATCCTTACAATTATAAAAACAAAATAATGGAAAAATAAATATATACTCATTTAAATTCTGTAAATTAACTGGTGTAAACAAATCTGCTGTATACCTGGGCAAAGAAATACAGGTAAGCGTATCAATATAAAGTGTTACCTGTTGGCCGAGAGACGCAAGGTGTGATCAAGTCAATGATATAGTTGAGGAAGTGAAGGTGTCAATGAGTGGGTGGGTGAGTGGGTGGGTGAGTGGGCCAGTGCTTGACGCCGGCACCACCACCACACAGCCAAACACCGGCCCAGTACACTCACGTTTCAACCAAACATTTAATTTCCTGTGAAAGTCGGTAGAGAGAACAGCGACTCGTTGCCGTATGTGCCAGTGTGTACGTCTGTTTGTCAATCCTTACTCCAGCCACACACACACACACACACACACACACTCAACAAAAATAGTCTTCCTGCAGATGTCGAGATAAAACCACAAGATTGGAATTTCGCCAACAGAAAAGGTTACATCTACACCAGTCTATTAAAAAAAACGATTACAGAAGAGAGTTTAGTAATCGTTATGAAAGTATTTACCAGAACTCTGATTCCTTGTGTGTTACTTGTCGTCCAACTTCTTAAAGCGATTTCCCACATTAAATACAAGTAAATGAACCAACTTTTTTTTGTCACCAGAGAGATTGTGAGTTAAATTCACTATTGTTATACCAGTGTTGTATAATAGCATCATTCGTGGAGTGTTTTACCTTCCTGTTATTATGAACGTTTTATGACATCAAACAGCATAGTCATATAGCACAAGAAATAATACTTCACTTCTACTTCTCAATAATTTCGGCTTTATTTAAAACTTTCTCGTAACCAAATCTCAAAACTGCGAATAATTCAAGAGGAAATCATCATTCGGGGGAAATATGTCGAGTCATTTGTGTTTTGGTTAGGTGAATATACTGTATGTAGTAAACCACTTCCTTTCATTCTACCGAGAGAGATCCTCCCTCCATCCTCGCCCCAGTACAGTAATTTACCAGTCTAATTACTCCAGCAACAGACAGACACACGGTCTCCCTGAACACATCCTCCTCCCCCCCATCACGCCCACACAACCCCTTCTTCCTCCCTCCACACATAAGGATCCATCTCCCCCAGGCTATATAGGGATGATCTTACCGCTATTATGATGTAAGGAGTTCTTTCATCTCCCCTCCCTAGAGAAATTGTATAATTAGCCACCTGTATCTATACTTAATAAGCCACCTGTATCTGTTCTTATATACCTGGAGAAAACTCGTCAGAGAGATTGTGTGTCTCTCTTTTTCTCCGCTCCATGTTTCTTTCTCTTTTTTATTATCTCTCTAGGTGTCTCTATTTATCTCTCACTCACTCTATCTCCCTCTGCCGTCAAAACACCCTCCAGAACAGACTGCCTGCCGTCCACACCACAGTAAAAGTTGTTGAGATAATAGATCTATCATCCACTATGTTGACAGACTGCACACTCCTCTCTCTTTCTCTCTCGGGTTTACGATCTCAATCCAATACCTCATAAGCCATCAAAACAAGTACGACTCCCCGACACGACCACCACATGCTAGGTAAAACCATTAGGGAACACTGCAACCACAAGGAACGTACAGACATGACGAGACCATTACGACCACCTCATGCTAGTTACGACCTGGTGAGCCTAAGGTGATAAACGAGCTCCGACCAGTAGGCTACAACCAACTGTTAATTTAAACCACGTGACGACCACCACAAATTACAGGTTTTGAGATGACGACCATATACAAACTACGACCATTAAGCCAAAACCACGTGTAATCTACGACCACCACGACCCTAACCACCCAAGACAACACACGTAAGTGGACGACAGGAGAGGCCTTCTACAGCGTCTCCAAGCATCACCCCGCCCTCAGGAACCCACCCTCGCCTTCAGGAGCCGCCGCCGAGTGTCATGATCTATAACACAGGAAAAGTGAGAGCTTGTATCAACACACGCTGGTCGGGGTGAAAGGAAGACCAGCCAGGGATTTAAGGCGCTGGAATAGGAGAGGAAGAGAAAGGGAGGAATTGATGGAAGGAGAAAGGGGAGGGAGTGATGGAGGAGGAGGAAAACTGATGGAGAAAGGGAAGGAAGGGGGAAAAAGAAGACTGGAGGAGGGAAAAAACGATACTAAACAGAGAAAGGGTGAGGAAACAGAAGGAGTAACGAAAGGTGAATAAAGACAAGAATTCGATAAAGAGGCAGAGAAGATGAAAACCCGATATATTACTAATAAAATAAAACAATAACAGAGAGGAATGATAAGGGACTAAGGATGTCAGGAGGGGCGTGTGAGGGATGGGAAGGAGAGGGCAAGAGATGGGAAGGGTGGATGAGGGATGGAAGACGTGGGAGGGGGTAATGGGAAGGAGGATCCGGGGCCACAGATGGTATACCCATAATGTAGCTCCTGCCTTCACTTTAACCCTACCCCTCATCCTCATCCCTACCCATCTCCCCCTCATCCCTACCCCCCTCCCCCTCCCTTATCCCTAGCATCTCCCTCACCCGTAAACTCATCACCACACATACCCCTTCTACACACACACACATTTATTGCGGATGTGATATGAGAGACTGAGAGGTAAACATCTATTTTCATAAACATTGTCAACATAACACATCATCAGGGTCATACGTCACAGCTTATCACACACACACAAAAATATTTACAATTCTCAAATCCACTTTTCCCTTAACTCCCTTCACCATTAACGGTAGTCTGAAAATGTCTTTATATATGAATTACACTGAAACCTCTATTTAACGGAATATAGGAAGGAAAGTCCGTTATATAACATAAGAGAAAGTGGATACTGCAGTGGCCCATACAGTCCCTTTCACACCCATCCCAGCACTTCCATGTGCCTATCCAACTTCGTCTTGATCCTAGCGTCCCCGATCCTACTACAGCACTCCCTATTCCACATATCCACAACTCTATTACCAAACCAGTGCTTGCCTATATCCTTTCTGAATCGGAATTTATCTAATTTAAAGCCATTTGTTCTAGTTATTTCGTTATTACTGAGCTTCAGAACATCTTCCATTTTACCCTTGTTAATCCCACTTACCCACTTGTTATCATATCTCCCCTAACTCTACGCCTCTAATGAATGTAAGAAGCTTTTCAGTCTTTCTTCATATGGAAGGTTTCTAATATTATGGATCATTTTTGTCATTCTTCTTTGTACTCTCTCCAAAGAATCTATGTCCATTCTATAATAAGGACACCAGAACTGAACCGCATAATCCATGTGTGGCCTCACTAATGCTAGGAAAGTCCGTTATATAAAGATGAAAGTCCGTTACATAGAGGGGAAAGTCCGTTATATAAAGGGGAAAGTCCGTTATATAGGGAGAGTCCGTTACATAGAGGGGAAAGTCCGCTATATAAAGGGGAAAGTCCGTTATATAGAGGGGAAAGTCCGTTATAGGGGAAAGTCCGTTATAGAGGGTTCATTAGATGTGAAACCCCCCTCTAGTTAACTACATAAAAATAGAAGTCCGTTATATCGAGGATCCTTTAGACGTGAAACCCTCCAGTTAACGGATTATATATGGAGAGAAATCCGTTATATTGAGATTTCACTAACTATATATATTGTTATTTACCTCGACTATATCCCTTGTGCACCTGGAGACCGAACATTCTTAATCTAACCACTTGGGAATTGCAGGTAGTCGACCAGGTGTTCACACGGTCAAACTATAAATCACACACGATAAAATACCACAGCTGACTGACCTAACCCCTCCCCTCTCTTGACAACGCCTCTGGGTGAGTGGGTCGCCCTCTCACCTCGTCGCCCTCTCACTAGCATCAGAGGTCGACCAGATCGTCTTTTTATCATCACTATAGGACGACCTGATCACTACAAACACACACACACACACGTACACACGCCTCGGGAGGATCTTAATAGAAGGTTTTATAAAGTGATGTTGGGGAGATTTTGCCACAACAATAAACACTCTCTAAATTACATGTTGTTGTGTAATTAACGCCGAGAGAGAGAGAGAGAGAGAGAGAGAGAGAGAGAGAGAGAGAGAGAGAGAGAGAGAGAGGGGGTGGAAAGATGGGACGTAGCATGATGACAATACCTGAAAATACACACACACACACACACACACACACACAAGAAACAATTTAACCAAGAGACAAACATAAACACGCGTACAGTTCACCATGACATTCCCACTAAGATAGAAAGTACATCTGACTCTCCATCACTGTTACAAGAACCATAGAAGGCGCTGACGAGGCCCCTCAACATGTGTAGAACTGGGAGGTGTTACATTAAAGGAAAGAAAAAAAAAATTACTCTGTTGAAATAAGAGAAATCCCACAGAAGAAATCTTTAAGTATTTATTAATCTTTTCCAACGTGTGGCTCGGTCTAGGTGTGGCTCGTCCAGGTAGGTGAAGGTGGTATGGTGGGTGTTGGGCAGGAGAGCCACACCAGGGCATGACGTCAGCGGCTCCTACGTCACGATTCCCTGTTTGATCAGTAAACACTCCATAGGTATAAACAATTATCGACAATTTAACCTGGAAATAGTTACCTGGTGGTGTTGCCATCACCCTGAGACATGAAACGAGGAAGAAATATCGTGTAAAGAGAGAGAGAGAGAGAGAGAGAGAGAGAGGTAAGGTAGCCCCACAGAACCTAATGTCGTCCCATTTCTCTCATTTAATCAATAAATATTTCCTGTCATCAAGAAACAAAATCTAAAATAAATAAATAAATCACTGTTTTGTCTCCCTAAAGAACCTTGGAGCATCATCACATTTGAGTGTCTTTAAGAGAACAATGACTGGTGACGGGCCCAGTATAGCATTGTTGTCACCACCTCCCGTCACACCCACAACCGTGACGGGGGTTGATGACAGTGATAACGCCAGGAGACGATAATGAAACCCAGTAATTTGTATTGGTTGAGTAACACGTGGGAAATTAAGGCTTGGAGATGCGTCCACCCACACCTGGCAATAATAACACTAATCACAATAATATCCAGGTAACTTAAGGAAAAAGAGGAGTGACCAGGTGTGTGTGTGTGTAAAGGTGAAAAAGGTGTATTGGTTGTGATGGTAAGTGGTGGTAAGGCTATTGATGGTAGTAGTGGTGGTAGTAGTAGTGATGATAGTTGTGGTCAGTGTGGTGGTAGTTGTGGTTTCGGCAGCCCACTTCCATCACTCTCTAATCACCTCCAGGAAATACCTATACACGATGAGCAGTCAGATACGCTCTTCATCTGCGTTATGGCCTATAGCCTACACCACAAGATATAATGAGCAATAGCTGTATGACTCACGAGAGAGAGAGAGACACATACCCAGCCACACCCCCACCATTACACAGGTAGATATGGTCAAATTCGGGAGTTAATTACACCACCTGAGTGACACCTGGTCGCCCTCATCAAGACCCACACGTAGCTCTCCCACTCACGTGACTTAAGGTAAAAAGGTACAAGACATCACTATACAGGTAAACGGGGGGATATTGAGCAAATTACACCAGGTAAAAGTGTTCGTGTTGGGCCGCTCTCTCAGGTGAGATAGGTGTACCAGGTAACTATTTTTACCAACGATTTAATATTCTTGTAACGTATCAAGGCTTAACACCTGATCATATTATTATTATTATTGTTAGTAGTTGTAGCATTATTATTATTATTATTATTATTATTATTATTATTTTGTACCACAAACCAATACTAATAGGACAAATATGATTATTACTTTCATTACTTGATTCATATACCTAATACTAACAGGTGAACATATCTTACAGGTGAAGTCGTTAGGGAAAACAAGTTTCAATTTATTCGCGATATTTTAAAGTTTGAAGTAATGTATTTCTTCTTGTGGTAAATGTACAAAATAAATTACTGATTCACACACACACACACACAGAGTAAAGACAACGTTAATGTTCTACACGCCGCTTGACCTTTACTGGATGAGTGAGAGGCTGCAATTTAGGTGTTGGAGACCCCCTAGGAGGCCATGTTACCCCCCTAGGAGACCGTTTCACCCGTTAAGTCAGGTAATGGAGACCCCCCTTAGGAGACATGTTAGCCGTTAGGTCAGGTGCTATCCACGTCAGGCAGGTGACCCCACTAGGAGGCTGTGTGGTAACTCAGGTCAAGCTCCCGGTCTCCACTCCCACCACCAACCTACACGTGTCTGAACTGCGACTTCCCACACACACACACCTCAGAGTGAATCACTACTGACTGCCCTAACACTAGGTTCAACTCCGCGGGTCAAAACATTCCACTTACTAAATTCAATGTCAAGCAAATCATTTATCACCTCCAAGATCTTTTGCACCTATAAACGCGACAATTAGCCATGCACGAGTGACGTCAAGGCATCCAGTTTAGCCAAGAGTTCTGGGTGGGCACACAGCCTTGGCCTAACGGTGCTGCCCGCCTCTACCCCTACAGGTATAATGCAGGCAAGACCTGTTCCCTCAGCTGCGCCACGCTACACGGGCCGCAGACTCTATTACTGATAAATCGACTTTAAGTAATCCCATATGGAATTTACATACCCGGGGGACGACCCAGCCCAACCACACGGTGAGGTAGGCTGTGAAGACCCGACACAGCAGGTCTGAGTTGGAGCACCATCTTGCCACCTGTTGCTTGTCCTGCATGGTGGCCGGGGTGCTCCCTCCGCCGCCTTCTGCGCCTCTCGCTCCCCCACAACGGCACTGGCACCTCCTGACGCTGCCATCATAGCACTGACACCGTCCTGAGTCTCTTACATAAGGTGTCGCATCATCTTTGGCATGCATTTAAAGCTCTTGGTGTAGTTTAGTTTTCAGTACATAAAACACAACGGTCACTTGTCTCTCACACTACCACTGGTGACGGCAGTGCATGACACGTGCTGGGACACACAGGCACGAGCATCCAGGGACAAGAGTGTGTTATGTCCCCGCATATCTGGCTGGTGGCACTCGTGATGTACCTGGGCCAGAGGTCACTCAGCCCCACCATCACACACTCGCCCGCCTGAGGCACTAAACACCCAGGGTTATCCAGATTCCGTCACGTTTACACGATAGGATACACCCCCACAGGGACACAAAACACAAGGACAATCGCGACAACGTGTGGACGGGTGGTACGTGTACCGCCTGTCTTCCCTACGGCGCCTCACGACGCACTGAGCACAGAGCTACGCTGGACCCCGCCACCACGGCCGCCTCCACCAATACTCACTCCAGCATCACCTCTTTCACAACCCCTCTCATTAATTCCCACGGTACCTGCTCCCGGGTCTGCACGTGAGCGAATATAAAATATAAAATCTGGCGTCGTATCAACAAACTGATACAGCATATTTCACACGTGGTGGTGGAGAAAATCTCCATATTCGTAATGGTTACCCAAACTTTGGGACAACTGGGCGGCTGTGGCAAGAGTGAGTCAGCCAAGCGAAAACAGTGACTGGGCCCAGCAGACTCAAGGTTCCTCGCCCACGACAAGCATCACTTCCCTCAATTACCCATCACCACAAAGACACTCTGTTCTCAGCCTAACAAACTCAATAAAGTGAAACGAGGGGAAAAGTCCCTGGACTCCTGGATCGTCAACTGGGCTCAGCGGACGTCGAATTTCCTTTCACCTGCCAGACTCAAAAAGCGTAACCTGCCCCCCCTCCCTCCGTCGTCCTCACCACCAAGCCTCCACCATTGACTGTGTACCACCATTCATTATACTTACATCAGGGTCACACACGCCCCTTATGCACTCTACCACAATGGGAAAATAGTGATGTCAACCATTTTTTATGACAACTTTAACAAGGAACCATCCCAGGTGATTCAGCGCTGAGGTCCTGAGTCATATTCAGATTAGGAAGTGACACATCAATGAATAACCTCCACGAAACAATTAGTTGGTCACCTGGTCAAGCTTCAGTAAACCTTTATGGTGAGACTTTCAGTACACTTGAGTGTCCTGACCTAACCTATGTCTCATCCTGCCATCTGCCATTGACCTTATCCTCTCTCACCTTCACACCCCCCATTACCAGGTTGATAGTATCTTTCTCTTCTACTTCCTATATCCTCATCCTTCCCCTCTAAGTATACAGGTGAGTGTTTATCATCGTCATCAAGGGTATTTTTATGATTTTTTTTTCGCTCCGTTAAGACGAACATGAAAACACTTTCCCCGGGTGACGTTCGGTATCTAGTCACCACCGCACCCTTGACCCGTCACATAAGTTCCTCCTCCAGACCCTCCGCCCTGATGCACTGACTTGTCCTTCTGACTCATGACACCTTCGTCTGCCTTTGGTCCTACACCGTCAAGATGGCAAACACCAACTCCATATTTGTTTCCCTGTTGGGCGCCTTTGTTTCCTCGTGTCAGTGTGGGGCAACTGTGAGTAGGGAAAATCTTTGCTGCCGATCACACAGATTTTAACTTCATGAAAAACAACAGCCATATTTTACCAATAAAACACAAACATCACCTTCACTCGATTACATTACCTGAACACCATTAAACTAATCTTTCCAGGTATTTTCCTTCTTCCACTAATGTCGGTCTCTTGTTCCTGCTAATGCCTACACGGTCCTGTAGTCACCTAAGCGTGTAAGTTGTCCCTCAGGTCCTCTCTCTCTCTCTCTCTATCTCCACCTGACCCTCCCTTCTTCTCCCCTAGGTGTCCCTTTTAACAGATAAGACAGCCCTAGAAACCGCCGGGGTGCTGGAGGCGAGATGTCCAGGTGAGAGGTGACTGGCAGGCTGAGCGAGGTGCCAAGCATGATTCATTCGACCTAGTTAACGTACCTGGACCAAGGACGCACCTGAACTCAACCTGACAACCACAAGTTATCATTACCACCATTACTTTTATTCAAGTACCACCACCATGACCTCCCTGACACCACCAGTATCAACAAGAACTCATAATGTGACCACTACCAACAGTCATCACCCCTGCCACCACCACCTATCATCACCCCTGCCAACGATCACCCCTGCCACCACCACCTACCATCACCCCTGCCACCACCTACCATGGGTTTAACACATCACCAGCTACCATCATGACCTGACCTTATTCGCAACCACCAAGATTACATCACCAACCCTATGACGACATAAGTAATAACATTAAGCAACAGTTAATCTACTTATGTTATGTTAGGTCAGGTTAGGTTAGAAGAGGTCAAACCTTCATCTAACACCGTGTACAAAAATTCTGCTGTTAAGTGTACACGGTAAATCACACAATACACCATTCACAAAAATAACCCGATGACGACACGGTAAGAATAGTGACCCCGTGTTGATGGTGTGTATAGGTGAAGCACTACACCAGTTCCTACAACACCTGTGGGACTCGGGCTGTTCCTGTGTGTGGTACGCCAGGTGTAAATATTCAGGGGTAATCGTGGGAGGGGGAGGTAAGACTGATGGTCAAGCTCATTCTATGATAAACTGGTCCATTAAATAGGAGTAATACCCTCCACAACCCTCCTGACGCCCCTCCCAATGACCTGCCTAACAACATCCCTCCCTCCCTCCCTCCCTCCTTCCTTCCTTCCTCCCTCTTCCACAAAATTCACTCCCTCTCCACTTCGATTCCCCCCCTCCCCCCACCATGACCCCAGTGGACCTGCCTACTCCGACGACCCTGTGTGTTATGCAATGAAGCCAGGGGCATCAAGGGGTCACCCACCGAATCAACAGTCACGATTTAATGTGTTGCAGAACTAGTGGCCATCTGGGCTACCGGTAAAAAGCTTAACCCACTACCAGTTCTTATTTCAAAACACAAGAGTTAATGGAGTCTACTGACCCCTGGTGTAAGGGGTCCACCTCTGAGCTGGATAACATAGCCTGGGGTTACCAAATACAATATCAAACATGGTGGCCCTGTAGTAAAGGGATTAAACCCATAACTGAGGACTGGACACATTTAACTATCATCAAATCCAATGTAACTTCAATACACTCTAAATAACCAATCACGTGTTGGACAGTAGTTAAAAGTAAGCGTGTCTGATTGGTCCTCACATCTTGTTATGGGTAAGAATTTGACCCACGATTGTCTAAGAGAATAAGGAGTTGTATGCTCACACTTTCTGGCCTTAGTTCAACCCCGGAGGTCCTCAGGAGAATAGTTCAGTCGACCATTAGCGTCCACCATGATGGGGCGTCTTTCCAACCAGGCGACCATATGAGGGAGTCCAGGCCGGCTTACTAAGTGCCCAGTGACGAGTAAGGTGTGCCACTCCCTCACCTGCCCCGCCCTCACTCACCTGTGTTTACCTGTATCTCCTACTAGGTACAAGTGTCCTCTGTAGTGTGGGGTGTTCTCCAGGTGTACTCATGTCTCCTGGTGTAACTATGTCTTTATGTCTCCAAGTTTAACAATGTCTCCAGGTGCAGGCAGCATCAAGGTCGTGCCCCGCGTCCTCCAACAACTAAAACGTCTCCAAGGCCAAGGATGGGTACATGTGAGTCTCCACCTCAACATGCTAATAAGAAGGAGACCACCTGGAGATCTTTCAACCACCACTACCACCTGCTTCACCCATCCCCATGAGTCAGACATCCTGAGTCACCCAACCCTTCCGGAGTTTTATGAATCACCCCCATGAGCTTCAATCACCCCATATACTCACTCACCCATTCATTCATTCTCACTCATTTAACCTCATTCTGTTTACCTACCCCAGTAACCCCATCAGCCCCCTCCCATTCACTCTAAGCCAGTCAATATTAATTTCCTGTCTCTCTCTTCCCTCCATTCCTCTGAGTCTGTATTCTCTCCTCTCTCCCTCCGTCAGGTTGAGTCACTTGGGCGAGTCACTTCCGCCGGTGGTTTCCCTTTTAAGTTTAGTCACCAGGCAGCGTTAGTCACGTCTCCATAGTAGTAGACAAGGTATACTACACGTTACCGTAATTTGAGTCGTTTTTTCATCCATCAATCTTCCATAATATGACTAAGCATTATCATATTTCGATCAATCGTCCGTATTTCATCAATCTCCACTCCGTAATACCGTCATTTGAGTCAATAGGCATGCAATACGTATATGTAATCAGCCGTACGTAGTTAAATCCGTGCAAGACGTAGCAACAATCACCCGTACGTAGTTAAACCCGTGCAACGAGCAGAGCCATACCCCTTGAGCCATGCAACATGTAGTAATGACCCCAGAGAGCCATGCAACACACAGCAATGACCATCATAGGAAGGAGGGGGGAGGGGCAGGGGAGGGGCAGGGGGAGGGGGTATCTCGGGTAACGGGTCTTGGGGCACAAAAAACAACACTGGCACCTCCATCATCCCCCGCCCACGCCCGCTCAGGTCACCCACGCCCACACACACACACACAGACACACATACCAGCTTGGGTCACACACACACACATCCTGTTATTTCCAGTTGAGACACCCACACTAACACACCCAAACCACACCCGCCCAAGTCATCCACGCCCATAAGTTCCACAACCCTACACCCCCCAACCCCACCCCCACCTCCTCCAACCCTACCCCCCACCTCCTCCAACCCTACACCCCCCACCTCCTCCAACCCTATCCCCTCCTCCAAATCCTAGAGACTCCTTCAAAACATGACATATGATCCGCCTTAATTAGAGACAAACATGGTATTACGAATATGAGTGACAGTCAAGTCTCCTCTCTCTCTCTCTCTCTCTCTCTCTCTCTCTCTCCAACATAGCTTCACTTCCACCTCTTTACCTTCGTCACAGACCATCATGATACTACACAACCCTTTCACACACACACACACACACACAACACACACACACACACACACACACACACACACGGCACATTATTGTCTATACCTGGTCGTGAGAGGCAGGTATGTATGTATGTATGTATGTATGTATGTATGTATGTATGTATGTATGTATGTATATGTATGTGTGTGTGTGTACTGGCATTGTAGACAAGTGTAAGGTTAGATGGGTAAGGCTAACGAGGCCATTTAAACCAAGAGGCAGTTAAGAGGAGTATCGGACAGGAGAGGAAGTATTTGGACAGGAGAGGAAGTACGGACAGGAGAGGAGTACGGACAGGAGAGGAAGTATCGACAGGAGAGGAAGTATCTGAGCAGGGGAGGAAGTATCGACAGGAGAGAGGAAGTATCGGACAGGAGAGGAAGTATCGGACAGGGAGGAAGTATCGGACAGGAGAGGAAGCAGGACAGGAGAAGTATCGGACAGGAGAGGAAGTATCGGACAGGAGAGGAATCAAAGTAAAGAGGAAGTGTTGTGTTCTCAGCCAAGTCATGCTTAAGGAGCACAATAATTACATATCATTAGCATCGGACAATAACCACCCCTTAATGACCTCCGTAAACCTAACCTAACCTAATATAACCACCCCTTTAATGACCTCCGTAAACTTAACCTAACCACCTTAATTACTCCCCATAAACCTAACATAATCTAACCACCCTTAATTACCCCCATAAACCTAACCTAACCACTCCTAAATTACCCCCATAAACCAACCTAACCACTCCTAATTACCCCCATAATCCTAACCTAACCACCCTTAATTACCCCCATAAACCTAACCTAATCTAACCACTCCTTAATTACCCCCATAAACCTAACCTAAACTAACCAAGCCAAACCAAACCTAACCACCCCTTAATTACCCCCGTAAACCTAACCTAACCACACCTTAATTACTCCCTAAACCTAACCTAACCTTAATTACCTCTTAAGGCTTTTATAACAACGGTGATGAGTCATTAAGGTCAACAGTATACGGTATTATGTTTACTCAGTAATGCATGAGTCTTGTACGGCTCTGTGTTTGTCTTTTAGAAGCATTCAAGAAGGTTTCCCTATTGTGAGACTTGACTGCTTGAGACCCCCATCTCTCACTTCTCCCTCCTCTCAACCCCCTCTCACATCCCTCTCACTGCCGCTGTACAGTTTTCCGCTCCTGAGTGTTTGCTGAGTGAAAGCATTCGGCAAGCAATTCTGAATACTGATGTTTGATATTATGTGTGTGTGTGTGTGTGTGTGTGTGTGTGTGTGTGTGTGTGTGTGTGTGTGTGTGTGTGTTTTATTGTCAAGATTGCGGTTGGTTATACCAATGAACCTTTAACCAATGCCTGATCTAGAAACTTCACCGAACACAAGTCGGAAATAAAATCATTCCACAATAACACGACCCTGAATGTTTCCCTCGTGGGAAGTTTCCTGGTGGTGTGTGTGTGTGTGTGTGTGTGAGAGAGAGTAAATGGGAAAATGCTCAATTGTGTCTGGGGAAATCACCTTCATTGAACAGGGAAAATACGGATATGGTGAAGGGCTTTGGGGCAGCTGGTTGGTGTGTGTGTGTGTGATACTGTTATCACCACCATTATCAATACTACCACCATCATTATCACCACTACAACAATTCAACCATTATCAATACCACCACCACCACCACCACTACCATACAAGACAAGTAGACGGACGAGAGTAAACAGACACACTGACGAAGCTGTCTTAGAGTGTCTGTCAGTACCCAGCTGTTGAGAGATTAGATAAAAGTGGAGCTGTTCAGACGATGCCGAGAGAAGAGTTAACACAGCATCAGTAGTAGTGGTAGTAGTAGTAGTAGTAGTAGAAGTAGTAGTAGTAGTAGTAGTAGTAGTAGTGGTCAAAGGAGATTGCTGACTCTGAACATCAAAATTCACTTAAGCTCACGGCAGCCCTCACTGACCACATAATAGCCCAGAATGCAACAGAAGTGGACACCAGCGAAGTTAATAAGATCCGTAGTTCCATTACAACAGATCGGCAGCACTGCCAAAATGACATGTTGCAGCAACTATTGCTGCAGGTTCCAGAAAATTTGACAAAAAAGTAGCTATAGCGCAGGAGGTGGGCGCCTCGAACTGGTTAACTACGTTACCGATAAGGGCAAATGGTTTCAGCCTTAACAAACAAGAATTTACAGATGCCATTGCTCTAAGGTACGGTTGGCCAGTAGATGGTTTGCCCTCCCAATGCGTGTGTGGCTCTTCCTATGATGGCGATCACGCCATGGTCTGCAAGAAGGGGGGCTTCATATGCATGAGGCATGACGAGGTAAGGGATCTCACAGCAAATATGTTGAAGGAAATCTGCCGGGACGTCATGGTAGAACCGACCCTCCTTCCACTGGATGGCGAGATCTTCCAACACAGGACTTCAAACACATCTAACGAAGCCCGTGTGGACGTCAGTGCTCGAGGATTCTGGACGCGGGGACAGCGAGCTTTCTTCGACATCAGGATTTTTGATCCCATGGCCGTTTGTCACCGTAACCTAGCTCTCGATGCTGCGCATAGGAGGAACGAGAACGACAAGAGAAGGGCATATGGGGAGAGAATTCAAAATGTAGATCAAGGCAGCTTCACTCCTCTAGTGTTCACAACCTCTGGTGGGATGGGCCCAAGTGCAAGATGTTTCTATGCCAGACTCGCGGAGCTGATCTCCGAACAGAAGCAGCAGCCCAGAAGTTATGTTACAGCCTGGATGAGATGTCGACTGTCCTTCTCTCTCCTTCGGTCGGCTTTGCTCTGCCTCAGGGGAACGAGAGCTTCTGCCCCTACTCCGACAACTGCTGCAGATATTGACTATGAGGCTACAGTCACTGAATGCCGCATAGATCTGCGGCTCAACTAATTTAACACAGATAGGATAGCTTCTTATGTATTAGGATATTTAATATTAAGGTAAATAAATGGTGGCGAAGGTGTGGCTATTGGGGGAGGCTGGAGGCCATATTAAAAAAAAGTAGTAGTAGTAGTAGCCTACATAAGTCACAGCAGCTTTGAAAACATCATCAGTGGCGACTTGCTGATATAAACACAACAAAAACAATAACAGCTACAACAGAAACAATAACAGCTACAACAGAAACAATAACAGCTACAACCGAAACAATAACAGCTACAACAGAAACAATAACAGCTACAACAGAAACAATAACAGCTACAACATAAACAATAACAGATACAACAAAACAATAACAGCTACAACAGAAACAATAACAGCTACAGAAACAATAACAGCTACAACAGAAACAATAAGCTACAGCAGAACTTACAACGTAAACAATAACAGCTACAACATAAACAATAACAGCTACAACACAAACAATAACAGCTACAACAAAACTAACAATAACACAAACAATCAAAACAGCATAACAAAACAATAACAGTCACAACATAAACAATAACAGCTACAACATAAACAATAACGGCTACAACATAAACAATAACAGCTACAACATAAACAATAACAGTACATATAAACAATAACAGCTACAACAAACTAACAACAACGAGGCAATAACATCTAACGACAATAACAACATAAACAATAACAGCTACAACATAAACAATAACAGCTACAACATAAACAATAACAGCTACAACATAAACAATAACAGCTACAACATAAACAATAACAACTACAACACAAACAATAACAGCTCACAACACGCCAAAAACAATAACAGCTACAACACAAACAATAACATAGCACAAACAATAACAGCTACAACACAAACAATAGCAAACACCCAACCAGAAACAATAACATCTACAACAGAAAACAATACAACACAAGCAATAACAAACAAAGCAATAACAGCTACAACACAAACAATAACAGCTACAACAGAAACAATAACAGCTACAACAACAATCTAACAACTACAACCAAACAATATGGCTACAACAGAAACAATAACACTACACAAACAATAACAGCTACAACAGAACAATAACAGCTACCACAAACAATAACAGCTACAACAGCAACAACAGCTACAGCAATAACAGCTACAACAGAAACAATAACATCTACAACAGAAACAATAACAGCTACAACAAACAATAACATCTAACAGAAACAGCACAGCTACAACAACTAACATTAACAGCGACAAATAACAGCTACAACAGAAACAATAACAGCTACAACAGAAACAATAACAGCTACAACAGAAACAATAACAGCTACAACAGAAACAATAACAGCTACAACAGAAACAATAACAACTACAACATAAACAGTAACAGCTATAGTGACTGAGGGAGAAAGCTACTGACTGAAGGGGAGAAAGGATGGGGGGGGGATCAGCTCGTCATTATTGATACATTTTTTGCGTTCGTATGACTACCTGAGAAAGTCGACGAGTTTCCCACAGCCAGCGTCTGGAGTGCCAAGTCACCTCCCACACACACGCCAACATGGACCATTCTCCCATTGATATCATCGCCTCTCAACCACTCGTATTAAATGAACGGATAGAAAAAAAATTAAGTGGTTCGTCTCATCACATTATCTCAGGGGTTAATGATGTCGTACAGGTGTTAATAATGACCCAAGTGCAAACACAACACAAATGTCAGAGGGAATTAATCTACCTAGATGGTGTTATTGCCTCAGAGCTTTCTTTAACCCGAGTCTCCTGCCCTCTCCCACGCTACTTGAAAGAGGGCAGGCAGGCAGGTAGGTACGTAGGTAGGTTGGTTGGTTGGCAAGCAAGCACCTGAGGCTGAGCAAGCATGAAGCTGACGTTACAACACATCTGGTGACGACAGCACTTGTAGTTCACCTCATGACAAGTATCAAGGTGAACCCACACACACACACACACACACAGAGCTAATTACTTTACCTTGTTGGTCGTAGGGTGGTTAACCCCAGACACTGTAGCAGGAATATTGATTTGATGATACTTTCGATGGACGATGTACGAATTATACTCATACACGAGAGTAACATGAGTGGATGTTTTGTTCATACACGGATCACACGCTCACACGAGGTTCTACTGGCGTACTTCTTAATTCCCGATGGAGAACTGAAGGAGGTGTAAGTAGAGGTCGACCAGTCCTAAAATATCTCTCTACAGGTCCTCAACACAACACCAGTAGTACACCTTGATGGTCCCTGGACGTGTCACTGGTAATAAGGCTCACCTACTGCCAGGACGTCTCACCTGTAACTGAGCCACAACTTCACCACCAACAGTTTGTAAAATCCGTCTTCCTGTCTGAGTGAGCCAAATTCACAGTACAGTAAGCGTTCAGTTCTGCGAATGTACCTGCAGAAGGATTAGTCAGGGCTATCCCATCCCTGGCAGTCAAGTGAGGGAGGGAGGGAGGGGGTGAGGGCGGGAAGGGGAAGAGGGGGGGGGGGCTCCTCAGTCTCGGTGCAAAGCGTGACGTCATAGTGTTCTGAGAAGCGGTCTCCTGGCATCACTGTCATATCCGGCCACAGGAACGCGACCTCTATCCGGCTACTCTCTCATTCTCATCTGAGGTCACTTAATCTTATCCATTATAAACTTTGATAACAATTTTCCTATTTTTTCTCTATTCTACAAAAAAAGTGAATAAACCTAAGCGTTTCTATTACGTCGTTGATGACGCGGCAGCATACATCAAGGTGGGCAGTTGGGGCCTCGGGAGATCTTCATTGACTAGGTATAAGACTGGACCTTGAGTGGCCTTCAGTCGGGAGTAATGTGTAAATGACTGTCCCTCCTCGTCTTTAATGGCGTAGTGGAGCCGAGATATGGCAGGCGTCCAGGAAAGGAGGGAGGGACGTGAAGGAGGTGGAGGAAGAGCCCAACATTACCATAAAAACGTCCTTAGCCTGAAGGAAATCTTACACATTCCCTCCTTCGCCTAAACATTGTCTTCGCTGTTTGTTTACTTCCCACACTGACAGTGGTAAGTTCCCTCAGTTTCCCCGAGTGATACCTAGAAGGATGACCAGCCCAAGGACCAGCCCTAGGACCAGCCCAAGGACCAGCTCACAACATTACCGACTGAGTGTTTGACGACAAAATACCTCCACTTACTTCACCTAAACACGAACCGGTTATAAGTATATTGACTTTAGGATTTCTTCAGAGGGTAAAACACAAATTTCAAAATCATTTTCACATTCCAGATCCTGTGTGAGAGATGGAAGTGGGAAATATTGTTAAGGAAATAAATCTTTTTATAGGTTAGTTTGGTTGATGACGTCCTCACTACTAAATGATTTAATTCTGGAACGTAATTTCAACATTCTGAATCCCCGCGTTGGTGGGGTAGAAGCGCTTGTCACTCCCACGAGACTAGATTCTTCATGATTGTCAATAGTTGATGCTGTGAGCGTGTGGACCACTGACCACACATACACACACCCTCCCACAAACACTCTGACCCCGTTGCCCGTATACACCTGGATTCCTTCTCACCCGGCGACCGAAAGAAAGTGAAAACTAAATTAATTCAGTCATTAAATCCTTTTACTTTTTAACGTGTTTAAACAGACGTCACCACCCACCCCTCGGGTACCACAGGACCAGCGGGGTATCTGGTGTTTACTGTCTTAACCTAACCCAACCTAACTTAACCTATCCTTGGGTAAAGCTTGGGTAAAAATCCATCAGGTAATTCCACAAAAAAATATCTTAAAAGCGAAAACTAAACACTACACCAACACAACCTTAATTATCACAACACCTCATCACAACACCTCATCACAACACAATCCAGATACACGGGGCATTCACCTTCCTTTATGCAGTCGGCGTGCGAGCTGGAATAAAAACCAGGATATCCTCAGGAAGTTGAAGACGCCTCACAAACACGCGCCGCCCAGATATCAAGGTCCCTCCAGCCCTCCATCTATACTCTGGAGGCAGCGACGCAGGACGAACACCCAGGTAATAAGGTCCCTCCCCCCCACCTGTTACCTAAAACCATATATCTGTCCAATACGGCTACACATCTGTCTCAAAGCCCCTCACTTGTCCCTAATACCCTGCACCTGTCCCTAATACCCCACACCTGCCCAATACCCCACACCTGTCCCTAATACCCCCTACATCTGTCCTTAATGCCCTACATACCTATCTCCCAAGACCCCACACCTGCCCCTAATACCCCACACCTGCCCAATACCCCACACCTGTCCCTAATACCCCCTACACCTGTCCCCACACCCCACACCTGTCCCACACTCTACACCTGTCCCTATGACCCCAACACCTGTCCCTAATACTCCACACCTGCTGTCCCTTTAAGACCCTCAAACACCTTGGTCCCCACACTCCCATTAATCCCTAATAATTCCCCACACCTGTCCCTAAGACCCCAAATACCACCTGTCCCTAATAATTCCCACACCTGTCCTTGGCTACCCCACACCTGTCCCACACCCCAACACCTGTCCCAATACCCTACACCTGTCCCTAATACCCCTACACCTGTCCTCCACTACCCCACACCTGTCCCTGCATACCCCCACAACTGCCCCACACCCCACACCTGCCCAATACCCCACACCTGTCCCTAATACCCCCTACACCTTAATACCCTACACACTTATCTCCCAAGACCCCACACCTGTTCCTACTCACCAACACACCTGTCTACTGGAAACAACTCGTCCATGATCTCCCCAAAACACCTGATTAATAATTTCCTTCTGTTCTACTCTCAGTATTTCCCTTCCTCTCCCACCCCTTCCCCCTCCCCTCCCCCAGCTAATCTCTGTCCCCTGATGATGAAGAAGAATAAAGAAAACTCCTTAACACGTCACACAGTCATGACAAGACATCAATTCAATACCCCGCCATTTCCTGCGCCTATGAGGGAGGAGTCAGGCAGATGCAGCTGTTGTTGTTATTACCTTAGTGAACAATGAGAGCGGTTAGCGAAAAATCTGAGGAGGAAATTAGTTAAACACAAAGGAAGATTTTGGGTATGCTGATGATATAATGAAGATAAATATGAATAAGTAGGTAAATAAAAAAATAAACAAACACACAACTAAAAAAAATAAAAAAAAATAATGAAAATAAAACGTCAATTAACGGTAGGATGACGTCACTAACAGGAACATAAACAGAATGAAGAGTATAAGTAATTCACCACAACAGAGAAACAGATGGAATTACATAACCCAACAGATGTGTCATGTTATGTTATTTGAATGGCGGCAATAATGTATTTATTTCCGGTCTGTTAACGGCTTGTGAGATGCAACCTGATAATGCGCACACACACACACAAACACACGCAGGCCCAGAATCGTGCACGCGAGTAAGTTTGTTGGTGGACGACACACGCACTCAACCACCTACTCCACCACCACACTCCACTTCATCCCACTCCGCCACACATCTCTCCACCACCTACACATCCCTCCACACTCCCTTCATAGTACATACACCCTTCCACATCCCTCCTCCACCCCTTCAGAGTCCACACCCTCCCATTCCACAACCACACCATCCACCCACTCCCCCCCCCCTCCCTCCCCTCACACCGACACCAAAGAAAATGTACCACGAACGTTAATGAGAGACTATAACAAATGCTCAAGTTACTGTTTGTAGAAAGTGGGAAGGAAGGAATGGAGTTAGAGAGGGAGGAATGAAGGAAGGGGGGGAGGAATGAATGAAGGAAGGGAGGGAAGAAGGAATGAAGGAAAGTATGAAGGAAGGAAGGAAGGACGTCCCTAACTCACTTGGTCAATATTTAATCAATGATAGCAGTGGGTTAGTCTCTATACGTCCCCTCCCTTGGTGTCCCTCCCTTAATTAGACAGTGTCCCTCCCATGTCCCTCCCTTAGTGTGGTAGTGTCCCTCCCTTAGTGTGGTAGTGTCCCTCCCATGTCCCTCCCTTAGTGTGGTAGTGTCCCTCCCATGTCCTTACCCACTTGGGTCTCAAGAATAACCAAGTCCACCCATTCACACCCACGTCTTGTTGCTGCCCCTTGTAAACACGCCCATGTTTAATGTACGTGTGTGTGTATGTGTGTGTGTGTGTGTGTGTGTGTGTGTGTGTGCGATATATATAACCTACCACCTGCATAGCCAAACAAGAGCCTACTACCTCGACCCCTAACATGTAGAGCTACGACGCGCAAAATACAAAAGCAAAACCTTATCTCCCATTACTAAGAATTCACAATTTACGACGGCCGGGGAAATTGGGTTAAGCTTGTGAAATATACCTGAGTTTGACATCATCTTACCTCCTCCCCCTCATTACCTAAAGTAAATTACCTGCAATGGGAAGTAATTAGGAAATGTGTGGAGACTGTAGCTTCCGTGACCTAGCAAGGTGAAGGTCGAGAGAGAGAGAGAGAGAGAGAGAGAGAGAGAGAGAGAGAGAGGGGGGAAGAAGACAAGGCAGCAGGAGGGAGGGAAGAAGGGGGAAGAGAGACAGGGAGGATGACCAAAAATAACCCACACCAATACCTCAATCTCTCCCTCCTTCTCCCTACCTAAACCACCCACCAACTCTGGCATCACTGCACCAATTACCCAACACTGCCACACAAACTATAGCCATTATGTCCCGTGGTGGATTATATTCGGGCGATCCACAGGTGATTCTTAACGTCTTGATTCAGGTATGTTGATTAATTCATTACAAACCTGTGTTAATTATCTTCAGGTATAACGAAAGACTTTTATTTAGGCTTGTTATTTTTGTCTAGACTTACGAGAGGAGTTTAGGGTGTAAGAGAGAGATAAATAATAGAGAAGAAGAAAAAGAAGGAATTGAGGAAGAAAGATAAGAATTAAAGAAAAGAGAAAAGGAATTGAGAAAGAAAGATAAGAATTGAAGAAGAATGAGAAAGAATTATTAGCTGCGCCGTGATCACAGGTCGCCCCATCAGTGTCACGATATAACCATTAAAACACGCGAGGTCGGGAGGTCCTGCAGAAGTATTGACGTAATCCTTAAAGGAGCGTCTCAGGTCCCACCACAGGAAAGTGTATCGGTCAAGGTCCTTCCTGGATTCACTCAAGGACCTTCCACCCCCTCCTAAGGTCAGGGTCTGGCTGGTTATTTATAGGAGTGTCCTGATGCACCTCAGGGTATCATGCAAGGTCCTCACTGCTCGACGCTCTGGAACCCTTGCCACTTGGGGCTAGGCGGTGTAACTGGTCAGTGAACTCTCAAACTACCTCAACCACGGGTATTGTACAGGGTCTTCCAGTCGAGACAACCCGGGACCAGCCCTCCATAGGTCTGGTTGGCCTTTACTGGAGCGCCCAAGCACGGTGGTCTCGGCTGAGCTGGGCCACCTGGGATCTTACCTTCAAGTTCAGGGATTGGCAAGATTGTCCTACTGGATCACCGAGAGACCGCGTTACCTAACCACCCGGGTCAAGGTCTGCTGGCCTGGGTCATAAGAGTCACGTCTCGTGGTCACAGAGGCACCTGAAGCTAAGCCTCATTAAGGTGTGGGGGGGGGGGAGGAGGCGCCAGTGACTCGCCTCACGCCACCATAATCTGACTCACTGCTGGGTAGGAACGCTGACACCTGGTACACCACAATACTGCGTTACCATCATCTAGATTCTAACAACTTGTGATCACATTACGACATAAACATCAATAAACATATAACGCTACACAACGCCCTCTCTCGTTCTACCAGCACATTACCTAAGCAGGAACACAGTAGTAGTAGTAGTAACGTTGTTTGTGTAGTAGTAGGAGGAGAAGCAGCGGCAACAGCTTTGGGCCAGGCTTGTCACGGGGTCACGGAAGCTTAGCTACGGCTGCGTACCGCACCCGCAACTCTGGGTCCTGATGCATGCGACTAGGACAAGAACAGTGTAATTGGCGGCACGCGAACTAGTCACCACACAAACCAACTTATGAGCGTAATGAGCTGATGCTACGATGTTTTTCCTATTTACCAGAAACTTTCCTGAGTTTGTTGTGATGTTGATGATCCCGCCAGTGCCAGAATCAGGAGCAACACACACACACACTTACAATAACTATTAACCATCATAAATCATACTAGTATCTTGATTCGTGACCCCCGATACACCAGGCGAGGTCACGCGAAGTCACACCAACACACACGATGACACACAACAACAAAAACATTCAACAACAACAACACCCCAAGTCAAACAAAAACAAAACTATCATTCAAAACCCAGAACACAATTTATTTCTTCTACGGAATTGAAAGTAAAAATAAGACAACACTTTCTTCCTCCCTGTGTCTCTCTTTCTGTCTGTGTCTGTCTCTCCCTGTCTATCTGTCTCTGTCTCTCCCTGTCTATCTGTCTCTGTCTGTCTTCCTTGCCCACCAATTTTGTGTCGTTTCCCTAATACACTAATCAGATGGCTCCTCACGTCTCCAGTCCAGTTTAGTTTAGGTTAGGTTAGGTTAGGTTAGGTTAGGTTAGGTTAGGTTAATCCTTCAGTGAAATAAGCTGAGGTCTAGATTCTTCAGGAGATCCGAATCCACAAGTAAACAAATAAAATTAATGTGTTCTCACGTCTTCAATCTGGGGTAAGAATCACATTGGGTAAACCTGTGAACCTCGAGGCCAGGGCGTGAGCTAGAGAGAGAGGACCAGCACCCGGAAACTCGCTCCCGTGCACAAATATGTCCCGTTGTAACCATTACTCACCTGGCCCTAGGGTAATCAATACACACACACACACACAGACACACACACACACACACACACACACACACACACACACACACACACACACACACCTGGATTACATTTACCACAGTATGATTTTCTGACAACATGCAACAAGGTCCTTGAAAACAATATGATGAAGCAACACACAAAGCAAGGAGTAATATGTAACTAATTACCTGTCCAGTATGGAACTCACGCAGAGGGCAAGATCAGGTGTTGTGCATGACAGTCTGACGGGTGGAAAGGTTAGGGGGAGGGGAGGAGTGGAGGGGGAGGAGGGAGGGGGAAAGTGGTGATATGAGTGAGGAGAAGGTAGTGTGAGGAGGAGAGATGGGCAATATGAGAGGAGACGGGTAGTATGAAGGGAAGGGAGGACGGGATGGGGGGAGACGGGATGTAGGGATGGGGGAGGATGGGATGGGGGAGGACGGGGATGGGGGAGGAAGGGGATGGGGGAGGACGGATGGGGAGGACGGGGATGGGGGAGAAGGGATGGGGAAGGAAGGGGATGGGGGAGGAAGGGGGTGAGGGGAGGGAATCATGACTGTACCACATTCGTCCCATTTGCTCATGTATAATCAATCTTGTTCACTGTGGCTGCCCGTCCACCTCAACACCCCTTACCCCTTCCCCTCTTCTCCCCCCACACACTCTCTCTTTCCTCCTCCTTGTACCAACCCTTTCACCTTTTCTCACGCCCACACGCCCACACACACCCTCACGCGCACTCTCTCTTTCCTCCTCCTTGTACCAGCCCTTTCACCTTTTCTCACGCCCACACGCCCACACACACCCTCACGCGCACTCTCTCTTTCTCTCTCCTCATCCTTCCAATTCTCTCACTCGCTCATTCCTCCTCCTCCTCCTCCTCTGTTCCCTAGTGTCCTCCTCCACAATCCTTAGTCTCTCCCTCAATCGTTACACCTTGCCTCCCCAATCCGCCTCCCTCACCTGTCGGATATCCACACAAAGACCCACCACACAGTTCCAGTTACACCCCACTACTCTATCCATCTACCCACACAATCCACATATACCTATAACACTCATTCACTTACCTCTATCTTCATTATAAACTCGTAAGGTAAAATAACTTTATGAAGGGCCAACAAACCTATTATAAAAATACTCAAACATATTTATTTTCTTTTATAAATTAGTAATATATAAATTCCCCCTTTTTAAGACATCTACTTATAAACGTATCTATATTAACATAACCCGGAAGATATTAACATTAATATCAAACACCTTCCTTCACTAACACAACCCGGAAGAAAGTAATGTTTATATTATTGGTCAACATTTCAAGACGTTCCGTGTATGGCGGCGTCAACTCACGCCACCAACGTCCGGTAAAAATAATGTAATGGAACACGAGAACCAACACGGAACGTATAATGACCAAACAATCCTTCATAATTCTGCAACTTGGGAGTGACTTGAGGACCCACCCGGAGGTAGTACGCTGTAGTTGGGGGTGGAAAAGGGTGGGTGTTGTATCGACCACTGTTCTGAGGGGAGGGAGGGGAGGGGAGGAGCAGAACGACGGGTGACTCTTGCACGCTAACTCCCCTTCCCTTCCCCTCCTCCCCACCCTTCCCCTCCTCCCCACCCCTCCCCAACATTGTCGTTATTACAGGTATTGTCACAGTCCTTGATACCAGTAACTCCCAGCGACCATGTCAACACGGAAACCTCCCTCAAATATATATATATATCTCACCGACTCGACCACACAAATTACCGTCCACTGTTATTGTAGACACTGTCGCGCTTCGTAAACCATTCTCTATGTCCCCCCCTTTCACTACCACTACACATGTATCTACCATTACTACCATCACACCAGTCTACCATCCTTACCATCACCACTAGCCACCATTACTCCCTACAACACCACCACCTTCCTAACCACAGTCCAACCCAACAACCCCTCACCCCCATTACAACCTGGCAACTCATTCAACCAATCGATCCATCACCACCAAGACACAACCCTTCGCCCCCCACCCTACACAACCTCCCCCTTCCTCCTCCCTTCACAAACCCCTTCCTCCTACCCCCTCCCTTCACAAACCCCTCCCCCCTTATGTACTCCGTGACGTAAACCATTAACTAACCTTCCCTTTATCACCCCTCCAGGTAAATCAAGACTCAGGTGGGGAGGAACTGGTCGAGATACTACGTGGTGATTACTTACCTTGATAATTATTACCTGTCCCCCCCCCCACCCTCTCACCTGGCTAGTTCGTCCCTCCTTCCTTCGCTCCTTTATCCTTCCCTTTGTTTATTCTAATTTCCTTCCTCATTTTCCCTGCCCTTCTCATGCCATCCTTTCCATTCCATCCTCTTTTCTTACTCTCTCTCCCATTCCCAAATACCTTCTCACCTGTTTCTTCTTACCCCTTCTCTCCTCACCCCCTTCTCATTTCACCTGCTCTCTCCCCTTTACCCAGCATTTCCCTGAGGCTACAAAAGCTTATCAGTGTGTTGTGATCAGTGTGAGGCGCTGTGCTTACTCCCAGCTTGGCTACCCAACACGCGCCAGCCCGCCCACCTGTCTCCACGCTCCTACCTACCCCTCATTCCCCTCCCATTCCCCACCACCCCCAATGTCACGCGTGAGTAGGGATAAGGAGGCAGGAGGTCAGCCTGACACCTTGCTATCCACCCCAGTGCCACCACCCATCCACCCCAGTACCACTACCCATCCACCCCAGTACCACTACTCATCCACCAACAGTTACCACCACTATACCACCCTTCCTCACCACACCACCCACAACCACCAACGAACCCTACTACCACAACAACCACTACATATTCCCTCATCCGCCACATCAAGCTCTTTTCATCTCGTAATACACAATCGTCACGGACTAGCCAAGACTTTCTCAAATCCGATTACACCGGCCCGATACTACAGCCCGATTATACAGATGCTGGGGGCATTAGCATGCTTCACACCATAAAGAGGCCTGAAGAATTTGTGTGGAGGAGGGGAGGGGAGGGGGAGGAGGGGGGAGGAGGGGAAGAAGAGGAGTGAGGGGGAGGGGGGGAAGAGGAGGAGGGGGGGAATTAGGTAGGTGTTGTGAATAAGGTTGGTGAATAGTGGTTACCTCAACTATTATTACTAATAGTCCATTATTATTATTAACTCTACTACTACAATACTACTACTACTACTACCGCTATTACATCCACAATTACTATACTACTGCTGCTATTCCTACTACTACTATTATTAGATTGGCTGAGCTGTTGCTGTTTGTGGCTGCAGGTAATAATAATAATAATAATAATAATAATAATAATAATAATAATAATAATAAAAATAATAATAATAAAAATAATATTAACAAACCCATGAGGGCGATCGTGTCTAGTGGTAGAGCCAACATGACCCCCACACACGCCACACCACACCACACCACACCACACCACACTACGCCACACACCTGGGTTAAGCACCACCATAAAGGACTTAACTTGTGCCATAGTATTAGTAGTGAGGCCCTCGGTGTTATATCACCAGCACATTCTGATAACACCAACTCCCCCCCCCCTCCCCACACTATCAATTTCACACCATCTTACACTACTTGCCACTGTGATTGCTATGATAAACCTCTAATCACCAATTAAAGTCCCGACAGCTGTTTTTCTTTACGTAATGACAATCAATTTCTTAAAAGCTAGAGTTGTTACCACAGTGAAGCTGAAGGGGGAGGGGGGATGGGGAGGAGGAGGTAGGAGAGGGGAAAAGGAAAAGGAGGGAGGAGGGGGGAGAAGAGGGAGAGGGAGGAGAGAGGGAAAAGAGAAAGAAGGAGGAGGAGAGGGGGGAAGGAGGGGAGGGGAGGGGTAATATCCTTAAGAGGAACATTACACCAATTGACTCATCCCAATTTTTTAACAGGGAGTCACCAGAGCATAGATCGTCAGCCAGCCTTAACCTCACCTGTAATTAACTACAGGTAAGTCACACACCACGACACAAACTACAACTCTCCAATTAAATCTTGGTGCCAGAAGCGGTATCATCATCGTCAGGTTTCGTATCACACACACACACACACACACACACGTCGTCAGGTAGAGTCCATTAACAGGTATACATAACCAAAATTAATTAAAATACAGACCAAAACAAGAAACAAATTTTAGTCGTAATGATCAGTAAATGGTGTTTGTCTCCTGGCAGACCATTACCAGCCCCGCCAGGAACAGTTCATTAATCACAACAGGAAAGATCTATTATATATATAAATTTCATCACACAAAGGCTTAACTACTTATGATGGGTAATTACCAGCGGACCTTTTTGGCTGGATACAAACTACTTTACATCCCCCCCCCAACCTAAGCCCCTCATCTCTCGTAGGGAGGGGTGGAGGAACGTGATAGTGAGGGGGGGTGTGGAGGAACGTGGAGCAGGGGTGGATGAACGTGATAGGAGGGGGGGTGGAGGAACGATAGTGGGGGGTGGAGAACGATAGTGGGGGGTGGAGGAACGTGATAGTGAGGGGGGGTGGAGGAACGGGATAGTGAGGGGGGGGAGGAACGGGATAGTGAGGGGATACTAATTATTTATCTCTCATTAAGGTTAAACTAATTATACTAGGGTGGAGTCTTATTTGATCTGAACTCACCAGCAAGCCACACTCCGACATGATTACCCCCACAACACTGACTTCCACCTTCTCTCTCCTTCAAGACCTGACCTCCTCAACTCTTTGTACGTCGTGACCTATAATGACCTGACATGATTTTTTTTACCTATACCTGCTAACCCCTATATATAAATAGAGGGAGAAATAACCTCACCTGACCTCTACCGTCCTTAATTAGGACTTTCTTATTGACCTTACCTGTTGACCTGTTAGCACCCCCACCTGGACCACCTGCCTACCTCACACCTGACCAACCCAAAATAGGTGACTCCATACTCTCTCTCTCTCTCAATGCCTGTACACAGGTAAAAAGTCATTCACCAATAAGGGTCATTTATATATTAATTTACGAGGAATATTCCCAAAGTAATACTTAAAATAATCTGGACTACTATACACGCGGGATACAATTCATGACCTACAGCTATATTACAAGTACAGCCAATACAAGTACGAATACAGTAATTACAAACTACAGGGTGCTGTATTCTGTAGTATTCCGTGGTCAGGCTATATAACCTAAATTAACTACCATAAACTACTAATATCCTCATTATCTTCACTACATTCCACATCTCGATCATTCCTACACGTCCAGCAACAACACACTCAGAACGAGACCCGTGGTGCCATCTGTCGGTCGCCACCACAACTAGTTATGACTCGGGCGTCCCATTTTCTGTGCTACACACTTCACGCACAGACTACGGTAGTATATCAACACAGCACCTCGACCTGAAAACTATCGTGGATTCGCATGTTAAATACCACTAACCTCAAGAATAAACACCCTAACACTACCTCGGGTTTAGGTTAACGTTAAGGTGGTTAATCTTTAGGTGAAATAAGCTGCAGTGGAGATTCTTCAGGTGATCAGATATATTTAACCACAGGAATATATAAGACCTTTACCACATTAACCTACAGTAATGTCACACCATTCTGTTGATCATAACAAGTCGGCGTTAACGAGGGGCTATTTCAGGTGTGTGTGTGTGTGTGTGTGTGTGTGTGTGTGTGTGTGTGTGTGTGTGTGTGTGTGTGTTATTACAGGTATGGCGGGGACTTACCTGTTAGTGTCATGGTAGTAAACAGCCATGGTGAGGACTTACGTGGTGGGGACCAGGGACTTACCTGTGTGAGCGTGTCATGGTGATTGGTGAGATGGTGACGATCGGGGTGGTCAGGGTGAGTGTCGACCAATAGAGAGGCGAAGTACTGCTCGTATTCCGACAACCGCTCCACCTGTAATCAAGAAGGAAAAGGTAACCAGATCAGTCCTCGAGGAAAACCTGACATACATACAGAAGTTTCTCATAAATTTCCCCCTCACAGATGACTCATAATGTGACTCACAACTCACTAGCGTCAATGAATGCGGCAAAATGACTCAACGAGCAATTGTTATCTCATAGGTAGTGATAATGGGATGACGAACACCGTGCCACTTGAATACCAGAACACACACACACACACACACCTTGCAGTGACCACAACACACTCAATTGTTTATGAATCTTACACAATGATTGGACAAAGACTAATGGTTGCTCTATTTCCTGGTTATAACACGTCAATAACAATAAAAATAACAATAATAATAACAATAAGAATACTAACGACAACAAGTGATAATAACGCAAATATCAATAACAAAAACAACAACAACAAAACAAACAACAACAACAACAACAACAACAATAATAATAATAATAATAATAATAATAATAATAATAATAATAATAATAATATAAGTATCAAGGGAATAACTTCAAGGACAACCATTAGTACTTGAGCATCGCGTCTACCTGTACCTTAATTGAGGCTGGTACGGGCAGGTGGTGGCGAGGTGGGTGGCGTGGGTGGTGAAGTGGATTAGTTATGATTCTTATCAAATTGAAGGGCTTAAGGCTTCCGATTTCTGTCATTTCCGTCTCTCTACCATTCCTTCACACCTGTCCATCTCCTTCTACCATTCCTTCACACCTGTCCATCTCTACCATTCCTTCACACCTTCTCTTCATCTTAATAAGACTCCTGAAGGATCTCTCTTCCTTAACTGAATCAACAACATCCTAAACTCCTACGATTCTTTGTGACCTTGATGGGAGTATAGAGTTGAAGCGGGTGGCCGTCACACCACCTCGAGGTTTAGGGACAAATTGATTATTATCAACTTTGAGACATAAATAATTAATTGATGTATGGAGCGATAGTGGCCATCAATCTTGAGTCATGGCGTCTGTAATTTGTTTGAGGGATGTCCGTGGGCTGGTTGGGCCGCAGGGGAGAGAGAGAGAACAGGGGGGGAGGTGGGTCGCCGGTGTCCACGGGGGTTACTGACTATAGGGGAGGGGGTGGGGAGAGGAGAGGGAGGGTGAAGGGAGAGGGAGGGAGGAGTATCCTAGAGGTATCCCAGGGGGCCTAAAGGATCCGGCTACCGTGGGAAGGATTTTACCAACCACAACAAATCCTCCAGTAGGACACGATGGTGAGTCCTCTTATGATGAATTGTTTACACATAACAACGTCCTTCTCCTGGCCCTCTGGTGGTCCTCGGGGGAATTACTACAAGAACTTATCACAACAGAAGCTACAGTTTATTCTAATGTCTTTATATTTATTTTGCTTTATGGGTTAAATTAGTTTTAGGTTAAGTTACGTTAGGTTAGGTTAGGTTAAGTCACAATAGGTTAGGTTAGGTTACATGAGGCTAAGTTATAGTTAGGTTACATTAGGTTTGGCTAAGTTACAATAGGTTAGTTTAGGTTAGGTTACAATAGGTTAGGTTACAATAGGTTAGGTTAGGTCCTTTATCACTAATTAGGGAGAAAAACAAACAAAAACACATTACTAATCTCTGAGAGTCGACCAATACGTTGATATCATAGATTATAACCAGATTAAACACGTTATCAGATACGAGGAAAAAATATACGAAATATTTAAGAACTGTGATTAGGTTAATTAGCAAGGTGTGTTCTCGTGTCTTCAACCAGGGAGGGAAGGAGAGAGGAAGGAGAGGAGGAAGAAATGAGAAGGAAAACGAAGAGGAAAGGAGAGGAGGAGAGGAGGGGGAGGAAGAGGAAGAGGAGGAAAAGGAAGAAGGGGAGGAGAGGGAAGAAGGGGAGGGAGGAAGGGGGAGGGGAGGGAGGAGAGGAGGAGAGGAGGAGGAGGAGGAGGAGGAGGAGGAGGAGGAAGGGGAGGCGGGAGGAAGGGGAGGAAGAGGGGAGAGGAAGAGGAGGGAGGAGGAGGAGGGAGGAGGAAGAGGAGGAGGAGGAGGAGGAGGAGGAGGAGGAGGAGGAGGGAAGAGGAGGAGAGGAGGGAGGAGGAAGAGAAGGAGGAGGAGGGGGAGGAGGAGGAAGAGGGGAGGGGAGGAGGTGGGGACGAGAGAGTGTCAGGTTGTGTGGGATAGGAGGAAGAGATTACAATACCCAACTGATAACCTGTGTGCGTCTTCAGTGTTCCCAGCCGGGCGGGGAAAAAACACAGGAATATATAGATAGATAAAGAGATAGATAAAGATAGAATAGATAGATATAGACAGATAGATATATAGACAGATAGATAGATAGGAGAATAGCCAACAATAAATTAATTCAGCCACTCCTTACTCTCTCAATGAATCCGTCTTCACGTCTCAACTTTACCCGAACGAAAACAACAGAATCCAAACCCCAGGTAGAGGAGGAAGTCACGTTAAGAATCAGTCGCTTGGCCGCAGTCACAGCTACCCACCCCTTCCTGACTACCACCACCCCTGACCTACATACCCCTGATATAACTACCATTACCCCTAGAGGGAAAAAACTCAAGGAAATTGATTAATACACCTGACAAAGACCTCAGCGGGAGTCCTCACGCCGGGGTGTATTCACGAGTTTTTATAATTCCTATGAAAATACTGGGCGAGGAGGTGGAGAAAGAAGGGAGGAGGAGGAAGAATGAAGAAGAAAGAAGAATGAAGAAGAGCAATGAGAAAGAAGGGGAAGAAGAGAAGAGGAGGAAGAAACGAGGACAATAAGGAAGCAGGGAAGAAGAATAAATCAAGAGAAGAAAGAGGGAAGAGGAGAGGAAAGATGAGCAAAGAGAGAGAGGAGGAGGAGGAGGAGAGAAGAAAAGGAATAAATGAGGACAAGGAAGAAAAGGGGAAGAGGAGGAGAGAGAAGAAGAAGAGAGGAAGAGGAGAATGAGGAGGAGAGAGGAGTAGAAGGAAGAGCAGGATGAGGTAGGGGAAAATAGGCTGAGAGAGAGAGAGAGAGAGAGAGAGAGAGAGAGAGAGAGGGCGGCTGATGGTGTGTCGACCAGCGAGTGACTCAAGACGTGGAAACTGACGTTTTCTCTGCTGCCCGGACGTGGTGAGTGACAACCCAGGAACGTTGCTACTGACCCAGACACGTTCCCACTAACTCAGTTCTTACGTTACATTCCCAACCACCCCAAAAAACATTCCCAACCACCCCAAAAACATTCCCACTAATCCCAGAGCGTTCTTACTACCCGACCACTTATTGTACACACCTCATTGTGAACGTCTCCCAAAGCACTAACAATCCAAAGGTGCTTCTCTCTAAAGGTACACAAAGGCTCGGTCTAAGTTTTCCCCCAAACACACAACCGTCATACCTACACGTTTCGATCACTGATATATCACACAAATTTGTCATGAGGTTCTTATGTGTAAACACCTATGAGAGAAGGGAGAGGGGGAGAGGCGGAGGGGTAGAGGGGGTGGGAAGGGGGGTAGGAAGGGGAAGGTGGAGGAGAGAAGACGAGTAAGGAAAAGAGGAAGAAGAATTTTAGTCACCTTTCCCTCCCGCATCCGTCTACGCCTCCTCCCGCCTTCCCATACTCTCTCCCACGTCCTACCATACTTCCCTCCCACATCCACTTCCCTCCCCATCCATGCTTCCCTCCACCCCATCCATGCTTCCCTTCCACGCCCTCCATGCTTCCCTCCCGCCCTCCATTCTTCCCTTCCACCTTCCCGCCCATCCATGCTTCCTCCACATATTCATGCTTCCCTCCCTTATCCATGCTTCCCTCCATATCCATCTGCTTCCTCCCGCCCTCCCATACTTCCCTTCTACCCCCATGTTTCCATCCCCGCCTCCCATACTTCCTTCCACGCCTTCCCTTTCCCATGCCTCACCAACCATGCAGGTAATTCCCTCTACACAATCTGGCCAGGACTCCTCATCACCTCCGAAAAATTAAGCAAACCTCTATTGTTTCGAGGAGGAAGAGGAGGAGTTAGAAGAGGAGGAACGAAAGAGGAGGTGAGGAGGAGGAGGAGGAAGCGGAGGAGGAGGAAAGCAGGAGGAGGAGAAAGGAGGAGGAAGAGGAGAAAGCATGATGGGGGGAGGAGAAGGAGGAGGAGGGGAGGGGGAGGAAGGGGAGGGAGGATGAGGAAGGGAGGAAGGGAAGGAAGAAAGTAGGAGGAAGAAGAAAGGAGCATAAAGAAATAAGTATGAAGAGGGAGGAGGAAGAGGACAAGTGGAGGAAGAAATTGGATAAGAATGATGGGAGAAAGCAGCAAGAATGAGAATGAAAAGAAAGAATACAGGAAAAAACGAATCAAGAGCCTCAGAATGTAAACACACACACACACACACACACACACACACACACACACACACACACACACACACACACACACACACAGAGCAGCCTAACAATATCCACTTAATATCTCGTCAGCTTACTAGAGGTCCCCTTTACCCAGGTCAATAACTCTCCGGGAATAAAGGTCAATCGTTGTAGTGTTCATTCATCATGTGGGAAGGTCACCTGGTTTGAGGTCAACACAGTAGTAGTAATAAGGCTTCTGGTGGACAGGTGTGGGGCAGGCAAGGTCAAGCCAATATAGTGCCATGACTCGCAAGTACAAAGGTTGAAAATCTTGCCAATTAAGCATCCTTCCGCAGGCCTTAATGACTGACCGCATTGTTTTATAGTTCTTCTTTGCCACTCACTCTAACAGGATGTACGGGAGGTAGAGGAGAGTATAAATTAGCTCTTAAACACAGGTGGTGTACGGGCGAGAATCCATTAGCCATTTAGGACGGTGCGTCACTGTCTGGTATCTGTCCACCTCTCAAGTGACGCCTTAAAAAGAAAAATCTTATTGGTCCTTGACGCAAATCTTTTACGTCCAGCCACTATACGTCGCTGGTGGTATAGTGACGCAACTCTTTACAGCTGGACCAAACAGGTAAAACAATCACCAGGTGCTGTAAATGAAGCATCTTTTCCTTTAACGTAAATTTGGGGCACAGGTGAAAAAAAAAAGTAAAAAAAAAAAAGGTAAAAAGAAGTTAAAAAAAGAAAAAAAAAAGTAAAAAACATGTAAAAAAAAATCTATCCAAGAAAAACAGGAACCAATAAACACCACCAAGACAGGAACAAAAACTTGAACTATTAATAATCACGTCGAAGAACAGTGACCTTAGTGGCTAACGTGGTAACAACTTGACCAAAACTCACCCGACGCTTTAAATTACCATAGTGTACTCAACCACCACACAGGCAAGGATGACAAGCTACTCTGACCAGCAGCCTCAGGGTGGGACTAAACTATACCCAGAGTCCAAGAGTCCTGAGCAAACACATACACGGCCACCTTTTCTACAACACTCCTCCGTTTGTTGATTTATTTCCTCGTCTGTCTCTTATTTCCTCCTTTCCAGTAGCTTCCAGACCCCCTTCCCCCAGCCGTGCCCTCAACAGCGACAGACAACACTACTGACGCAGATGGAAGCCCGCCCTTACCTTCCAGGGGCTGGTGATGGGCGCCGCCATACTCCATCTTCTGTTGATGAAGGAGAGGCGTTTCAGGAGCTGTATCTCCATGTTGTTCTCCTCCTTCAGGATCTGTCGTTGTCTTCACTGTTGTTTTGGGGGATGATCGTGGAGTCAACCTCGAGTACTCCTACACACATACTTGTTCCTCCTCCTCCTCCCGGTGCTGACTTCCCTTGTCGTGTTGCCTCCTTGTCCTGTTGTCTCTGCTGACAGTCACGGCCTCACTGTCATTGTCGCTTCTGCCTCAAGTGATGTTATCAACACCATTACAGACACTCCCCCTCTGATTATATTCCATGTTTTGGTATAATTAAGTCCATTGGCCCCACAATCACCGAAAGAAGCGGTCTTCATAAACATGATACGACTTATCACAACAGTTCATAGGCCTACAGTGAGTAACACACGTACACACACATCAAACACACACATCGAAGTATATTCAAGACGCACTTAATTCACCACAAAGTCCATCAACAATATTTTCAAACAATAAAACAAAATCAAAGGAACTAATGAACTTGGATAATACTGGGAAATATATTCTTTATCTTTCTCAATCACATACGGTAACAGGGGTGTTGGTAAACATACACTACACCTTTCTTTGCAGCTGGTTAGTAAATGAAGGCTGATTCCATGTTTTCTCTCTGTTTACCCGAGTAATAGTTGAAATGCATCTGTCTGTCTGTGTCTGTCTGTCACAAACACACATAAACAAAGACCTCAGTCGCCCATTATCAACACCACGACCATTACCCATCAGAACTACTACCACCACCACCACCACCACTAGACGCACTACACCACCACCACCACTAGACGCATTACACCACCACCACTAGACCTTACACCACCACCTCACACCACCAGTACTACCACCACCTGAAACACTACCACCAACACCAGATGCGTTACCACCACCACCACTACCCATAACTCATCACTAGTCTTATCTTAACAGCTTCCCTTATCTCGGCGCATCACCGTTTCTCTTATCGCCGTTGTCTTATTACGATAATCCTAAGGTCCGCCGCCACCATCAGGGCACAAACCTCTTGGGTATTCAGAGCTTCGTTAGGGCAGGTGATAGGGAGGTTTTTATTAGTGCGAAATGAGAGAATTTAGAAGTGAATGTATATGTATATGTGTGTGTGTGTGTGTCCTTTACCATCTAAAATGATTCACACACACACACACACACACACACACACACACACACACACACACACACACACACACACACACACACACACAGGGAACGTGAGAGGTTATCAGGCGTTCATCTCAAGACTATAAACACCTATATCTAGTGAACTGGATTCCTCAATGACGTAAACCTCTTCTATGACCTTACGTGTCTTATGTATGATGATGATGATGATGATGATGATGATGATACACGGACACACACAAAGCTAATATGCAAGACAGAGTGCGAATTGGGAGGAAGAAAGGAGGGAAGAGAGGAAAGGTGATAAGGAACGAGGAGAAAAGAGTGTGTTAAGGGATGTAGGAGGAGAGGTAACGGTGAGGGTTTGGGCAGCAGCAGGTAATTACAGGAGTGTTCTGGCACCACCTGAGGGAGTGAGCCACAACAAGAGCCCCGCTGACAGTACCACTCCGGGCCACACCAGCTGACTGTGATGCTCTGGTATGAGAGGGGGGGAGAGGGGAGAGAGGAAGGGAAGGAGTGAAGGAGTGGGGGAGTGAAGGAGTGGGGGAGGGAAGGAGTGAGGGAGGGAGGTGATGGTTATGTCAACGGTCCCTCCACACCACAGTCTCAAACTACCCACAGTGACCCCTACAAGGCAACAGCAACACTACCCACGACGCCCACACCACCCACGATCCTCAGTACGCCCACACACACACACAGCCGACCCACTCAACTCAAGGACCTCACTAACTACTCGCCTCTTGATCAATATTGAAGGAAGGGAGAAAGGGGGAAGGAAAGGCAGGAGGAGGAAAGGGAAGGCGGGGGAAGCGAGGGGAAAGCAGGGTTAGGCAGAGGAAGGCAGGTAGAGGCAGGGGATGGCAGGGAAATAACAATAACACAAATTTCAACCAAAGTACAAAATAAGTATAGGAACAAACACCCACAATGTATCAGGTAAAGTCAACTGAACGATAAACAATTAGGCTTTACAAGGTGTTGGAGACGTTTTAAACCACCTCTAAATCCACGTGGGAGTCACCTAATAGGCCAGTCAGTCAAGTCAGTTAGGTGAGTCAGTATAAGTAAAAAAAATCAGTCAAAGTCAGTCAGTTCAGTAACCAGTCACCCAAATTTGTCACGATTCCCAACGCCCGTAGCCACCAACCCACGCCCCATCCTGACCCACGCAACCAACCCACGCCCCACCCTGACCCATGGTAAGCCCTGACCCACAACACTTCCCATGAGAACTCGGCCACAAACGCATTACGCTCGTGACATTTATGTACAAAACCGTTTTCCATTTTTTAACGGTTCACGGCGTGGTAAGGGTGGAGGGGGGGGGGAGGGGGTAGGGGAAGGGCTGAGGGTGGATGGAGTATGGTGGAAGTGGAGGGTGATAAGGTTGTGGGAGGAGTCGACTGGAGTACAGAGGTAATGTATGGAGGGAGAGAGATGGAAGGAGGGAGGAAGGAAAAAAGGAGGAGGGTAGGGTGAGGTTATGAACCATTAAGGGAGAATATGGAAGGGGTTGAAAAAATGAGAGAAGGGAAAGAGAAGATTGGCAAGGGGGGGAGGGAAGGAGGACTGATTCATTGTAAAGGAGAGAAGGTGAGGGAGGGCGGGGGGGGCAGAATGAGGGAGAAGCTGTGGTTGGAGGTGGGGTGATTTAGTGGGGAAATGAGGGAGGAGAACAAGGTGTGAGGAGTCAAAAGTAACATTATTAGGGAGGGGGGGGAGAAGGAAAGGGGGGGAAGAGAAAGGAAGGGGAAGAGAAAGAGAAGGGGAAAGAAAGGAAGGGAAAGAAAGGAAGGGAAGAGAAGGAAAGATGGGGAGATGGAGGGGGGTGAGAAAGATTCAAACTTCCACCCAAATCACTTTATAAGTGTCACGTTCAGAACTTGACACAGGACGAGTGAGTGACAGAGTGAGTGACGCCCCCAACTGGCTGCTCACCATCACCGGAACACTATACATGCCTGATTCTTCCTGAGGTGGTTAGGTTAGGGTTAGGTTAGGTTAGGCTAGGCTAAGGTTAGGTTAGCACGAGACATGTACTGTATATCACGTGACACCTTCCATACATTACGTCGACTAACACTCAGTACGGTACACCAAGACGTTCCTCGAATAAATGGTACAGTTTAACCTCTGGCCGGTACATCACAGGTGAGAGGTAAAAGAAAGCTGTGTACCCCTGACAGTGGTGTACCACAAGAGGGTACTATAGGAGGGGAGGGGAGGGAGGGAGGGAGGGAGGGGAGGAGGAGGGAGGGAGGGAGGGAGGAGGAGGGAGGGAGGGAGGGAGGGAGGGAGAGGGAGGAGGGAGGAGGGAGGAGGGAGAGGGAGGGAGGGAGGGGAGGGAGGGGAGGAGGGGAGGGAGGGAGGGAGGGAGGGAGGGAGGGAGGGAGGGAGGGAGGGGGGAGGGAGGGAGGGAGGGAGGAGGGAGGGAGAGGAGGAGGGAGGGAGGGAGGGAGGGAGGGAGGGAGGGGGAGGGAGGGAGGGGAGGGAGGAGGAGGAGGAGGCTATGATATGATCATTAGGGGGCCAAAGTTAGGGTAAGTGTTTTGTTGTGAGAAGTGGGCGTGTGGGCCTCTGACACACACCACCCATGACATTAAGAGAGAGAGAGAGAGAGAGAGAGAGAGAGATAAGTAAATGGTCTGGTAGTCGTCGGTAAGGAGAAACTGTCCAGCAAAGCGAGTAGATAAAAATAAGGGAAAGGGGGGAGGGGTGAAGGAGGGGGTTTAGAGGGGTAGGGGAAGGAAAAGGGAGGGGGGGAGGAGGAGTGATAAAGGACTGTAATGGCTATAAAAGGAAATTGGGAGTTTTTACATCGGCAAATATTCGTCATTATCGAGGCCAAATTGATTGAAATTCTGTTCTTCACTTCATTATTTACCATCTACGAGCTTAGGTGTGTGTGTGTGTGTGTGTGTGTGTGTGTGTGTGTGCGTGCGTGTGTGTGCGTGTGCAAGCTCATTCTCACGTACACAAATCGTTGAAAATTGCGGTAGCTGTCTTCTCATGCTTCCGGGGAACAGTGACAATTTCTCATACCATTATGGAGGGGAGGGAGAGGAGGGAGCGTTAGGGTAGACTGAACACACACACACACACACACACACACTCAAGACGTATACACATACACACACACACACACACACACACACACACACACACACACACACAAACCAAGACGTATACACAAACACACACATATATATATATATATAGTACAGATACAGACACACATTCCACACACGCACACACACGCATATAGCCACATACACCAGACAGACAGACAGATACAAAATTGCAACCGTTGAATTTTCTCAGGATGTGGTTTGAGTCAACGTAATATTTAAAGTCCATAATACTATTTTTTCCCTGTTTTTACCTCACTATTTCCTTCTTATAATCCCGTCTTCATTTTCCTTGAACTCTTCCGTTTTCTTTTCCTCTACAATCTGGTGTTTCTTCTCCTTTCCTCATAACGGCCCTTACTCCCAAACACTAACCTAAGCTGAGCTAAGCTAATCTAACCAAACCTAACCCAAACACTAACTTAACCCCCCCAGGTGTTTAGTCATCAGGTGAAATTAACTAGGGGGGTTATTCTTCACGTGATCCTTATTACTATCATTACTATATTATTGCTATTTAAACTAAATAAATAAAATAAATAAATAACGAAGTGATAACCGTGGTAACATTATGAGATGTTCTTATTACCACCATGCTATTGTACTATTCCAGATGATACTAAATGTTACATAATACTTCCTTGAGATAAATGTATAGTACAGTATATATCAGGTGCCTAAAAGAGAGCTCAGGTTCTCAACTGGCTCAACCATGTTAATATTATTATCCACTCTGTATCTGTATTCTTCTGGCTAAATAAAGTTTCAATATTACTATTATTACAAAACAAACAAGGTACAGCGAGTTACAGGACAGACAGACAGACAGGCCGGGAGACTCTCAAGTACACCAGTACCAACACCCACCACCACTGTCCTTGACGGGCCCATTACCGCGCCATCTTGGAGGGAACGGTTACGTACCCCCTCTCCTTCACCCCCTCTGTCCCTCTCCCTCACCCCCTCTGTCCCTCTCCCCCTCTGCCCCCCGCCCCCCAGCACAACAGCCTCTAACACCGGACACCCAACGGCCTACATACAGCTGGAGGAGTTGATTCGTGTGTGTGTGTGTGTGTGTGTGTGTGTGTGTGTGTGTGTGTGTGTCGTGACGGTAGAGCACGGAACACCTCACACACACCTAACCTTCACCACCACACACGCGCAAAATCACACGCAAAAAAAAAGACGACCTAATAAAACGAGAGAGAGAGAGAGAGAGAGAGAGAGAGAGAGAGATAAACTGGTTGCTGTAATTGTTGACATTCTGAAGAAGTTTCATTGAGTTTGTCCTCGAGAGATACACCACCAACAACTAGCTGCGTCTATTGTGTTGTAGCTATTAGAATGTTAATTATCTTTCTATTCATCTATATAGGGTAACTAACTATTGTGGTTATACAGGTGATTAAGACATGTTGTGGTGTCTTACTGTTGTAGTTTGGTTATAGTGGAGATAGTGGTGATAGTCTATTAGTTAGGATCTGATTCTCTCCATCTACTCTCACCATCAACTCCATTCTCACCTCCACCTACCTCACCATCTACCTTATCTCCCTCACCAATCCTTACCTCCCTCACTCCATTCTACCTCCTCACATATATCCAGGACCTCTGACAGACACTTCTCATAACCTCTACCCCACCCCTACCCCCATCCCCAGCAGGTATTTCCTGTAAGAGGTGTTCTTCTGCTGAGACCTCCAACCTTCTCCCACCCTGATAACTAACGTTGTCTCTGAGAGCCCGGGTGTCCAAGGTGCCACTCCTAGCAATCTGCCATAGAAGAGACTCACCAGCCACGACACAGAGGGCGGACCTGCACCTTAATATCACGCATGCAGGTCATCGTGTGTGCGTGTGAGGGATGCCACACTGAGGGTTCCTTCCAGACACCATGTTGCATAAGAGAGGACAAGGGGAACAGAAGGACTATTTCTCCTCCTCTTCCTCCCCCATCGTAAACACAAAGTCAGATAATGAGCGAGCTTCACCACACGACACGAGGCTGCGTCCACGACACCCACTGAGAGGGAAGACGAAGGGTGAAAGCAGACACCAACAACATCAGGTGGGGGAAGGATGGTGGAAGAGAGGAGGATGAGAGGAGAGAGGAAGAGAGGGTGGTGGAAGAGGAGGATGGAAGGGGGATGGAAGAGAGGGAAGGATGGGAAGAGAGGGAAGGATGGGGAAGAGAGGGAAGGATGGGGGAAGAGAGGGAAGGATGGGGAAGAGAGGGAAGGATGGTGGAAGAGAGGGAAGGATGGTGGAAAGAGGGAAGGATGGTGGAAAAGAGGGAAGGATGGTAAAGAGGGAAGTGCTGGAAGAGAGAGGGAGAGAGGAGAGAGAGAGAGAGAGAGAGAGAGAGAGAGAGAGAGAGAGAGAGAGAGAGAGAGAGAGAGAGAGAGTCCAGGTCTCATCTAGGTGACTAAAAGCCAAATCATGTCTGGGGAGGTCGCCACACACACCACCCCGTCCTCCCCATAACCTGTCCATGCCCAACACCTTCTCTAATCACCCCCTCCCAGTAAGACAATAACCTCCTCCCTCCCACACCCCACCCACACCCACACCCTCCCACAGCCAACACCCGAATAGAAAAAAAATGAATCTTTCTGGAATAAAGATAAAATAACAGGTGTGTAATTGAGACGAGGAGGACAGGTGTAATCAGGGACCCAGGTAAACAAAACAGGTGTGCCTTAGGTTAGGTTAGATTGGGGCTGAGGGGTTAAGCTGGGCTGGGCTGTGGGCTGGGCTGGGCTGGTCTGGGCTGGGCTGGCTGGGCTGGGCTGGCGGTAGGTTAGGGTTAGGTTCTCTCCTTGGATCATTACGTTTTGGGGTCAAATACTGTGAGGTTTATCGCGATTGAGGCGGCGGGGGTGATAACTGGCCGCTAATTAAGGCTCGGATACCTGTTTGGTACCTTGACTGGTGGTATGGCGGTGTTTGTTTTTGTTTGTTTCAGGAGTACCGTGTGGGTAGTTTATATCCGTGGTAATTTGTGTCTTATGGTAGTTAAAGGGTACATAAGGCGTATTAGATTTGATGTGTCCGTTCAATTACTCCACTGTGATCACTCTCTCTTTTTTCTTCCCTTCAAAAAAAAAAAAATAATAAAATAACAAAGGTCAAACTTATCTCTACAAATATTTAACACTATCCATCCTCCTATCCACTGTCGGAACTCCTATCCAGTTCAACTAATACCCCATCATACTATCCATCTATCCAACCATCCCGACCCCGCTATAGTCTTTCTCCTCAAGCCTCTCTATCCGCTACGCTATCCACTCTTAATAAAGTCTCTGCTACTAGGCATAACCCGCCAGCTCTCCTCCTACCGCTGTTTCCCTACCCGTCAGTTCTCCTGCCAGTTCTCCTACCCTAGATTCTCCTACCGCCAGTTCTCCTACCACCTAGTTCTCCCTTAATTCTCCCACCCGCCAGTTCTCCTACCCGTGATTCTCCTACCCGCCAGCTCTCCTACCCGCTAGTTCTCCTACCCGCCAGTTCTCCCTACCCGCCAGTTCTCCCTACCCCCAGTTCTCCTACCCTAATTCTCCTACCCATGATTCTACCCGCTAGTTCTCCCCATAATTCTCCCTACCCGCCAGTTCTCCCACCCTATTCTCCCTCCCGCCAGTTCTCCTACCCACTAGTTCTCCTACCCGCCAATTCCCCTACCGCAATTCTCCTACCCGCAGTTCTCCTACCGCAGACATACTGCCAGTTCTCCTACCCGCCAGTTCTCTACCCCGCTAGTTCTCCTACCGCCAATTCCCTACCGCCAGTTCTCCTACCCGCCAGTTCTCCTACCCGCCAGTTCTCCTACCCGCCAGTTCTCCTAGCCGTTAGCTCCCGTTGAATGGCTAGCGGCCTGGAAGTCCCACAGGTAGAAGGCAACAGGGTGTCTTGTGGCAAGAGATTATTGGGAGGTGATATTGTATTGAGGAGACAGGAGGTATGAGGAAGGAGGAGAGGTGTGAGGAGAGGTGTGAGGAGAGAAGGAGGAGAGGTGTGAGGAGAGGTGTGAGGAGAGAAGAAGGAGAGGTTACACTTAAAGGAAGCCATCTTGTCACCCCAAGCTGTCACCAGATTGTCAGCAAGCTGTCACCATATTGTCAACCAAGCTGTCACTATATTGTCAACCAAGCCCAACCAAGTTTACCCAAAAGCCTCTCCTACCCCACCATTACCCCATCCCTCCCCCTTAATTAAAATACCTCCCTTCTCCCTTACCTTAATTTTACCTGTCTAAGTCCTACCTCAACGTTCCATTAAGTCATTCTTCATCATACCCAAAAGATCTTCCCTACCAGGTGCCCTATATAAACCTAAAATTCCTAGGATCATTTTTTCCCTTTCCCCGACAGTCCTTTCTCCCTAAATGTCCTATTGTATATGTTTCCTCCCTTTTCCTTTTCTTTTCCACCTTTCCCCTCCCATCCCATCCTCCTCAAATTGCTCTGTTTGTTTATCCGCTCCTGATCTATATAGCTCCTAGTTCTGCTATTTATTACTAGCCCCCACCACCAGCTAGTTAAAACCCCTATTCTGTGTTACCTTCTCCTACTCACTCGTTCACTCACTCACTCACTCACTCGTCAGTCAGCTCCACCAAACACTCAGTCAACCCCACCTGTAAGACCTTAAGCTGCACACCTACTAATTACTCAGGTGGAACATCATACGTAAACAAATACACCTGAGCTGCTGCACTACCACCACCACTATTAACATTATCAACACTACAACCACCACCACAATCCCCATCACTGAAAGGTCAAGAAAGGTCAGCATTGGGTGAGTGAAGGTACAAGGTGAGTACAGCTACAAGGTCAACACAAGGTCAGAGCAGCTACAAGGTCAACACAAGGTCAGAACAGCTACAAGGTCAACACAAGGTCAGAACAGCACAAAGGTCAACACAAGGTCAGAACAGCTACAAGGTCAACACAAGGTCAGAACAGCTACGAGGTCGCCACATCCACAGGTTAACTTACCAAGAGGGCGGGCAGAAGCAGCTGGTTGACAGCGAGGCCCGGAGGAGGTGGAGGAGGAGGAGGAGGAGGTTGAGGAGGGAGGAGGAGGTTGAGAGGAGAGAGGGAGGGTGGAAGAGGGGTGTGGAGGAGGGTGGTCTTGAGCAAAGTGGGCACCTAGCGAGAACCCCCTAATCTCTTACCTGTACCCCCTGCCCGTCCCTGTACCCCCTGCACCCTACTCACTTGACCTACAAGCCATCGTCGGTATGACCTTCTGCTGCCACATAGCTGGCGGTAAGGAATGCGAACACAGCAGCGGTCCAGCACAGGAGACCGCTGCTGTGTGGTGGCTCCGGGGCGCTCGTCAACCTGGAGGAGGAGGAAGGAGGAGGAAAGGAGGAAGGAGGAAGGAGGAAGGAGGAGGAGGGAGGAGGAAAGGAAGAGGTGGAAGAGGTGGTGGAAAAAGAAAGAGGGGAGGAGGAGGAGGAGGAGGAGGAGGAGGAGGAAGAAGAGGAGGGCAATGCAACTTCCAGGGTGACGTTTTTCTGACGTTGATTCCAGGAGCTCCGTGACGTAACACCAGGTGCACTCAGGTAACGTATCAATACCGTCTAAACGTCACGAGTTCCTAAACAAAAGCTTCATCAGGTAGTATTTCATTAACAAACAAAAGATAAATTTGCAAAAGGTGTGATAGTTGTCGGACAGGGAAGGGGTGTAGAGTGTGGGGGAAGGCAGTGAGAAAAGAGTCATTGTCAAGGCTGAAAGGGAGACAATTACAAAAGTATGGCAGAGATGTCTTGCCGTTAATACCTCTGTGTGTGTGTGTGTGTGTGTGTGTGTGTGTGTGTGTGTGTGTGTGTGTGCGTGTGTGTGTGTGGTGTGTGTGTGTGTGTGTGTGTGTATTCACAAATACAACCTTGACAAATACCTTCAACCTACACCATACAGTTTAAATCTTCGTGAACTGATGTCTACTTAAAATGTGATTAATAATAATAATAATAATAATAACAAAGACTAATAACAATAATAACAACAACAATAATAAACAACTACATCTTCCCTCTCGTTACCTAACCATAACCTTTCAGCACACACACTACCAACTGTTGTATCGCCCAAACTATACCATTTCAACCATACAAGCACAGAGCCAGTCACGATTATTAACTGGTGTTTACAGATACGAACACCGCGAAGGTATTTCGTATCATCATCAATTAAGAACGTCGACTCTACCGGCATAACACGAGGTATATTTACATCCAGGTTACGGTATAGGTCTTGTAAGTACGGTACCACAACAAAATCAATCTCTCTCTCTCTCTCTCTCTCTCTCTCTCTCTCTCTCTCTCTCTCTCTCTCTCTCTCTCTCTCTCTCTCTCTCTTCCTATGTCTCAAGAGAGGTCTGGTTGAGGCCACACAGACAGACAGGTAGGCAGGTCTGGGATACACACGTTGTAGAAGAGAAGAGAAGAGAAGAGAAGAGAAGAGAAGAGAAGAGAAGAGAAGGGACGCTAATCTAGATGAAGAGTGTAATCCTCCTTATGACAGGTCTGGTTGATACTGATAATTAGCCTTTATCAGCGTCCAGTGAATAGGTCTTTCATTCCCAGCCAGACTAGCGTGTTGGCTGGTCAGATTACCACAGCTGGTTATAGAGGAGTGGGGTGGTGGTGGAGTGGGGTAGTAGTGGTGGTGGTAGAGGAGTGGGGTGGTGGTGGTAGAGGAGTGGGGTGGTGGTGGTAGAGGAGTGGGGTGGTGGTGAGTGGTAGAGAGGAGTGGGGTGGTGGTGAGGTGGTGGTAGAGGAGTGGGGTGGTGGTGGTGGTGGTAGAGGTGGGGTGGTGGTGGTGGTAGAGGAGGTGGGGTGGTGGTGGTGGTGGTGGTAGAGGGAGTGGGGTGGTGGTGGTGAGTAGAGGGAGTGGGGTGGTGGTGGTGGTAGAGGTGGGGTGGTGTGGTGGTGGTAGAGGTGGGGAATTGGTGGTGGTAGGGAAGTGGGAGGTAGTAGTGATGGTGGTGAGTAAGTGGGGTAGTAGTGATGGTGGTGATAATTGGTACAGATGGTAGTCTAGTGGGATGATAGTGGTGGCAATGGGTGGGGGTGGTAGTAGTAGTAGTAGTAGTAGCAGCAATGGTAATATCGTAGTAGTGATGTGAGTAAGAACAGTGGTGTGGGGATGAAATGGAGGTAGAGAGGGAAGAGGAGATGGGAAGGGGAAGGGAGGGAGATGAGGGAGGGAGCAACCAATACTTTCTGGAGGGGGGGGGGGTGGGTTCTGAACACCAGCCAAGGTCAGACCGGTCTAGTCCTGCACGGTTACCACCAACACTGAACATCGTCCGATTTTTGGAATTAATGAAGCAGATCCGATACAGCCAAGAGACGCAAAAGGAACCGATTTCCTGACGATTCATCTTCACTACTGTAAGGGTTGAGGGGCAGGGGGTGCCTTAGGGCGATGCTGGGAGTAAAACTGTAGGGTACGATGGCAGTGGTGTGTGTGTGTGTGTGTGTGTGTGTGTGTGTCGTCCCCAGGAAGAGATCTAACAGGCCCAAGCTGTACACCCTGCCCAACCCCACCGACAACACTACCACCGCCAATATAACAATCTAGCACCATTATCACCAACAATGATGATAATTTATTACCACCATCTCCAACAAAACCGTCTCCCACCATCAACCTAAAACACTCGAATCACCAACATAACTCGCCATCACTACCAATCAGGCCAACTTGTGGGCGTAGGCGTGAGGGCGTGGTGCTGCAGGACACATGTGACCATGGGTGTTTACTGACTGTATGTTTTACGCTATGTGTGGGCGTGGGTGTACGGATGCGGCTGTATGGATGTTGTGTTCCTGGATGAGCGTGGGAATGGGCGCCGTAGGTGTGGTTTTTCAGGATACATGCGGTCGTGGGCGTGGTGATCCAGGATACATGCGGTCGTGGGCGTGGTGATCCAGGATACATGCGGTCGTAGGCGTGGTGATCCAGGATACATGCGGCGTGGGCGTGGTGATCCAGGATACATGCGGTCGGGCGTGTGATCCAGGATATATGCGGTCGTGGGCGTGGTGTTCCAGGATACATGCGGTCGTGGGCGTGGTGTCCCAGGATACATGCTATCGTGGGCGTGATGGGCGTGTGTCCATGAGGGGGGGGAGGAGGAAGAGGGTTGTAAAGGCTAGCGAGGGTTGTTCACTTCCCGGAATCACGGGTAATCACCAGCAATAACACTTTATTTACGTATTTCACTGCCGCCATGAACAGTGAGTCACGTTGCATCCTCATTCGTGCAATAACTGCGTCATGATCATGGCTATTTACTTATCAAACTGACACACACACACACACACACACACACACACACACACACACACAGAACACAGATAACACGACAGCTAGTACGAGTCCTTTTATAGTACGCCGGCAGAGTACTCACGCGTTCAGCCTCACGACTCAGGAATTACGACTCATCAGGCCACGTTATACTTACCACACACTCACTACACACTCACCACACACCTTCCTCTAGAGTCTCTCCTTCACTCCTTACCTGAAACATAAGAAAAGATTAATTAGTACAGTACAGGTGAAATTATATCATTGATTTTCCGAGTAAATAAACAGTTAGACAATCCCACATCCTCACCCTTACCACACTACACCTCCCTCCTACAACACCCACACCACACCCTACCCCCTCTCTACCACACTACCACACACCTACCACACCACCAACCAGAACACAGATCGTATAAAAAAATATCTACAATTTAGAAATATCAACACAGGTGCGAGAGATTAAGTTACAGTGCACAGGTAAAGCAAAAACACCTTCAACCACTACCAGCGAACAATATCTGCTGGGGACACACACACACACACACACACACCTCAAAAGACTGACAGCACAGCAATCAGAATCAAGGTAATTCTGTTTTTTCACCTTCTCACCCAGACATTGATTCGTATTTCAACACACAGCTCATTCACCCCGACATGTAGAAGGCAGTACTGCTATACCAATGATGAAATTATCTTACTAAAAAAAAGTCACCTGGTGTTTTTTTTTGAGGAGGGGGGGGGGGGAGTAATTAGCGTTCAAACAGGTAAAGAAAGACATATGGAACTAAAAATGCATCGTGTGAGAGAGAGAGAGAGAGAGAGAGAGAGAGAGAGAGAGAGAGAGAGAGACTATCAAATTTCCACACTACAATTCACAACACCTATAGAAAAACAAACCCACCTTCCCTTAATAAGAACACCTGTTCCCTCACACACCTGTAATATTTACCTCCAATCACCCCCCTCCAAAAACCTTAATTACTAACCAGGCAGGTAAATCTGGTCCCGAAGGCCGCTAAGTCAACCCACTTATCTGTATACCCAACACACACACACACACACACACACACACACACACACACACACACCGGATACACCAGCGCCCAGGTGTAATCAAACTCAGGTAAAACAATGACCCCGAATATCACGCCCTGTATAGTGACCCAGACTGATATATATAGAGAATAAAGTAGTGAATATAGAGCCCATTATAAGCCCCTTTATAGCGAAGACTTATAGAGTATATTGACTAAGAACTATTGAGTATAATGACCACTCATCACAGCATGACCTAATAATAATTAAAGCCAGAACAATACCTTTTATAGCACTGATAGCAATACAAACAAAAATAACAAAAACTATAATAATAATAATAATAATAACAACTATAACAATAAAAACAAAAATAACTTTAAAACACTAACAATACTACTACTACTACTAATAAAAATAATAACAATAATAATAATAACAATAATAATAATAATAATAATAACAATAATAATAATAACAATAATAATAATAATAATAATAACAATAATAATTGCTGACGTCATAATTTTTAACCTAAAATAATGAACTAATGTAAAACAATTGCTGAGAGAGAGAGAGAGAGAGAGAGAGAGAGAGAGAGAGAGAGAGAGAGAGAGAGAGAGAGAGAGAGAGAGAGAGAGACCAACCCTAATAACATAAAAGATACACCTACGTCAGCCCCGTCAGGCTATAACACCTCCAGGGACCAACGGGGCGGGGCAGAGAGATATATGAAGCTTACCATAGAGGGCAGGGGGTCCATGAGGGCACGAGGAGGGCAGGAGGGCAGGAGGGAGGGCAAAGGGGTATGGGAAGGAGTAGGTGGAGGGAGAGGGGAAGAAGAGTCTCATGTGGTAATGGTAAAGGGTGGGAAGAGAATGTGACATCTCCCCAAGACGAGAAGGACGTTAGGGGGGTGAGTGGCTTGCGGTTTTCTCAAGGAGAGCCTAGTGTTGGGAAGGGAGGGGGGGAGGGTAGGGATGGGAGAGAGAAAGGCTAGGGGCAGGTAGGGGAGGGGAGGGTGAAGGGGTAGGAAGGAGGGGGAGGGTAGGGGATGGGAGAGAGAAAGGCTGGGGTGAAGGGTGAGGGGGCAGGCTGCAGGGCGAGGGGGAGGTAGGGAACGCCATCCTTTCCATGCTGCTTGGTGAACAGAATGTGAAAGAGAAAAATATTTACAATAACGTGGCAAGCATTACTTAGGTCTACACTTTATTTGACTGTTTCTGCCACTCCAAACCCAAACGTAAACCCAACCTAACCTAACCTAACCTAACCTAACCTAAACCTAACCTAACCTAACCTAAACCTAACCTAAACCTAACCTAACCTAAACCTAACCTAACCTATACACACCTGAGTGACCACCTCAATACATAAAAATTTACCTGTACTAATTACCACACCTTAATACTTCATAGTCTACCTGTACACTCTCTGCCACACACACACACACACACACACACACTCTACCCCACGACACCTACACCTGACCTCTAATTAGCCTTCCCAACACCAGACACACCCTACAAGATCTTGTCCGCCAGGTACACACACCACGACAGACAGTCAGACAGACAGACACACACATTAATAATAAAAGCTGAGGAACAAGCACAGGTAGACAGGTAGATAGATCTTCACATTAATAAGTCAGAAAAAAATTGAAAATGAAAAATTCCCATCATGGTGGTTAAGCCTTCCATGACCCCGCTACTAACCCTCACCAAACCTCATTAAAATCCTGTCTTATATCCATCAATTTCTCCTTCATATTAAATCCATCTGACTCCCTTCCTCTCTCCCTGACCCTCCCTCCCCGACCATCCCTACCCCCCTCCTCTCCCCAGACCCCACTCCCCTTCTTCCCTTTTCTCTTGGCTGTCGGGTAGTCACTGTTCCCTAAGGTCCAGTCTCTCTCCCTTGTCCCTCATCCTCACCCTCCTCATTCTCCACCTCCCATGGGCTTTCTCCTCCCTCCCTCACCCTTCCCTCAGGTGAAGCTGCTGCTGTACACTGTCCACTACAGACAGGTGCCGCCCGCCCATCACCCCCCGCTAGGCCTCATCTCCTCCTCCTGCTCGTTTCGCCTAACTTACAACTGACTAACGCCTCCTGAGAGCTCTTCATTATCTCCCAGTCTCTCACCACAGAAGCTACTACCACACTTTTCACCACAGGATTTTCACACGTGTCCACTAGCCATCACCACCACCGCTATTAAATAACTCTATCACCACTACCACCACCATCACCACCACACATCTCTCATCAACCACCATCTCCACCATTTCCTCCCAGGGCCCCCGAGAGCTGGCTAGGGGCCCCTGGGAAAGCTTAATTTATGGGGCCCTCTTTACAGATATTTTTAATATTTTATATCCCCCCCCCCCCAGAGGCCTTATCATCACTATCACCATACACCACTCCCTACCACCACCGCCACCATACACCAATCCCTACCACCATCATCATTATATACACCACAATCTACCACCACACACCTCTTATCCCCCTACCACCATCACCACCACACAACTACCAGCCACAACCACACAGCATCTCTCCAAGCATCACACGATTATTTTAATGATGTAGCAAAGTCATCATCATTATCATCATCTTGTCATTACAGGTATTAGGTAGCTATAATTATTTAGTATCATTATTATCGTTTTGGTAAGGTAAGGTCAGGTCAGGTCAGGTCAGGTCAGGTCAGGTAAGGTATAGGATTAGAGAGAGAGAGAGAGAGAGAGAGAGAGAGAGAGAGAGAGAGAGAGAGAGAGAGAGAGAGAGAGAGAAGCCTCACAAAACAGCAAATAAAAAAAAACCATTTCTTGTTTCAATTGGTCAAGACGTTGGGAAATCCCCATATACACACGCCCACCCGCCCACCCCACCTGTGTGTGTGTGTGTGTATGTGTGTGTGTGTGTGTTTCCATCTGAGCCCAGGTACGCCCAGGTCTAGATATCCTCCTAAATACAGGTTCGTTCAGGTCCAGGTATCATCTCTTAACACCTGACCGCACAAAGTACCGGTAAACCCATAACCATACATAGATACTCGTACATACATACATACATACATACATACATACATACATATAAATATATACATACATTACATACATACAGTATATCAAGACCTAATTACTTCAAAATATAACGTAGCTAAAATCCCCTTGTTTACACTCTAGGGCTAAACAAGGGTCTAGTAAGCAACCATGACCTCTGTCAAGTAATACATTATTTTTAGCTTAACCTGTAACTTAAATAAATCTCTTGAGACAAGGTGGTGCGTTTGTGTACGTGTGAAGGTAAGCAACACTCAGCAGGTGAAATTTTCCTGTATGTGTCAAAGTCAAAGGTCGAGAGAGAGAGAGAGAGAGAGAGAGAGAGAGAGAGAGAGAGAGAGAGAGAGAGAGAGAGAGAGAGAGAGAGAGAGAGAGAGAGATTAAAGCCACTCCTTATCCCTTCAGCTGGTTGAGGTATTTTACCGGGAAACACCAGTGAGTATTAATCATCATCAAGGAAATCTGTTACAGTACATCTCGAATTGCTCTCCTCTGTCCCGAGAACTTCTACAGAAACGAGTCGCAATATATGGTGGGATGGGTAGGGTTGCTATCTCCTACAAGTCCTAAATAACACTAATTAATCCCCACAGGTAATCAAGGTAAATATCTCCACCTGGATATAACAGCGGGAGTATAAACTTCTCTCTTCCAAGCCAGACATAAGTTATCGAGGCTCCTAACCTAACCTAACCTAACCTAACCTAACCTAACCTAACCTAACCTCACCTAACCTAACCTAACCTCACCTAAATAAATTCCAAAAAACATCACACTCTTTCACTTTCTCTCTCAACACACAATCACATTCCAGCACATCACCTGTCACGAAGAACGACTCAAGTATCAGCTGAAAATATTCTCCTTTGACCCAGAGAGGCAAGCAACAGGATGGACAGAGAGGCAACAGAAGAGGCAGGGAGGTAACAGAAGAGGCAGGGAGGAAACAGAAGAGGTAGGGAGGAAACAGAAGAGGCAGGGAGGTAACAGAAGAGGCAGGGAGGTAACAGAAGAGGCAGGGAGGTAACAGTTCAAACAGACAACAGGACAGAGGCAACAGAACAGAAAGACAATAGAACAGATAGAGACAGACAGACAATAGGACGGACAGACAGACAGACAGACAGACAGACAGACAGACAGACCCCACAAGTTCCACACCCTAACTCGTTCTCATTGTCCAACATTCCTCTCCTCTCCTCCCTTATCTGACCACCAGCCACCATTGATACCGACCAAGAGCTTCTCAAGTCCCTGCTATAGATATCCTCCTTTTATCCACGAAGCAAGGAAGCAAAATGATAAGATGGTGAGGCAAAGAAAAGTCTGTGTGTGTGTGTGTGTGTGTAAGAGTCTGGTCCACTGCCCTTACACGCCAGTCACAGCAGGTCAGATGCACTCATCTTAAACCGAGAAGGAAGGTATGTGCCCTACAGCTGCTCCCCCAAGGAACAGGTATTTCCGAAAGACATCAATTCACCTCACATGATTGTTGTTTTTTTTCCTACCTGTTAAACATTGTCATCTCCAGCCGCTTCTTAGTACACACGACCTCCCCCCCCCCCAAAAAAAAAAAAAAAATTCTTCCCCTCGAGGTATATAGAAATGAGTAATGTGTCGTTCATGTCACCTGGAGGATATCTTGATCAGGAAGAGGTGGGTCAGTCTCTCCTGTCCACGGTTGAGCGATCAGAGCCCCCGAGTGAACACGGCAGAAAATATGCAATTGTGTGAATGGCGGGAGTGGCAGACGGGGAGGGAGGTAAGGAGGGTGTGGCTGCAGGCATCATGACATCCGCTGTAGGTTTACGCCCATGCCAGCGGTCACACCCCAACCTACCCTCCCTTCCCCACACATCTCCACCCTCACTCCTACATCAGCCACACCACAACAGGAAAAATCGAACTGTATATTGAGCTTTTATTTTCAGAAAGACAGAGTGAGAGACAGACACCGGCCTTGGAACACCTCATCCACTACAGCTATAACTCTTAGTTTGTTCCGAGACCATTCAAGGTTTTGTGAACCCAAATTACATAAATGCACAGCAGGAAAAACGACTGTAGTGTGTGTGTGTGTGTGTGTGTGTGTGTGTGTGTGTGTGTTTTGTGTGTGTGTGTTTTGTGTGTATTGCCGGAAGCCCCGACATAACACATGTGTGATTCATACACCGTAAGCCAAGGGACCTTCCTCGTCTGATGCCTGGTGATCCTGAAGGTGCAGGATACCGAGGCCTCACCTCCCGCTTCCTGCGTCACATTCCCTTAAAGTTCTCCTGGAGGTGAGTGAGTCAACGCTACCGACGACGACCCGCCCACCTCCTACCAACAACACCACAATCATACCACGGTAAGGGAAGGAATCAGAACACGACTAACTTAAATGTATACTACGCGAACAGTAGAAGTATGAGAAACAAAATGGATGATATTAAGGCCTTGGTATGTACCGAAGAAATCGATATAATTGCATTCACTGAAACATGGATCAACCTAGACACACGCGAATTACCAGTCGAATACCAAATTGCGGGTTACCAACTGTTCCATACCGATAGGCAGACCAGGAAAGGAGGCGGAGTAGCAATCTATGTTAGGGATAATCTGAAGTGTGTAATAAATAAGGAAATAAAAACTGAGAGGAATACAGAAACAATTTGGATAGAATTAAGCGACGGTCGGGAAAAATTAATCACAGGAGTAATATATAGACCCCCAATCTTGATAGCGTCAATGAGCGACTTATCTGGGATGAAATCGCAGGGCTTCCATACACAACAAAGTCTGTAGTAGGCGACTTTAACCTTGGCCAAATAGATTGGACCGACCTACGGGTAACTCAGAATCAGAGGATTTTCTCGAGACGATCCAGGACTGTTTCTAGAGTCAACATATAACCGAACCCACACGGGTAATAATATATTGGATTTAGTTTTTGTCAAACAGAAAACCTCATTAGCAATGTTGAGGTAGGAACGAACTTGCAAACAGCGATCACAAAGAAATTCGATTCCAGTTAGATTTTCAGGGCAGAAGAAAATTCCACTAAAGTACCAGATTTCAGAAGGGCAAACGACAGTTTTAAAGAGGCTGAGAGATGTCGGCGGCGTGAACCTGACAGATGACACCGACCTGATACGAGATCTGAGATTGCGAAGGTTCACGACAATTTAAATAGTGAGTTACATAATGCACAAAAGGCAGAACATACCATACAAAAACTCAGATCAGACAACAACGACCCTAAATGGATAAATAATTTTTAAGAACATCACACAAAGGAAGGCTATAGGTAGAAGGATAAACTGTTCAATTGGTATTGGCGAGTAGGGTTAAAACCGAGATAAGGAAAGCAAAGAGGAATAATGAGGAAGGATAGCAAGGGAGGCGAAGACCCCAAAGGATTCTACCAAATGTATCAAACTAAAACACGAGAAAAGATTGGACCAATACGGTCGATCCTCAAGCAGCTCACTGATAACGGAGAGAAATGAGCAATAATTTGAATAAATATTTTTCAACAGTTTTCACCACCGAAAATTTAAACATGATACCGAGGCACCGACTCTATTCAGAGATAGTGAAGAAAACAAATTAAGTGAGATAGTAGTGACTAGTAACGATGTTAGTAAGCAAATAGACAAACTAAAGCCTAATAAGTCACCTGGTCCCGATGAGATATTTGCCAGAGTATTAAAGGAATGAAGGAAGAGCTAGTATGCCCTTAGCAAAGTTGTTTAACATGTCCTTAAAAACAGGTGTAGTACCAATCCTGAGGATAGCGAATGTAATAATTTATTTTCCAAAGAAGGGAGATCACTATCTTCTAACTAGCCCAATCAGTCTAACATCAATAGTAGGCAAATTGGAAGCAATCATTTCAAACTCTATTCGAAATCACCTGGAGAAGCACAGATTGATCAATGATTCAGCATGGCTTCAAAGCGGACGTTCTTGCCTAACTAATCTATTAACATTCTTTTCATCAGTTTTGAATCAGTGGACGAGGGCACAATTATGATGTGGATATCTCGACTTTAGCAAAGCCTTCGACAGAGTCCCCACGAAAGACTAATTAGAAAGGTAGAAGCTCATCATGGTGACATCTTACAGACCACGTCCATTTTCAGAATCGGAAATTCGTTTGAATTAAAAAATAGTTTCAATCAATTTATTACAAATTCTCAGAAATTACCTTGTTGAATTTTGTCATTTGTATTATTTGTATTACGTTTTGGAACTAACTGATAAACATAACTATGTGCGCAAACATCAAAGACTGCGTGGCGACTCTCTTACTATGGTTATTGGTAGTTGAACCTCAACAGGTACACCCATATACTAGAACTGTATGGAAAAGGTACTCAACAAACTTTCACCGTGTGAATTGTGGCGACTTCAGTGTCCACTGTCTGAAGGTATGGGAGGTAGGGAGGTCTATCTGTGTATCGGTCACCGCGAGGGTGAAATTCGTGGGTTCTAGGGTTAAATGGATTAGAGAGTGGTTACAGGACCCAGGAAACAGCAGTGAGCATTAACGGCACTAAGTCCCATTGGAGCAACATCACAAGTGGAGTTCCCCAAGGCTCAGTACTTGGACCATTATTGTTTATTATATACATAAACGACATAGATATCGGCATAGACAGCAACATAAGTAAATTTGCTGATGATACTAAAATAGGACGTGTTATCAAATCTGACGAGGACTCGGCAAAACTACAGGAGGATCTAAACAAATTTTTCGAATGGTCTGAAAAATGGCAGATGAAATTCAACATCGACAAATGTAAAGTACTCAGTATAGGAAATGTAAACAGGGAAACCAGATACCAGATGAACAACGATGCCATAGAGAAATCCGACTGCGAGAGAGATTTAGGAGTAATGATAAGTAGGAACCTTAAGCCAAGTAAACAATGTGTTTTGCTCGTAACAAGGCTAATAAAGTACTTGGGTTCATACAAAGGAGTATTAGTTACAAGACTAGCGAGGTCATCCTAAAACTGTATCTTGCTCTTGTGAGACCACACCTGGACTACGCAGTTCAGTTCTGGTCACCGTATTACAGAATGGATATAGAATCCTTGGAAAGAATTCAGAGGAGAATGACAAGACTAATCCCGGGCATTGGGAACCTTGAGTATAGAGACAGGTTAAAGCATCTTAATCTGCACTCCCTTGAGAGACGTAGAGCGAGGGGCGACCTGATAGAGGTGTATAAGTGGAAGGCAGGGCTAAACAAAGGGGACATTACAAAGGTACTCAAATTATCCAACCAGGAGCGAACTCGTAACAATGGTTTTAAATTGGACAAATTTAGATTTAGGCGTGAAATAGGTAACACTGGTTTGGAAACAGAGTAGTGGATGAATGGAACAAGTTACCAAATATCATCATTAACTCGAATACGCTGAATTGCTTCAAACATAGGTTGGATGCTCATATGAGCAATAGGGGTTGGGTGTAAACGGGACTGCCCAGTATGGGCCAATAGGCCCGCTGCAGTTTCCTCCATTCTTATGTTCTTATGTTCTTATGTTTTCCTCCCGGGGCCTCATAGACGTCTTCCCGAAAGGTCATGGCGTAATACATAAACAAAAAACGACCTGAAAACCCAACCTGGACCCATTTGTTTACCACAGAGTCTCCCAGACGCCTATACGATCACCCATGACGCAACACAAGAGAGACAAACTTCAAGTGTTTCTCGGATGTACCTAACAACCTCCTCCTTCTACTAGTGTTTGTGGTTCCTTTAGCAACAAAATTTCAAAAACTGTCTATTAAACGGGGAGGAGAGAGGAGGGGAGGGGGTACTGGGGGTCACACACCGTCCTGGTCGTGACACTCCGCCCGGTACCTTGACACTACCAGTACCAGTCCACCTCACCATTTATTCTACCTGTTTCAACCCTCCAATTAAGGTGTTCTCATTTTTTTCTTCCTCCGGTGACGTACTAAGGCAGGTGAGGAAAGGGGGGTGGAGAGGAGTGGGGTGGAGAGGTGGGGGTGAGGAGGTGGGGGTGAGGTGGGGAGCCATAGATGTAATTGGGTGACCAGCAGGAGCAGGGACGTGAAGGAGGGGTGAGTGAGCCTGGGAAACTGAGGAGAAATAAGGAAATCTGGGAAGAGAAGGGCACAAAAGGGAGAGAGGACTGATTGAGGAAAGGATGGGGAAGTGGGGGGAGGAAGGAAGGGCGTTGGAGGGTGATAAAAGGGAGGAGGATGATGGGAGGAGGGGGAATGATGGATGGAGGAGGGAGTGAATGATGGAGGAAGGAGGGGATGAAGGAGGAGTGAGGGAGGGAGGAACGTAGGGCTGGAGGGACTGACGATCAAATATTTTCACTCACTTTCACTCATTCACTGTGAGACAACGGTTACCACTCACACGGTTACCCTCACCACGCACGCTCTTAGTCGCTTCTTGAGTCTGGTACAATAATAATAATAATAATAATAATAATAATAATAATAATAATAATAATAATAATAATAATAATAATAATCATAATAATCATATTTGTATTATTATTTTATACTTTTCCACTGTGTTATATCTCACTACCCTATAATCTATGTAAACTAAGGAAGGAGGGAAGGAAGGAAGGAAGGCACTAGCTTTACCAACAGCTAAGGATCTCGAACCAGGGGTCTTCTTGGCTGTCAAAACGACTGTGGTATCTACTATGCCACGACCACTTAAATACCCAAACAGATATATGGGAAAAAATAAAAACACAACATGAATATCAACTTATTAAAATCAACATCAATATTTTTTTTAACGCGGGTTTGAGTTCCATACAGACAGACAGACCACCCACACGTCACTGGGTACACACGTTACTGGGTATACACGCTAATACACAGGCTGGGGTACTTAACTTTAACTATACACACTATTGCTTGTTAATTATCCTAACCTAACCCATCCCCACTAACCTAACTTATCTAAACTAAACAGATCTATCTTCTTACACACGGGATAAGGAACGAGGCTTTCTGTTGGACATATCAGTGTTTATTGTGTACCGTGTGGGTGTGTGGCCTTCAGAGTACACTTATCACACCTCAACTTTTTTTTACCTGTACGTGTCTCAATGCAGAGCGATCCGTTGAATGGCTTATCTCACTACCACTACTACTACCACCACCGCTGCTACTACTACTACGACTACTACGACTACTACATCCGCTACTACTACTACTACATCACATCTTGGTCACCAGCTCGAGTATTCCTGAGAGTCTACTAATGCCCAACGGTTTTGATAATGAGCTCCGGACGTCGTGAACATAATTGATTACTGCACTCGGGTCCAGATTTCTTCCAGCAGCGGTCAGATTCCTGTCATGGTTGGCATTATTATACAACGGGTCCCCACACGGTCAGCCACGCCCCCCAGCCATCAGTCTCCCGCTATTTAAGGCTCAATAAATGAACTTGTAGCCATTAGATGATAAATTAATCTAGACTCTCTACTGTAGGGGAGACCTCAAGCACTCTGGGGGTGAGCGGGCTGCCGTATTCACTAGTTTACGGGAATGGACGGTGACCACCATCCTGTCCCGCGGTGAATTCCTCCCTGTAAGTCTTATGCCGCCCAGCAATGGTGGCCCAACAGCCAATCATAACCCACCACCAGTTACCCAAATGCCTTCTAATTGGTTCCCGCGCGTGGAGGATTCATAAACTAGACGGAATAAAAATACCACAAATAATTATCAACCCTAAGAGTATCACCGACGTCCTCGGCCGGGCCTAGCCTGGGCGGTGTTGCCCTCAGCCTGGTTGTTGATTTTCACGGCAGAAAACACCACCTGCATGATGCCTTCGCCGCCGGCCAGGGGGAGACGTGGGCGAGAGTGGGTGGTGGGCGAGAGTGGGCGGTGGGCGAGAGTGGGCGGTGGGCGAGAGTGGGTGGTGGGCGAGAGTGGGTTGGACTTGTGATTTACTACAAACATCAACAAGACACAAATGTATTAGGTTAAGTTCTCATTGGTTAAGCAGTTAAAACATTCAGGTATATACTGGTAATGGGAGGCGGGGAGTCCTACTATGCAAATGTGTTCAGTCTGTGAACTCCTCCAGCATAAATTATCGTGGCATCATGAGAAGAGGTTGTGGTGAATGGCTGACATGGTGGTGCGGGTGGTGCATGGTAGTGGTGGCAGGTGGTGTGAGGTCAAGCAGATGGTGTGAGGTCAAGCAGATGGTGATAAGGTAGATGAGACGTGGCACCCTGGGGCTTAGTTACCTTTCCCTACCCTACCCCACCCCACCCCACCCCACCTCCCCTACCCTACCCCACCATACCTGTCAGTGGTTCTCAGGCCGACTCACCTGCCAGATCATCCCATCGAAGCTATCAAGACCTATCGACAATTTCCCCAAGTCAGGAATCCCAACTCACAGACCCACAGTTACCCGGGGACAAGTGACCTAGTTCCAGGGACGCGTCTAAACTACCGCTGTTCCTGCCCTAAATGATGCCCTGGGCGACCCTGTCATTAGTCTGTACATCTATTTGGTAGTTTAAGGGTAATTGGTCTATTCCCCGGAGGACATAAGTAATCTACGTGTGTTAGTATAACCCCGTGTTTATGATGCCTTTGCTAGTTGCCATAATCCTCTTTTGTTAGACGCTGAGGATGAGATGGAAGCAAGGAAAGGAAAATTGTTTGGGAGAGAAGGAAAGAAGAAGAGGAAGAAAAGGGATGGGAGGAAGAAACGATAAACAGCAAGTAGAAAAAAGGGGAGGTAAATCGGGAAGAACAAGAGAGGGAAAGAGAGGGAGGAATTAATGAAAGGGGGATTTGTAGAAGTGATAGGAGGAGGAATGCCGAGCGTAAGATGGAGAGAGAGAGAGAGAGAGAGAGAGACCATTTACCCAAGACAGGAGCGCTGTAAACCTCCTCAGCCAGAGACCGTTACTCCGCTCGCCAGCTTGTCACCCCCAGGGCCGTATGCTGGGACCATCGCCATTCTATCTCAGGTCCGTATGCTGGGCCCATCCCTATCCCAGGTCTGTATTTTTCCCACATTTCAGGGTACAGTGAGTATGTTAGGGCCGTCTCTATCCTAGCTCCGTATTCTCTAAGTCTCAGGGCTATATCCTGTGGCATTTACTATCTCAGGGAATGATTTCTCCATCTCAGGACTGACTGAGACCATGATTGTTACAGGACCGTATACTGAGAGCAACGTTTATCCCAGGGCCGTATTCTATGAACACTCCCAACCTAGAAAATCTCTGAAAGTTCTCTGAAAGTCCATCAGTACCAAACTTCAGTGAGATCATCGCCTGAAACGCCAAATGACCTCTCAACTGTGTCGATAGTGTTTGTCTCTGTTCTATGCACGTGTAAAAGTTTATATTTACATTAAAACGTTTCCTGGCGTTGGGTTAAGGCAATAGGCGCAATTTACAACGTTTTTTTTATTTAAGTAAAAAAAAAAGTTCCATATCCTGTTAGATACGAACGTTTATCCCAGTGTTATTATGGTGTGTTTTGGTGCAAGTTGTCGAAACGTTCCTGGGATTTGAGAGTCCTCGAGTGATGCTTTAAAGGAAAATATTCTCAAGAGAGGCAACGAAGAGTAACGAAGGAGATAGAATAGGTGCGAGAACAACAAGTGGAAGCGAGACCAGCCACTAGCTATACGAGACCCCTTTACGTCGGCACGGCAGCGAGACCAAAGTAAGTCAGGCAGCTAGTGGAGTCAGCAGCATCCAATAAGAGAAGAGATGAAAAACGTGGAGGCTTGCCAGCATTCCTTCACCTAACTCGGGGGACCTCCTGCCTGTGCTGCTGACCTGTTGTTACTGTTACTGTTGCTGTTACTTCCCTCCCTGTTGTCAACCTGAACCTCTTACTGTTGCTACTCCTGTTGGTTTGTCTGGCTGTTACTCTTACTTTCCCCTATGGCTCCTGTTGACTATACCGTTGCTACTGTTATGGTTGATATTCTCTCATTAGTCTTATTGTTTGTTCTCCATATTATAATACAGCCGCTTATGGTAACTGTTACTTCATCTGTTGCTCCTGTTCCGTCTGGTGTTACTTGCCTGCACAACAACGGGTTCAGCTGTAGCCTTGACGAAGAATAAGTTGGGCTACTGTTGTTATTTTTTGCTCCCGTTGCCTGAGGTTACTGTCACTGTTATTACCGTTAGCCTACCGTTACCGTTGCCCATGTTTACTATTAGTACCGTTTTTATTGTTGTTGGTTCAAGTGTTACGTGTTACTGAAATTGTACAATGTACCAACAAGACTGTGTTACTTACTGCGCGTGTGGCTATTATTAACGAATTCACGTTGACTAATAATCATAAAGTACCGTTGGTTTCCGTTGTACGTTAACAGCATTTGATTCAACCGTTCGATCCCGTTGTAACCCAAGAAGCTGTATTTAGTCAACATTACCGCTTCTGCTTCTGTTGTAACGGTAACAATAAACAGCAAATACTCGTCTGTAATCTGTTATGAATTATCAGTTCTTAAATTCAGTTTAAGATAATATTTATTTTCCATTGGAATTTCATCAACATAATTATAACCCCATATTGTTTAGGTTGGGGGGGGGAGGGGTAAGGGAGACGGAAGGAGGGAGAGAGAGAGGAGGAAGGGAGGGGGAGAAGAAGGGAGGGTGAGGGAAGGAGAAAGAGGGAAGGCAGGGCAGAGAGAGAAGGAGGGGTGGAGAGAGAGAAAGAGAGAGAGAAAGAGGGAGGGGGAGAGAGAGGGAGGGGGAGAAGGGGAGGGTGAGGGAAGGAGAAAGAGGGAAGGCAGGGCAGAGAGAGAAGGAGGGGTGGAGAGAGAGAAAGAGAGAGAGAAAGAGGGAGGGGGAGAGAGAGGGAGGGGGAGAGAGAGGAAGGGGGAAGAAGGCGAGGGGGCAGGGGGGGGGTGTTCCTCGTTCATTCTTCTCTCTTGTCTTTCTCTCCCCCGTCGTCACTGAGAGATCCTCCTACCCCCCCCTCCCTTCACCCCCCCCCCCTACGAAGCGTCTCTCCCGTGTCTCACCTGAACCACAATCTTAAGCTTACCTTTAGAAACTCCATCGTCGGCGTGGTAAGCCGTTTAAGCTTATTTTAAAAGGTTTCGCTCAGTGTAAATATAAGCTGTGGAATCGGACCCAAAATATCTCCCTTTAACATCAACAAAAACAACAACAACAGAAATAGATACAATTGACGTCATGCATTGGTTGTTTATGACGTCATGCATTGGTTCTTTATGACGTCATGCATTGGTTCTTTATGACGTCATTGAAGCTATTTTTACTACACATTTTACACTAGCGCCATTCATAGATTTCTTGTTGTTGTTGTTGTTGTAAGCATGTCGTCATACTGTAATCCCAACTCCCACATGAACTGTCTGCTTCAACGAGACTCCCACAGGTGTAACACAAAGAAGCACCTGTCCAATTATCATAATGTATGCATGTAAATTTTTTTTCTTCAAAGTAAACAGAGGAAGTATGTTACTTGTTTACACTGTTCCACAAGCAAACAACATTAATTCATTTACTTACGAGAACTCCCGTAAACCTCCATCACTTGATAATGACCTTTGTTAACTCATCACCATTTTACTCATCTCACCATCATCTACAGCATTATCACTATCATCATCATCATCATCATTGAGAAACACCAATATGGATTCACCCTGAACAAGGCAGAAAGACGAGGGGGGAAGAATGAGTTCCACTCCTTATTCATTATTTTGCAGCCTCTGACCACCACCACCCTGCACCTTATTCATCGTTCAACAATCACCCTCCTCCACCCACCCTGCACCTTATTCATCGTTCAACAATCACCCTCCTCCACCCACCCTGCATCTTACCTATGGCCCAACAATCTACTTTCTCACCACGCACCACCACCTTACTCAGCGCCCAAGTGTAGCAATCACAGCTGAAAATATGGTTGAGACAGCAATACCTCAAGGGTTATGACAACAAAACTCGCAGTAGTTGCTTCCTGTCTGGTGCTGACTGCCTGGTGCTGACTGCCTGGTGCTTCCTGCCTGGTGCCTCATACCTCAGCACTGTGGCACTCATTATAACCAAACTCTGGATAAAGTCAAGTCAGGTCAGCATCTGATTAAGCATAATCCTGTGTTAATGATCTTTTGGCGACCGGTTTTACGACCCTATTAATAAAAAAGACGACTATCAAGCATAATTAGGAGTGGCTGTGTTTACGGAACGATAAGGCTCGAGTATGATGCTTCCTTGATGCTTGTTGAGGTGTCACGACCCTTAGTCCCTTTACATACACACGGCCAGGCACCCCATCTTGTTTATTAACTGTACTGTACACTCACGATCTACACCCACAAAAAGGTTTATGTCTGGTTTAATGGATAACAGGATTTCGATGTTGTGGTGATCTGGAGACGAGCAATAATCTAAGGATGCGACAGTTTACACCTAGGATGAGATATTTGACTGACTCAGGCGACAGTGAGCCACAGTATGGGACGCTCCTCCTCCTTCAGCGTTACGATGACAAGAGTATTTGTCTCAATTCCGAGAGGAGGAAGACTGAACATTGTCCTCTATTGTCGCTGAAGGTTGCCAGGTTATGATGACAGTCCCGGTGTTTACCAGGCGTCGATTCCAGGTAATCTAAATGCATTTCCTTAGACAATAACAATATAAGAGATATGTTATTTTGCCAAGCTGCCATCACACGTTCATTAGTCAATATTATATCATAATATTCTTAAATGTTAAACAAAAATCAAAAGGTTTATTTATTCTGCATCACGCCTCCTGGACGGTGTAGAGAGGAGGTATGTTTGTGGGTAACACTACACCACCACCAGTGAGGGGAGGAGAGGATGCTGACACTACCACCAGCTTCCGGGTGACGTCTCCTCCTAGACGCTACACAGCTGGCCATCACTACACCAACGGCAACACCTCACACTGTGGGAACTACACACAGAGTGCCAGGTTACAGGGGGCGGGGTGCGGGGAGAGGCAAACCTGTAGGTGCAGGTAAAGCAGGGTCTGGGAAGCGGTGTGGGTGGGGGTAACATAAGGTGTGGGTAGAGGTAACGTGGAATCTGGTTGGTAGTATGGGTGGGGTTAACGTAGGGCGTGGGCGGAGGTGTGGGCGGCAGCGTGGGTGGAAGTAATAGTGATGAAACCGCGCTTGACCCCTGGCAGCGTGAGTCAACCCTGGGCGTGATCACTACGACCCAGGAATTTGATTCACTCTGCTTGCTGCTGAGGGCGAGTGTACTTGTTTGTTGATGTCCCGCCGGGGTCACACTCAAGGCGACCCTCCCCAGTGTGTGTCTTTACTATCACCTTTCCTTAACCCATTCACATACGATCAACATAACCTTAAGTATCTCACCATTGTCTTACATATAACACCATTTCCTTTCAATAAATCACAATAAATTACCCTAATATATACAACTAAACAAAACATACCATAATGAGTGTAATGCAAGTGGGTGGGAGGGTGGGCGAGAGGTGGAAGGTGTCAGGGGTGTGTGTGGGTGTTGGAGCAGGTAAGGACTCACTCATCGCCCTCCTTCAGGATAACTCTGCGGGTTTGACCTGACGCAGATGATCAATTTATCCTCAGCAGTGATGGGCGGTGGTGGGTGATGGTGGGGCGTTGATATAGTGAGTGGGTGGGTGATGGTGGGCGGTGGGTGATGGTGGGCGGTAGGTGGTGGGGGGGGGGGCTGATAGTGCACATTTTTCTTACATTATTAGTTTTTCTTGGTTAAACTTTCATCATCTTTACACAAATATTCTCTCTCTCTCTCTCTCTCTCTCTCTCTCTCTAATACTTTATACAAACATTCCCTTCTCTCGCTCCTCCTTCTCTACCTTTAAATATTTTCCTTTTCCTTTTTTTGTTATCTTTCGTTACCTGTCCTTCCCTCCCATACAGGCTTCACCTTTATGGCGTGTTCTCTCTTCCTCTCTCTCTCTCTCTCTCTATCTCCCTCTCACTTTCGTCCTCCCAAATTCCTCCATCACAATTTTTGTTTTCGGATCATGTGAAGTTAAGATTATAGTTTATTTCACGTGATGATTATAAACCCTAACCAAACCAAACCTAACATAACCTATTTTAACCAAACATAACCTAATATAATCTAACCTAACCCCTCAAGGTACAGTAGATAGCGTTAAGGTGTTAAATCATCAGGTGAGAAATACACTTGGGAGGTGTCAAATCTTCACGTGAACCAAAAATTTTCTCATTATATTTCCTCTTCAACTCTAAAAATCTTGAAAAAATATCCTCGTCTACACCGTTAAGCCTCGCTGTTGATAAACCTGACACCCGCGACCCTCCCCCAAGATCCCCGAACGTACTCCAGGTAATCTCCAGGTAGTACCGTCCAGGTAGTCTCCAGGAGTTGGTTATCCGAGGACTGATCTTCACCCCCAGCCAGCCAGCGCTTCTACACCCAAACACACCCTACGAGACCACCACCACCACCACCACTATCCCGACGCTACAACGATCACCATCATTACTATTAACAATATCTCCCTGCCACTAACACAACAACCATTACTAATACCATCCACCACCACCACCACCACCACCACCACCACCACCACCACCACAACTATCCACCAACAGCTGAATTAAGTTACACACATTTCAGGAACCAACATTCTCTCGCAACTACGGCCGGGTTTTGTACGTCCGTGATTTACAAGGACACAGGCATACACCCACTACACTCATACACCCATACATACACTCATACACCCACTACACTCATAAGACTCTTTAAATATTCTGGAGGTACACTTGCAATACGATGGTCCAGGTAGAGACACAGGTGGAGTGGGAGGTATGATGAAAACACACACACACACACACACACACACACACACACACACACACACACACACAGGTAATTACAATCCTCTTAATTACATCTCCCTCCTCTTGGATGCCCCTTCCTCTTGTTAGTCTCACACTACAGAGCCACCAAGAGCACCAGTCAGTCAGTCAGTCCTCCTAGATAACTACACTGGCCCTATAGTCCACGTATGACGCTCATTAGCTAGCAGGTAACACAGCCGACCTAACAGACCTGCGGTATTTTTCTTCAAGTCCAGACAGACGCGTGGTGAGGGTGAAGAGGGGGAGGCAGCTGTGGTGTTGAGGTGGTGGTCAAGTCCTGTAATCGACTGCTCATGAGGGCCAAGTGGTCATGGCCTTTTGAAGTAACTCGACTGATGTGGTACTACATATTCAGCTCTGTGTGTGTGTGTGTGTGTAGAGAAGGGGAATAACACGACAATGCTACAGTTGCTTTACCTTTCAGTTTTTTCCTGGTGAGTCAACAGCGGCGTGTATAGTATAATCCAGGACGAGAGGAGACACGTGTGGATAAACTCGTAGCAACACTTCAATTCACTTTTTTCATTTAACACTTAAGTCTTTTTATCTTTAGTAGTAGTAGTAGTACGTACGCTCACTCAAGGTCTTGTATACATAGTCGATGATAAACTTCAAGGTTTCACCGTCGGGGTTCGGGTTCATTCGGCAAAATTTCACGTTCACTGTCGGGTCCCACACAGAGGTTCGAATTAACAAAACAAAATATATGGTGTAGAATTCGTAGTGCCTGTGACTGGATTCTACAAGTGTGTCGTTGTAGTCGAGAAACGTAAGTGGCACTGTCGGAATAAGGAGGTCTTCTGATAGTGGACTGGGAAGTGACACCAGGTCCTGGGTTGGCACTGTGGGGAATGAGGAGGTCCTCGTCGGTGTGGCGGGCCAGGCGAACACTGTTACCTGCCACCTGCCGTAGTCACTGCACCTTCGGGGCTTCACCTCTTCCTTCACACTCCTCGCTGACGTCTTTCTTGCTCCTCCTGGGGCTTCACCACATGCGCTAACTCCACGACCTATACAACAGTTTCCAGCACCAAAACACACAAGTTTTTTCTTATGAATGATTAAAGAACATGATCTTAAATCACTGTTTTATGTTGCCTCCGTTAATTAAACACTGTCACAACACACGTCTCACTAACTTGGTACAGTATTAGTTTAGCGTGTGGTTCCGGCAAGGTCGGAAAGGTCGTGGGCGTGAGTATGTGTGTATGTCAGGGTGCTACGAGGGGCCAAGGTGCCACGAGAGGCTAGGCACTCCACCCTCACTGCCTGAGGCCTAAACCTGTCCACTTTTTAGTACTTGTTATATCCACACACTGGAATGCACGTGTACAACACACTCAGGTATATCTATAAACCACATATACCGGTCAACACTTGTTAGTCCTTGATGTTTTTTCGCTTCGTGTCTTATCGTTAAAAAACACATCACAATCACACGATGAGAGAACGAGGTATAATTATAACAACATATAATCCGCCGTGGGTGTGGGAGGTGGAATGTCACAGGTAGGTAAGCCAGTGAAGGAGCGGGTAAATACGCTGGTCCACACCGTACGCGGGTGAGCGTTCACTCAGTCTGGTGGCCCCGCCAGGAATGAGCGTGGGCCGGGGTGCCTCCCTCACCAACCAACGGCCTCCCTCCCCTACCTTCACCACCACCGCCTCATTCCCCGCCGTAAACACCACTCCACCACAACAACAGTCCTCTCATATTTGTTACCTTCTACCTTCAACTATGTCACAATCCCACCATTAATACAGTGCCCTACAGTGCCAGAGACAGAGTGCCAATGGTGATAGAGAGGTGGTACTAGGGAGTGGAGGCAGCGACACTAGGCAGCTCCCTTCACCCGTCACCGTGAACCCGGGCAGCCACCGACCTCGGCCGCCCAGCCCACACACACACACTCGTGGCACCTCCTACCTCAACAAACACACACACACACAAAACAGAACCTAAAGTAAATACTCTACTTAAAACACCAATAAACAGCTTTTACACAGACTAATACAGTTACAACAGGTCCCACTCCCCCCTCCCCCCACCTCCCCTCCCCTCCAACAGCTGGGGGTTATAATGTAAACAAACACTTGAGGTTGCAGGAACTACCAGAGCTCAGGTGAGAAGGGTTACCTGGCTCCTTCCTTCTGACTTCCTCATGACTCAACGACTGACCATCAAAACACACACACACGAATCAATACTGTGACCGCCTCCTAATCCAACATGAACATACCGGACATAGAAGAATAATTGTAAAGTCACTGGTAACCGTAATAAACATACCGGATATATAAATAATAATTGGAGTTCCCGGTTACCAAAATATGCGTATATCTTTCACATTACGTTGAGCCAAGTGGAAAATTTGGAGGTGGGTAAAAAAAAAATGGGACGGACGGAAAGGAAAGGGTGAGGTGGGAAAAACGATGGAATAGGTGATGTTACTGGCTCCCTCACTCATCATGGAACAGGAAAAAATAAGAAACAGTAGAAGAGAAGGGAAAGTTAGCATCTTTAGTGAGGCCAGAAAGCAGAGATGAAGAAAGTAATAGAAAGAAGAAAGTGAGAGATAAAATATGTAGTAAGACTGAAGAAGTAAGAGGAGGAGGAGGAGAAAGAGGAAGAGGAAGAAGGAGAAGGAGGAAGAGGAGGAAGAGAAGGAAAAAGAGGAAGAGGATAAGGAAGAGGAGGAGAAGGAAGAGGAGAAAGGGGAGGAACAGGAAGGAAGGAAGTGAAGGTAAGTGAGAAGACGAACGTGAATGAGGAAATTAACTGAGAGGACGCCGACAGGTATTAAAGTGGTGGGGAGGTGTTGGAGACAGTGATGGAGAGGTGTTGGAGATAGTGATGGAGAGGTGTTGGAGATAGTGATGGAGAGATGTTGGAGATGGTGATGGAGAGACGTTGGAGATAGTGATGGAGAGGTGTTAGAGATAGTGATGGAGAGATGTTGGAGATGGTGATGGAGAGGTGTTGGAGACAGTGATGGAGAGGTGTTGGAGATAGTGATGGAGAGATGTTGGAGATGGTGATGGAGAGACGTTGGAGATAGTGATGGAGAGGTGTTGGAGATGGTGATGGAGAGACGTTGGAGATAGTGATGGAGAGGTGTTGGAATAGTGATGGAGAGATGTTGGAGATGGTGATGGAGAGGTGTTGGAGATAGTGATGGAGAGGTGTTGGAGACAGTGATGGAGAGTGTTGGAGACAGTGATGGAGAGGTGTTGGAGACAGTGATGGAGAGGTGTTGGAGACAGTGATGGAGAGTGATGGAGAGGTGTTGAGAACAGTGATGGAGAGGTGTTGGAGGTAGTGATGGAGAGTGTTGGAGATAGTGATGGAAAGGTGTTGGAGATAGTGATGGAGAGGTGTTGAAACAGTGTGTGGAAGTGATGGAGACAGTGATGGAGAGGTGTTGGAGATAGTGATGGAAAGGTGTTGGAGATAGTGATGAAGAGATGTTGGAGATAGTGGTGAGGAGGTGTTGGAGATAGTGATGGAGAGATGTTGGAGATGGTGATGGAGAGATGTTGGAGACAGTGATGGAGAGAGGTTGGAGACAGTGATGGAAAGGTGTTGGAGATAGTGATGAAGAGATGTTGGAGATAGTGGTGAGGAGGTGTTGGAGATAGTGATGGAGAGATGTTGGAGACAGTGATGGAGAGATGTTGGAGACACTGATGGAGAGGTGTTGGAGATAGTGATGAAGAGATGTTGGAGATAGTGGTGAGGAGGTGTTGGAGATAGTGATGGAGAGATGTTGGAGACAGTGATGGAGAGATGTTGGAGATAGTGATGGAGAGGTGTTGGAGACAGTGATGGGTTTCCAGATCAGGCACAGATGACGGCCCCCATCACCCTCACCACCAATATCCTCACCATCACCGAACAGAAGAACACCAAGAACAAGAACACAGAAGAACACCAAGAACAAGAACACAGAAGAACACCAAGAACAAGAACACAGAAGAACACCAAGAACAAGAACACAGAAGAACACCAAGAACAAGAACACAGAAGAACACCAAGAACAAGAACACAGAAGAACACACAATTTCTCACAGCACCTCAAGCGCTGATGTTAATAATTACAATCCCATGTTAAACCATAAACCACACACCATCTAGAACACTAATTAAACCCACTAGATAAACCTCCGGTCATTGTAAACCCCACTAGATTGAACCCAAGTACAGAGGTTCTTAGAAATATATTGTTGGGAAAGGTAGCCAGACATCTTACCTGGAAGTAATTAAGGTTGCGGTGTTCAGGTGAGGGTTGTAAAGACTGTGTGGGATATGAACCAACTACTGGATGAAAGGAGAATACACACACACACACACACACACGCACACGCACACGCACACGCACACACACACACACACACGCACACACGCACACACACACTCCCTTAGTCGCATGACGTCAATCCCACAGGTAATGGTTCAAGACAAACTAATATAACTTGATATCATAATTTTCGAAATTACATCCTGACACCTTCCGCATGCTTACATCATATCCTGCCAGCATGACATCACGTGAGGTCATGATATTTCCAGGTCGACAAAGGTCATAGTGTCGACGACGTGACCAACCCACTGTTTCCTTCTACCACCCAGGCAGGGGAAACAGGGGGGAGGGAAGGGAAGGAAAAGAGAAGGGGAGAGGAGGGGATTAAGCAACACTATATCGTGCCCAAGATGAGAACCCTATCCTACCATAAATACCCACAGTTAAACCTACCAAAAGGGGCCCTGTCTCACCCTCTTCAACCTGATGAACTCTTGAGACCCAATCAGACAACAAGTAAATTTACGGATGTACCGAAAGTTTTCAAGTTATATAAACAGGAAGTGAGAAAGGGAACTCAGGAGGTAGGAGGAAGAGGATGAAGACGAGGAGGAGGAGGAGAGAAGAAGAGGAGGAGGAAGAGGAGATGGTTCTACACCCAACAGGGATGGATGTTACTGGTGGTGTAAGAGGCGGTCACAAACAGGAGTGGGTGGTGTTATTGTGTATGTAGGAAACGCGGCTACCTTATGCCCTCCTCCTCCTCCCTCCCACGGTCCCACCCTTCCCCCAGGTTCCATACACAAGGTCGACCACTGACCAGACGGTGGGGCGCATAGGTGTTACTGGAGCCAGGTGGCGGTGTACAGGGAGCATGACGAGAGAGATGGGATGGTGAAGAAGGAGATTTAGGAGGGAAGGGGAAGGAAGAGATTCAGGAGGGAAGAAAGAATGGAAATAGGAAGGAAAGAAGAAAAATGAGAAGATGACGTAGGAAGAAAAAAGAAAAGTGACCCAAGAAGATAAAAGAATATTAAATAATTATAAAAAAAGATAAAGGAAAATTTCAAACAAACATACAAAAGTTGGTAAATAATAATAAACTAAAAACAATAACCAAAAAATAACAGACGAAAACAACAACAATAAAAGCGTGATGATGAAAGAAAACTGAACCCTCAAAAAGACTCAATAACTTAACTGTCTATAACACCTTGAGGGGAAGGTTAAATCACGGCATCCAAAGCTCGAGGGAGGGGGAGGTGAGGGGTGATGGTAGGGGAAGGGGAGGGGTGATGGGAGGGAAGGGGAGATAAATAAACACAGCCTTGACGAGCCATCCCTTGAGAAACACCTACACGACGAAACAATAAATCCTACCGAAGCTAAAATAGAATTAAAACAATAATAATAATAATAAACAAGACACTCATTATTTTTCTTTTTATGTAATATCAAAACATTACCTAAAAAGGGATTATGGGTATATAATAAAATCGAATCATCATCATCATCATCTGCAATACGTAACACAGGTAAAGGTATGACATCTGTATTAATTAGGTAGGTAACGCTGTATGTGGGGGATGATGTCGCTACGGTAAGATGGTAAGATGGACAGGTAATGTATACGTGATAATCTTTAAGGATTTTTTTTCTAGTCTTGGTTGGTGATCGACGTAAAAGGGAGAGAGTAATTGTTTTTGTTGATACTCTCTCTCTCTCTCTCTCTCTCTCTCTCTCTCTCTCTCTCTCTCTCTCTCTCTCTCTCTCTCACACAGTATAGCTACACAAAATTACAGTGGGTGGGAGGAGGGGGGGAAGCTCACTCTCCTTGGTCCCCTGGCGTGATGCGGAACAACAACGCGGTAGTAAGGGGAGCATCTGAAGTTACTCCTTTCTTCAGTAAACAATTGCTTCGTCGCCCCGGGAGGAGGAGGAGGCTGCTTACTCACCCCCGGACATGTGGAGGGGCCCAAGTTAAGTGGAGGGACAAAATGGAGGGTCATGGTGGAGTGGAGGGACAAAATGGAGGGATTTAGATGGATGGAAGGGGGAGTGAAAGGACTGAGTGGAGTAAATGAAGGAGGGGGGTAAAGTGGAGGCCCCAGGTAGGATGGAAGAGGCCAGGTAGAGGAGGAGGAGGTCAAGTAGCGGTGGAAGAAGAGAGGCGGGCTGGCAGGGCAGGGTGGAGTAGGCTCAGGTGCTAGTGAAGTAAGTGGAGGTGTGGAGGCGGAAAGGGGAGGGTTAGGAAGGGAGGAGGAGGAGATGGAAAGAATCGGAACTCGAAATAAAGACTGAAGATGAAAAGAGAAATCGACATAATGAAGGAAAAAAAAAAGAGACCAAATTCAGCAGCAGAAATAGATGATGTTACTGAAGGAGGGATACCGACACCTGACCACCACACCTGACCGCTTACGTAAGGCAGGGGGTAGGAGGAGGGGGAAGAGGGAAAGGGGAACGGGGGGGTAGAAGGGGAACGGGAGAGGAGGGGAAGGGAGGCAGGAGGGGTGGATGAGGGGATATCATTTTGGATCCCGCGTAGTGTATTGATAGTAGACTGGACTGGTGATAGAGACGCAAATGTCGGCCAATCACACACACACACACCCCAGCCACCAGGTAAGTCCAAGTCTAGTCCAACAGCAGGTCAGTCCAAGTCTAGTCTACAGCAGGTCAGTCAAATCCACAGCAGGTCAGTCAAATCCACAGCAGGTCAGTCTAAGTCAAGTCCCAACAGCAAGGTCAGTCTAAGTTTAGTCTGTGGGTCAGTCCTCAAATCCACAGCAGGTCAGTCTAAGTCTAGTCTACAGCAGGTCAGTCAAATCCACAGCAGGTCAGTCCAAGTCTAGTCCGACAGCAGGTCAGTCCAAGTCTAGTCAAAAGCAGGTCAGTCTAAGTCTAGTCTACAGCAGGTCAGTCAAATCCACAGCAGGTCAGTCTAAGTCTAGTCCATAAGAGCATCCCATATGGAACACACCCAGCCATCTGGTTCATCCCATCACTACACAACATCGTAGACCAGTGATTAATTCAAAAGAGGTTATTAGACACGAGACAAATATTCAAACTTCTGAATTCTTTTAACGGTTTGCAACGAAAATAACGGAACTCTTGGCAACGGAAATAACGGAAATCTTTACAACGGAAATAACGGAACTCCTGTCAACGAGCACAACGGAACTCTTTTCAACGGATATAACGGGACTCCTGACAACGAGCACAACGGAACTCTTTTCAACGGATATAACGGAACTCCTTACAACGGATATAAGTGGGAGCAACAGATAAGACTAATCAAACATTAACTTTATGACACTTAAGATACACTACATTCAACTTATCTACGTAAAATACTTATAATGAACATATTTTATCACATACAGAAAAACCTCTGTTTAACGGACATCAATCGAAAGGGTCTAGTCCGTTATATGAAAGTTTTACACTTCATGGATCTCGATATAATGGACTGTACTCTCCTAAAATAGTTGGTTATTTGGAGACTTCACTTCTGAAAAACCCTCGATATAATGCATTGCTTTCCCATATAATCCGGTAAATAGAGGGATTACTAATTATGACTCGGTGGTAAGGGTTGAGGAGTTCGGTGTTTGGTTCAGGGGGGTCGGTGTTGGGTTTTGGGGGTTAGTGTTGGGTTCGGGGGGTTCGGTGTTGGGTTCGGGGTTCGGTGTTGAGTTCGGTGATAGGTTCGGTGTTGAGTTCAGGGGCTCGGTGTTGGGTTCGGGGGCTCGGTGTTGGGTTCGGTGTTGGGTTCGGTGATGGGTTCGGTGTTGGGTTCGGGGGCTCGGTGTTGTTGGGTTCAGGGGTTCGGTGTTGTTGGGTTCAGGGGGGCTCGAGTGTTGGGTTCGTGTTGGGTTCAGTGTTGGGTTCGGTGTTGGGTTCGGTGTTGGGTTCGGTGTCGGGTTTCGGGTCCAATCTTTTTTCTGAACCCGGAACAAACATCAATGACCGTAATCTCAACACAGACCATCTCGTCCCGTCACACACGAGAATATGTCAATGAACAGAACATCCTCCCCCCACCCCACCCACTGAACAGGTATAGCAAGAACAGGAACAATAATAGTGACTAAGAATTGGTTATTGGATGTTTTAGGTTATATTTGAAGAAGACTATAAAAGAAGAGGAAGAAGAAGAGAAGAAAAGGAGGAGGAAGAAGTAGAAGAAGGAAAGAGGTGGAAGAAGGAAGGGGAAAAGAAGAGGAAGGAAAACAAGAAAAGAAGGATACAATAAAAAGAGGAGGAAGAAGAAAGGTAAAAGGTAGAAGAAAACAGACGTAAAACGAAAGATATCCCTCAAATAAAAAACCCCACTACCAGTCAGGTCAGTAAAGATGCACAACGTAACAAAAACGACGATAAGTCACTTGGTTTAATGGCACGACCAGAGGGAGGCCAGGCAGCTTTTATACAGTCCATTAGATCACTACATAGTTATATAAGGGCTGTTAAAGGTTAATTTCAAGGCTTAAATGACGTTCTTTGTTGATTTCAAGGCTTAAATGACGTTCTTTCTACTTATATTAATTTTTGACGAGGTCTTTGATGCTCTGTGAGATATTAAGGACAAAATTCTTGAAATGCAATTGAAACATTTCTTAAAAGACGTGTTGGTATTTTTTTTTAGAGTAAATGAATAAGTTTGCAAGCTATGATATGATGTTTTATACAAGCATACACTAGCTGCTATACACACAAGTTTAATACAATCATACACCAAGTGACATAGATACACAAGCTTTAAAATAATCATACAATGCATCCTGTATAACTGAGAAAAGAGACGTGATGTTTGGTATGTCAGATGAATCTTATACATCGGGATCATGACTAGACAAGAGTGGGTTGAGTCACACAATCACAAGCAGCGGAAACTAAGATAACTTCCTGACTCAGCCAAGTGTGTGTGTGTGTGTGTGTGTGTGTGTGTGTGTGTGTGTGTGTGTGTGTGTGTGTGTTGCTTGCTAAGTCTTCTACTGACAACCCGGAGACTTCAAATCCACACATCCACATTAACGGAACCCATTTCACTATCCTCGCGTCTCTATCCCGCTTTTTCCCATTCCAGCATCATCAACCCATGTTCCCATCCCACCTAGGCATTCACTTCATATCTAGCTACTCTAACCTAACCTAACCTAACCTAACCTAACCTAACCACCACCTATCCCAGTCATGCCTCACCATTCCTCCAGCTACACCCCCCACCCCCTCCACCTCAATATACACCTTTTCGCACTACTGTTAAGGAATTCCTAAAATACCCCCTGGGTTATTCTCCCCCCACTCCTTTACCTCCTAGGACACCCCAGGAGGTATCCTTGCTTTAACTTTCCCTCCTATCCTTATCCTTCGCCTGCAGTCTCCCTCTCCTTAATCTCTTACATCTCCCCGCCATCTCTACCTCTTCCTTCGTCTACTCCGGCCAGTACATCCCCCCCTTCCTCTCCCTCCCTCCAGACCGGTTCTGCTTCTCAACCCTCCCTCCTTTCCCCCCTCTGCACCATCTGGAATGTGTGTTGCAACCTGACCAGTTGTGGGACGCGTGTTGCAAGTCCCTGGTGAATGGTGGCCAGGAATGTGAGGCTGTGAAGGCGACCCGCACCTGCCTCTGCATCAACTATTGTTTCTCTCGCAGCCTCTGGTCATCACCATCTCTGAATGGACGGTCACTCTTCAGGTTCTTGTTCCTGCTAGACTGACACACCTCTCATAAACTGAAAGGTGTCTGACCTGTAACCTGCTGGTACATGTGGAGGCTGAGACACCTGTTACAACCCAGCAGGTGCCTGACCTTTGACCTGGTCCTTGCAGAGACTGGCACACATGTCACAAGTATCGAGTGCCGGACGTGACTCGTTCTTTAGCATTTCTATTTTATTGTACACACACACACACACACACACACACACACACACACACACACACACACACACACACACACACACACACACACACACACACACACACACACACACACACAGAGACATCTGTTTTTCTTGACTATAAACATTACAACATAATACTCAGAAAAATTTGACTCCATAAGAAATGTTGATTTTTTCTTGTAATTCTCAGTATATGTCTGTTTGTATCCCATAAACAGGTGTCATAAAAGAAACACACACACACACACACACACACACACACAGAGTATTGATTGTTAGTTAATAATATTAGTATCATTTCTACCAACATTATTAAGAGTAGTTGTGAGTGCCATTGTCAATACTATTACTGTTATTAGTATCTTCATATTAACACTACTACTTCTACTACTATTACCACCAACAATACTACTACTACCACCATCACACTCAACGCCTGTTTCATAGGCTACACCTGCGTCCTGCTCCCTCCCTAGTTAATACATCGTGAAAGACACAACAGGTAACTCCTATAGCAATACCTGCAATTAGCGAGCTTCCCACACAGGTAGAGGTGTGTGTGTGGTGGGGGGTACCTGAAGCAGCGGAGGGACGACCTTCTCTTTGATGGACAACCTTGCCGAGCCTCGCCCACCTACACCAACAATGCAGCGAGGGACCTTGTGTCATAGCCTGGCGTAAGGAGTCTCTCTTGACGGCGTTGAGGGCGTAGGGAGAGTCTTGACGCGTTGGGGGGCATGAGCCTCTTGACCGCGTTCGGGGGCATGAGCCTCTTGACAGCGTTGGGGGGCGTGAGACTCTTAACGGCGTTGGAGGCGTGAGGCTCTTGAGGGCGTTGAGGGCGTAGAATGAATCCTATCACGGGTTGAGAGGTACAAGAAGAAAAGAAGACCTCAGTGTCAAGACCTGACTGAATTACTCAGAATAGGCAAACTGTACTCCCAGCTTTGTCAATAAATTTGTTAAACTAAAAAATCTTTAGAGCGAAGGTGCAGGGAAGTCCATCAAAGCGTAGAAAATTGCCTCAAGGCGTAGGAGACGCGTAGGAGGCGAGTAGGAGAGTCCTTCAAGGCGTAGGAGGCGCGTAGGGGTGTCCTTCGAGGCGTCAAGAGCGGAGCTGCCTGAACGACTTCCTCAATGTAAACAAACCCTTGTGTTAAAAACTAAACAATAAGTTACGATATATTTATCCCCCCTCTTTCTCCACCACTAATCTCTCCTTCTCTCTCTTTCTCCACCACTAATCTCTCCTTCTCTCTCTCTCTCCTCCACTAATCTCTCCTTCTCTCTCTCTCCACCACTAATCTCTCCTTCTCTCTCTCCACCACGCCACAATACACCTAAGATAAAAATGAATAATGGACGAGGGAATGTTGTTAAAAATCCGCCTACACACACACACACACACACACACACACACACACACACACACACACGTCATTACGCTACAGTACAGTAAAGTAGTAGGAGTAAAGATTAAAATTCAAGGAGAAAAGTTTAATGTATACAGGATTTTAAATAGAGCAAAAGTGTACTGTACGTCCATGTCCCCTAAGAGTCAGGTCGCCTACGTGGGTGTCCTAAACGTACAATATCCCGAGCACGTCCAGAGTACAACACAAACTACTGGCCCTGGTTGCAAAGATGTCCTGAAGTGTCCTGAGGTGTCCAACGGCCCAGTAGTATGAGGTTGGACGCAGCAGGTGGGGGGCGGGGCTTGCGTGGGTGTCCTGAGGGAGGGATGGAGGGAGGCCAGGGCCACACCTCCTACAGCTGCCAACGCTCACCAGATCTCGTAAGTCACAAAGATTCGTACCTACTGTATATGTTGAATTTCCCTTTGACCATAAGACAGCGTTAAGACGGAAGACCATAAGTAACTGTGGCTGTACATTCTGACACCACACTCAAAACTGTATAACCAGTCTTAAGTGAACTAGTTAGAATCGTCTGCGTGTTCCTAGTCGAATAATAATAATACTAATAAAACTGGCGTACAAGACTCAGGGAATCCGTTTACCAGACATTCATTCAAACTCAACGGTTCCCGCGCCCGACCCTCACTCACCCACCTCCACCCCTCCACCCACCTGAACCAGCGCTAGAAGATTAACCTTTTTATGTTACTTTAATAAATAAATAATTAAATAAAAGATGACATCGTATTTCTGTAATGGAATGATAGCGTTTAGAAGAGTCGGTGTGAAGGAGATAACCGAGAGATACCCAACCTGGTGAGCAGAATTTAAATGCCTTTAGTAGTTACGCAGAAGACGACGATGAGTTCCTGTGAGAATAACACACAGAAACCAGACCAGTGTTTGTGTACTGTTAAAACAATTCCAAAACAAAGTATTATTTATCTCCTTCCTATTTAACACTTAAATTTAATTCTACGATAAAATTTTCTCATTATTATTACTATTATTATCATCATTAAAATATACACACCCTCATCTCCCTCACTTAACCTCACCCTTGCTACAGCACAACGCAACGTAAGTGTTATCCTTGCTGGGGGAGCGGCTGGATTCCATGAATGGGTAGGCGTTCCAGCAGTGTTTGTGACGTGGGCAGAGCCAGGAATGTTCCAGCAACTGTCCAAGGCCGGCGAGGGGAGGGTAGGGGGGGGGGTGGAGTGAGTAGCGGGGAAGGGTGAAGGAGAATGTAAAGAGGGATGGAGAGTCATTCTTACCACATTATTGACCAACAGTGTTTACATATCCCGACTTCTAAACAGTACTGCAATATTCTTCAAGTCAACAGGAACTAAAAATATAAAACTCATTAATATTCTTGTGGGTTGACCTGTGACTAGGGTGGAGGATGTTACGAAAGACTTGTGGTGCTGGTGAACACTGCAGGCCCCCGCCACACTGCCCTGCCCCAGGTTCCCGGAATATGGCTCCTACACGGCTACACCCAGACACTGAAGTACCTCAGTGGTGAACCAAGTCCCACCGGTGGTACATAAGTTGGGGATTTATATCAAGTGAATTTTTGGTCGTATACTATTGAAACCAACGCCTCTTACCATAGCATTCTGTTACAACCAATACTCTTGCCGACGCCACCAGCTAGCTCAGTGTCGCGCCAGGACTACAACAAAGTAGTTTATGGAGTGGGCATCCGATGATTTAATGAGCTGGTAACCGACACAAATAACTCAGTACTCATATGGCCACCTCATAATTTATACTGAGATATAAACTGACCAATGGACACAGCATATTCCGTCCCCCACGACCCTACTACACTGACGACAAGAAAGGATTATCTGGTCCATTAACATGACGTTTGGTGGTGATGCAACAGTCCATTACTTCACCCGAGGGAGTAAGACCCACCACTGATACATAGATACAACACCTTTATGGGTTACAGTCCTGTGTCCCCCAGAACCAAGTACTCGGTGGAGATGACGTTTCCCCCTACCATCATAAATAACCAAGACAAAACATGAAGTCAATTCCCCACACTTATCCTTTTTCGTCCTGGGGAACATACAAGATAAAGTTGAGTCTTTTACACTACGCACTTATAAGATATGTGAAAGAAAAAGATTGTCACAGAAACAAGGGCGTGTGAAAAGTAGACTCACCAATTTGGATGTCGACGCCAAGATGTTGCAACTTACTAAAGAAGAAACAAACAAGACTCGTTGAGGTCACTACATTATGGGAGGGTTTTACCTGTCTTAAACCCTTTCAGGAACTGTTGTAGAAACTGTTCCACGAAACCTTGTATATCCACGGCAGAGAAGACACTTACCCAAGGATGCCAACACCAGGAACGGCGGCACTGCTGAGGGGAGAGACTGGTTTCGTGGTTTCGTAGCTAGTTCGAATATAATTTAGGGTTTGTACATATTTTTCCTAAACGTGTCCCGCATAGTGAGACGAACACTAGGTCCAGCACCCCCCTAGAGATATTATACAGTATGGCACGCTGCCACACCGTGTTTCCTGGGCCCCGGGATTCTTGAAAATTTAGTTTCTGCTCCCCCTTTTAGTTAAATCATAGCTGTGCTGCTTACCAGGAGTCAAGGTGGAACTACTGTACACTCAGCAAATTCGAAATGGGGACTGTGGAGGACACAGTCGAGCTGACCTAAAGAGAGAGACTGACTGGGAGAAGCTGGATTGACCCGACAGGAGACTCAGAGGTAGTGAGGGGATTAAAGGCGGGATGCAGTAGCCGAGCTGCCCACATAAGGCTACAAGAAGCCGGCAAGAGTTTAGCGGGAAAGCTGAGGGGGCTGCAGGAAGCCTGACTGGCCTTACCACAACCACAGTATATCCCTGGCCCTCAACACCTTGGGTAATGACGGTGTGAAGGACGCCACCACAACACCGACCCTCACCACCACCACGTTCCTGCATATTAATAAACAATGGCTGGCTGGACTGCACGACCCACGCCCCGACCTCAACACTCTACAAACTCCTTTAAATCTTTCATGAACCGAAATAAGACTTCGTAACTTTAAGAACAAGTATGAATAAATCGAAGAATTGTTTTAATGAATAAATAAACAAAACTACTAAAAATAAATCAATTAAAAAATAATACTTACCAATTTCAAAAGTAAAATGAAACAACTTGGCCTATTCCAGTCACAAAATAGGCAAATTAATAGGAATAAACTAGGAAACTACAGGAGCAAGTTTACCAAGCAGTACTCCACGGTAACAAACACAATCATTCTTCGCCTTGAATACCAGAAAAAAAAGTTCGCCATAAGTGAAATTTTAACCCATAATAGACACAAAGGACTGAATCACCATCACGTAGAATCTAAACCTCCATAAATAAACAAATTAGTAATCAAGGTAATAAACTCGGATTCACAATGACTGTATCCCAAAAATCCTCCCCTTTAATTGGCCACGAAAACAAATTTACCGTCGAAAATGCAACCAAGACTCAAAGCTAAGTACATGTTTCTTCTTATCCGTAATTAAGACTGAAAAAAAAAATGAAGAGCGAACCTTTGAGAATACTACACTAAGGCGGCTGACAGACACTCTCCCCCACCCCCAAACGTCGGTGAGCAGAAGGAAGTCCTGAGCTGAAGGTTGTGGGGTATAAGGGAAGGCGTTTTAAGGTCTGTGCTTAATGAAATACAGCCGGGATGTGTTGTGTTGAGGTCTAAGTGCAGGTGTGTGTGTGTGTGTGAGAGAGAGAGAGAGAGAGAGAGAGAGAGAGAGAGAGAGAGAGAGAGAGAGAGAGAGAGAGAGAGAGAGAGAGAGAGAGAGAGAGAGAGAGAGAGAGAGAGAGAGAGAGAGAGAGAGAGAGAGAGAGAGAGAGAGAGAGAGAGAGAGAGAGAGAGATTAGTACATATTGTTTACAAGAGCTCCCAGTTAAGCTGAGTTGAGAACACGTGAACTATGAATACAAAGTCAATTGCATAGGCTTTGTTTGGGTGAAACGCGTGAAGACAAGAGCTAGGTTAGGTTGAGACGCGTGAGGACAAGAGCTAAGCTTGGCTGAGATGCTTGAGGACAAGAGCTAGGTTAGGTTGAGACGCGTGAGGACAAGAGCTAAGCTTGGCTGAGATGCTTGAGGACAAGAGCTAGGATTGGCTGAGACGCGTGAGGACAAGAGCTAGGCTTGGCTGAGACGAGTAACAGGGCTGCCAATGGCTTTGTTTGTCTCAGTAGGTAGAGTATTTATTGGTAATGATGAGGGACCTCTTATGACTGGCTGGGAGTCTGTGGGGGGAATGTAACAATACAGTAGGTGACGATGACGAGCTAATCCCTTGAGTACGAAGAGCTAACCGCTTTGAGTACTATGGCAACCCCTTGAGTACAGTGACATAAACCCTTGAGTACGATGACAAGTGTTAAGTTAAGCTGACCTGGGAATACAATTGTGAGGTAAAGCTTAGCTAGAGGTACAAAAGCAAAGCTAAGGATACAAAATAGTCTACAGTAAGCTAAACTATAGGAGGGCAGAGTTAGTCTAAAGGTACACCAACAGCTATTGCAGTTATTGAGCAAAAGGTAAATACAGGTAAGGTAAACAAAGGTAACGTAAACATAGGTAAGTAAACATAGGTAAGGTACACAAGGGTAAAGTAAACAATGGTAAAGTAAACAAAGGTAAAGTAAACATAGGTGAGGTAAACAAAGGTAAGGTAAACAAAGGTAAAGTAAACAAAGGTAAAGTAAACATAGGTAAGTAAACATAGGTGAAGTAAACAAAAGTAAAGTAAACATAGGTAAAGTAAACATAGGTAAAGTAAACAAAAGTAAAGTAAACATAGGTGAGGTAAACAAAGGTAAAGTAAACAAAGGTAAAGTAAACATAGGTAAGCAAACATAGGTGAGGTAAACAAAGGTAAAGTAAACATAGGTAAAGTAAACATAGGTAAAGTAAACATAGGTGAGGTAAACAAAGGTAAGGTAAACAAAGGTAAAGTAAACAAAGGTAAAGTAAACATAGGTAAGTAAACATAGGTGAAGTAAACAAAAGTAAAGTAAACAAAGGTAAGTAAACATAGGTGAGGTAAACATAGGTGAGGTAAACAAAGGTAAAGTAAAACAGGTAAGTAAACATATAGGTGAAGTAAACAAAAGTAAAGTAAACAAAGGTAAAAGTAAACAAATAAAGTAAACAGGTAAAAACATAGGTGAAGTAAAACAAAAGTAAAGTAAATATAGTAAAGTAAATAGAAAGTAAAGTAGTAAACAAAGGTAAGTAAACATAGGTGAGGTAAACAAAGGTAAAGTAAACATAGGTAAAGTAAACATAGGTAACAAATAGGTGAAAGGTAAACAAAGGTAAAGTAAACATAGGTAAGTAAACATAGGTGAAGGGTGAGGTAAACAAAGGTAAGGCAAACAGGTAAAGTAAATATAGGTAAGTAAACATAGGTGAAGTAAACATAGGCAAATATAGGTGAAGTAAACAAAGGTAAAGTAAACATAGGTAAAGTAAAACATAGGTAAGTAAACATAGGTGAAGTAAACAAAAGTAAAGTAAACAAAGGTAAGTAAACATAGGTGAGGTAAACATAGGTGAGGTAAACAAAGGTAAAGTAAACAAAGGTGAGGTAAGGGAGGAAGAAGATCTTAAGTACAGGTAAGGAGTTTATACCCGCACGATTCATAGAAAAATAAACAAGAATGAATGAACAGCTTCCTCAAGAGACTATTCTGTCTTGTCACCCCCCCAGTGCCTCTAATGGCCTTGGTGGATTAGTCCCTCTGACGTCAATTATTAAAACACAAGTCAGATTTGATTAGGAGTTGATAAAAGGATTGCTTGATGGGTAAGGTCTTGAGGAGTAACTTGAAGGGTCGTCTGTTACTTGAAGGGTCGTTTGTTACTTAAAAGTTCCTTAAAGATGAAGAGTGCAAGATGCTTCGTGCCGAGGACTTGATGGTATAAGTTTAATGTGTATACACCTCAACCATCCCCCTCATACCTGCCACATATTCTATACTTGAAACTCATCCACTAAAGCAATGTCTATTTTCAAACTTAATTAAATCAACTAATTATTACCATCACAATATCCTCATCTGTTTTATATATATTTATTTACATTTAGACGAGATCTAACCAGTAAAAAAAACAAAAAACAAAAGCAAAACGTCGTCAAATACATACTGTACAAGTAGGCGGCGTGACAGTCGTATCAGCATGACCTCCAGCAACCATGGTAACATCTGGTCACTTCCTTTCTGTCAGTGGTGGATTAGCCTCTACTAGCCTCAGGGAGACTCAATGAAGACTGGCCCTAAGAACCTCCTGAGCCACCTGTTCCACCTATCAGACACGGTTGCCACCTTATAACTATTCATCGACCGCCAGTCACCACCGCCAGCGAATACAAAGATATACTGATTCATGTCAGACCTGTCACTTGTTTTAAGCTGGCCATTACAAACCCAGTCATGCCATCGTCACATAACAGGGAGATTCTTCTTGTTTACACCTCTCTCTCTCTCTCTCTCAATCGGAGGCACGACGGGTCAAGGGTGTTGTCGTCGTCCACCCTTTATTCCTCCTGCCAGGGCCCCTCGACTACACCTTTCACCTCTGCTCTCTTTCTATCTCATAACCCAACTACCTGCGCACGAAATTCTAACCCCACTACCTGTGCATGGCTCCATCCTAACTACTTGTGTACGATACCGAAACCCCTCTACCTGTGTAAGGCGCTCTACCCCACTACCTGCGCCTGCCTTGTAATAACTACAGTACACGCCATAGGCTCAGGGCCACACACGCCTCGGTAAAAAGCGCCAGCGGCGTCTACTGAAATGGGTGGGGGGAGGAGGAGGAGGAGGAGGGTGGAGGAGGAGGGGGTGGAGGAGGAGGGGGTGGAGGAGGAGGGGGGGAAGGAGGGTTGGAGAGAGGGAGACGAGGGCTGGAGAGATGGAGGTGAGGGCTGAAGCTTGACGTGGGGACTAGGGTGAGGGCTGGTGCTTTAAGTGGGAACAAGGGGTGAGCCATGGGGCTTGACGTGGGGACTAGGGGGTAAGGGCTGGGGGAGTGAGGGCCGGGGCAGAGGCGACCAGGACAGGCGCCCTCATGTTATCTCATCACTTGCACCGCCAAGAGCCACGCCCTCCGGGTCCTCCTGCCACGCAAGTCACGGCAGATGAAAATTTCACTCTTGTGTCACCCATGAAATGCGCCTCAACGAAAGCTGCTGACGGAGGCAACATGTGCTGTAAAACACTCGAACATACGAGTGAATTTTCTTAGGCAGGAAGGAGGAAGGAGCCTGTGTGTGTGTTGCGTACACCCTCAGTATCTACAGCGGCCTGAGTGACGTCCTACAACTATGTCAGAGGATGACCCGAGGCTAACTGGTGCCCCGTCCCCTCCCCCCGATCATAGGTCGTCCACGTGTGTGGGGCCTACAGATGAGGGGCTGGGGAAGGGGAGGGTGAGGGGGGGCACAGGTGGCCAAGGTCGCTTTAGGAATCCAGGTGTGGCTGCCCGTGGTGGCCCCTCGCCGGGTGGGTGTCCAGGACCTAGGGCTTATACCCAGGGTGCCGCCTCCATCCGCCCTCACCTGCCAGGGGCGTCACCACCTTCATCGTGTGCGCGTAGTTCACCCTACAACCAGAGCACCTGGAAGGGGCGTATCCTGCAGGTGCGCCACTGCCCAAATACATGGTCCCCGTGGCGTCAAGCGGGTCACCTTCACCAGAACACCGGCGTACTCTCCTGGGCATAGCTCCTTCACGCACTCTCCTCCAGTACACAAGATCTTCCGTGTACAGTATCCTTCCCCAGTATACTACTGCATGTGTACTCCCCTAAAGTACAGACGCCACATGAACACACAACTACGGCCTTCAGCGAAAGAAAAACGAGTTCAATTAACTTTAGAGGAATGAAACCACAATCAAAGCTAAAAAGAAATATGGATCACAAAACCAAACATCACCTGGGCATATAAAACTTCCTCTCTTCTTTTGTTTTATAGATAGATAAACAGCACAGGGATCTGACACGTGTTGTTAATATCAAACATTCACTGAGGCGGCCGTTACCAAGTGTCTACACAGTCAAATTTACTTCAAGAACAACAATGAAAACTAATTGGAATCAGATTGTAAACGCCCGATGATACAAATATGTTCAGTCATTATGTATTCTATACGCATTAACGTCACTAATTAGTCGTTCGTGGAGCCCTCAGGTGTACGCCCTACCTGTACTCTTGGCACAACACCAACAGCACTCCAGGACAAACAACACTCCTGAATACTAACACAACGAAAACAACCTCTTTAAGCTTGCATGGTAGCGAGCACCGGGATGAATGTGGCCGGTGGGGAGCATGGCAGGCAGCGTGAGGAGCGTGGCAGTGAGCATGATATCGTGCTAAGAGAAGAGAGTGAAACTGTGAGCGTGGTGGTGAAGGCCGCAGGTGACGCCCTATATGGCCTGACCTGGCTACTGTGTCATGAATAATGGTGCCCTAGCTTGCCCCCGTCACCACCATCCTCACCCTGCACCCGTCACCACCACCCTCATCCAACACCCGTCACACATACACACGAACAGCTAGGTCACACAAACACCATACCCGTCATATGCTTCAGTGTCACCCACGTACTTGACCTTGTGACCTAATCCCCGGCACAACACAAATCCCCGCACCACACTCAGGCCACAACGAGGACCAAGTCGACACAACCCCCGGACACACACCTCGAACCACACCCCATGAACCCAGGTCACCAGCCTCTCTAGTGGCTCCGTTCCACGAGTTCATCCCATTTCACGCTAACCCTTGACGAAGATTTAACAAAACATTCTCGCGGAGTGGGGGGCCCAGGACCGACGCCGCCACCACCTTTTCCTCCTGCCGGAATCCTACGCCCCGTCCTTGAGTCCATCCTCACAAAAAATGAGGAATGCAGATCATCATCCGGCTACCGCTTCATGAATAATGTTCCTGGACGACACTCGGCGTCTGCTCATCGGCCACTCGTTCCATCTTGACCAGAAGCATCTTGGGCGGAGTCACCCAACGTTGAGGAAGACGTGTGTGGCCCACTGAGTAGGATTCCCTGCCAGGTGAAATCCTTGGGTATCCTTACAGAACCTAACCTAACCCCGACAGAATAAAGAGAAGGTTAGGGAGGGGACTTCATTCCACAGGCGTCGTGACGCTAAGAAAACTAAGACATAACCAACAATTTTGTTTTTTGAAAATTAATCGTACAGGAAGGAGAGCGAGGAAGTGATGGTCTCTGGTGAGGAAGGAAGGAAGGAAGATAGGAAGGAGAGAAAGGAAGGAGAGAAAGTTTGAAGGTATAGGGCGTGAAGGTTGCTCATGGTGTGTCTATAGGAATGAAAAGCACAGAGGAACTACAGGCATGTGCAGAGTTATCTACGTCAGGGAGGTTATCTGTGTGTAAGGTGAAAGACGAGGACAGAACGAAAACTATGAGAGAGAGAGAGAGGAGAGAGAGAGAGAGAGAGAGAGAGAGAGAGAGAGAGAGAGAGAGAGAGAGAGAGAGAGAGAGAGAGAGAGCCTCCCTCAAGCAGGAGATCTCCTTCACGTACCCTGAATGACCTACAGCACGTGACCGGCGTAGGAACCAAACTACGCAGAGGGAGGAGACCCAAAAAAGAAAAAAAAACCCGATTAACACGGCACAATATCATCACCCGGGAAACACATCATCACAACTTAGTAAACACAGGAAACCTCGACACCAGCAGCGTAGAGAACCATTGATGCAACACAGGGGACAACCACTGCAGCACCCTATAGGGACCACACCAATACCTTGACTGGTTCGATGGCCCACTGGTCGAGGTATGTCCCACCACCACCACCTCCCTCGTAATTACCGTCGTGTTTAACAACCTAATGGAGACACAACACGAGACTACTTATGCTGGATATTTAATTAACCTGATGGAGACAAAACACAACGTGAACTTAAAACCTACGACCACAGACCGAGAGGGAGGAGAGGGAGTGGGAGTGGGAAGGGGAAGGAGAGAGAGAGAGAGGGAGAGCAGAGCACATACAGATGGAACAACGCCACATCCTACGCAGCTCAAGAATATAAATTGACCTCCAACTCACGACCCCATCACCACACCCCCTCCCTCCCCCCTGAGCATCCTTGACAAATAGCAAATCAAACCATAGAGTGAGTGACAGATTTACAAACACACTAGGATATGACGTAAGTAGCCTGTTTGATCGTCCTATTTGGCTGTATAGTCGTCTTTATTAAGCTATGGGTGATTGGTCGTCGTTCCTAGTAGGTTGACCTCATTAACTAAATAGCAAGTAGGTCGTCCTCAAACAGTAGGTAGGTCGTCCTCAAATAGTAAGTAGGTCGTCCTCAAATAGTAAATAGGTCGTCCTCAAATAGTAAGTAGGTCGTCCTCAAATAGTAAATAGGTCGTCCTCAAATAGTAAGTAGGTCGTCCTCAAATAGTAAGTAGGTCGTCCTCAAATAGTAAGTAGGTCGTCCTCAAATAGAAAGTATAGATTGTCCTCACTAGCAAGTTGACTCCACTAACTAAATAGCAGGTAGGTTGTGCTCATTATTAAATAGGTCGTCCCCACTAGCATACAGGTCATTGTCACAAGCAGTCAAGTCATCCTTCTAAGCCGGTAGGTCACTGAGGGACCGAGCGATCACGGGGGAGGGAGGGAGGGACCGACCCGTGACTCGCCACAACTCGACCTGGAACTACGACGCATTAAAAGAGGGTTGCACAAGACTTCGAATGACGCAGGAGGAGGAGGAAGAGGAGGAGGAATACAAGTTCTTTTTCCTCCATCTTCTAGGAATGTGAAAAAACGAGAGGAAAAACAAGATTGAGAAATGGAGGAAGAAGGAAAGATGAAAGATGAAGACGGAGATGATGAAAGAAGGAAGGAAAATAAAAAATAGAATGAAGGAAAATAAATAAATACAGAAAGAAAGAAAGAAAGAAAAGAAAAAAAATAGAAAAATGAAAGAAATCAAATAAAAATCAAATAATAAAAATCTGAATCATAACTTACACACACACACACACACACACACCCCCAGAGATGAGTCCACCACACGTCTCCACCCCGTCGACCTTAGCATGAATATTACACAACCCAACTCACCATCACAACTATCAATCATAACAACAACAACACAATTTAACAATCAACTTACGTCACAACTCCTTACAACTCCTCTACAAGGGACACACACATACCTGAAAGAGATAAATCGTGAGTTAATTAAATCATATCTGAGGGATGGACACCACAGCCCACCATCCTAAAATCTGACCTATGTTGACCCAGTTACTCCTAGATATTGCTCTCTCCAGGGGATATTGTTTATAATATTTATCTATCTAAGTCTCTGTCTTCCTCTCTGGGACATTACTGTATCAGGTATTGTAGTGAGTTTATTTTATAGGTTGAGAGTTTGGTACAGTTTTACATGAGACTATTTTCTTTGTGTTGTTTCCATGTGTGTTGTGAGGTTGGTACACTGAGCCAGCTGTCAGAGGGGAGGACACAGGTGGTGCTACCGAGACACCTGTTAGGGGGTAGAGAAGCACCTGCCATGGTGACAGCTGTTGCCACGAACAGGATCCGTAAGGGGGGGACATCCCACCCTCCTGCAGGATGTTGGATTAATCCCGGACACACAGGACACGAGGGGACGGCAGGATGCAGGTGTGATGGTATGAGAAGGCGTGGGTGAGGGTAGGCGTACGGATAGGTTTAAGGATGTGCAGGGTAGGTTTAGGGATAGGTGTAGGTTTAAGGATAGGCGTAAGGATAGGTGTAGGGGCACGGGTTGGGGTATGGGTATAGGGGCAGCAAAGGACCATGATAAAGGGAGTGCCAGGCCAGGGGGTTAATCTTATCTAGTATATGATCTAGGGGAAACTCTGAAAAATGTGAATCAGAGGCAATAGCGACAGGGTAGGGGGGTCAGGAGGGTAGGAGGGGAATTGTAATTTAGTTTAACAAATTTACTGACAAAGCTTGGAGTACAGTTTGCCTATTGTGAGTAATTCAGTCAGGTCTTGACACTGAGGGTGGTATCAAATCTTACTGCCACGCAGGACAGAGGTTCATACACAAAGAAATACATCATATTCATGAGCAGTATATATAAGTCAGAGTCATGTGGGTGATGTCACTGTTCACTGCCATGCAAGACAGTGGTTCATAAACATTGGACGTCATATTCTAAATGAAGATTAATCAGTGTGGGCTAGCAAATTTCGGATAAACAGCAAGAATGTCCTCAAGCACCCCCGATTCAATGTAGTGGCCTGAAGTCAGGGGAGGCGTCAGGAGTAAACATAGGAGGAGGAGGAGGAGGAAGACACAGAAGGGCGGTAGAAGGATAAGTCACCACAGAAGGGAAACATGCCTAAAGGTAAGTCAGGTGTCATCACATCTCGGAAAACATAACAATAACTTAACGATAAAATATATGAGAATTTAACATATGCTAAACGGGAGGCGACAGAAGACCTTAATCTTATGAAAACTTGGAAGTCAGGATTCTGTAAAAGGGCAGCCCAGGGAGGTGAGTGAGAGGAGGAGTGTGATAACGATGGTGTGTTGGTGTTGGGTACATGGGGAGGGGGAGGTGAGTCAGGCAGGCCGGCTGGTGGTCTCACTCGAGGTAAGACGAGGGGTGGGCGGACACCATGTTGCTGCCACCAACACCAACCACAGCAGGAAAAATTGCCTCCCTCAAACATGAAAAATCGTTGGTTATCCTGATGCTTGTGGCAGCGAGGGAAGACACACTCGTACCCACACGGTAATGTACCCAGGCGGTGCAGTACATGTCCTCACCACACCTGCCTGACACACACCCATGTACTCTCACACAATCCAGGAGGGTCCAGGAGGGTCCAGGCAGGGTCCAGGCAGGGTCAGCATCCAAGTGCACTACACTGGAAAGTCCTGGTAAAGTCCTTCTGGAGGACTCCCACGACACAGCTGTCCTCATGATGCCAAATGAACGTGTCAATTGGAACTGGACAGTGACCTTGAGACACCACCACCTGCCTACACGCCCTCGGTGATGACGTCTCGACCCGTGACACATTACGGACACTCCACCCAGAAGGTCAACCAGCAGGTGTCATGGAATTCCAGAGCAGAAGGAGAAATCGTCTAACAACCACTAATTATGGGAATTCTCCGTGTGTATCGAACCATGGTGGCCTTAGGGGTGAGAGTACGACGTGGTCCACCTAGGGAGGGGCGGACTCCAGGCCACAGTGTATTATATATTCCTATATCCATCCCCGCCATGATGGAGGTCAGAGAAACGCATCTTATGGTACAGTCTTAAGTGTAGCTCCGACGTCATGTTGTTTTCCATTAACAGCTGATGTAAAGTAGTTAGAGGGAGAGAGAATATGACTGAGAAATCTTTACGAATGTTGGTATGTGAGAAGGACTGTAAGTGTGAGAGCTGCTGGTGGAGTTCTCATCATCACTACTGCTGCCTCTGTTATTCTCTGGGAACTGTGAGGCTGTTGTGGTGGCCTTACTTTTATTCTCTAAATATCTCGTCTCTCTCTATCCCAAGACTCAAGAAATCTAACATTAGAACGTTCATCAGTCATCTCACACGAGCCTTGAGATACATGTGTTCACTGACCATATAAGACAGGATAGCTACATCTCCATCAAGTTATCTGAACAATTAGTAAGAGATGAACCTCCAGTACAGGTAAACACAGAGATCACACCACCCTCTCATCTCTCATAACTCACCTGAGCTACACATCAGGTATCCCTCCCACAGCATCACATCCCCTCATCCCCCGATACTCACCTGTGATACACACCTGACATGAACCACAAAGAGCAACACACCTCCCATCACATCCCTGAACACACACATCCCCCCCCCCACACACACACATACACCACCGAACACACTCCCCCACGCACTTGATCAAGACTTCCCCCTTCCCCTAACAAATACCCCCTTACAGGTGTCGGCATGCCCCAGAGAACCGGTCTAAGGGGTAAAAACAATAATTCTGACCTAATGGGCATCACTAACCCTATGGAGTAACAGAGCTGCAGTGTTTACGAGGCGGGGAATAATACCTGGCAATTTCCACTTACCTGTTCAATTAACCTGGAGGAATGTCTACAGGTATTTCAAGGTCTAGGTGTGTGAGCCTGAGTGAGTCTTACCCTGCTTCTGGTGTTGAGTCTTGATAATATATGGGAGGGGGAGTTAGGTTAAGTTGTTAGTTGTGCATTTAGGGTGTAATGTGGGGGGGGGGATGAGGAGGAAAGAGGAGTTAATGATGAAGAAGGAGGAAGAAAGAAGAACAATAAAAAAAAAAAAACAAGAGGAGGAAAGAAGCGTTAATAATCCCCCCAAATAGAAGGAAGGGAGAAGAACAAGAACAGAAATAATAACAAAAAGAAAAATAAGAATAACAAAAAGAAGAGGAGGAAGTGATGCAAGGCGGAGGAGGAGGAGGAACAAGAAGAATAAGCGATAAGAATAGGAAGTAATGTAAGAAGGTAGAAGAACCACACACAGGAGGCAAGAGGTGGGCGTGAGTTGCCTTGTCCCTGTAGTGGGCTGAATGATGTAAGGTTATCATACCGGGATCAAATCACGCCCGGTACCTCCCAGACACCTCCCCACACGCCCATTTCCTCCCGATCACAGGCATCCCCCCCCCCCCCCCCCCCCACCAGCTACAGGTGACGCTCTGAACTCACCGCTCCGACACCCAACTACAGTGAATGATGAGTATTATTGATTCTAGACTATTGTTGACAAAAAAATAAATAGGCCTATTATTATTATTATTATTATTATTATTATTATTATTATTATTATTATTATTATTATTATTATTATTATTTAATTATTATTTAATTATTATTATTATTATTATTATTATTATTATTATTATTACCAGTGGTTGCAATTAGTCTGGTTGTTAATGTGCAGCAAATCAGCAAAATTAATATTGTTATAATAATAGAATGAAAGTGAAAAGAATCTATGACACAGTTAAGAATGTCCCCAGATGAGAGCGACACACACACACACACACACACACACACACACACACACACACACACATAAATATATATACACACACACACACACGTACCAGTGAAATATACAGGCATCTCCATCCTGGTTTAAACAAGACAATAAAATGATAAACAAAGGTTAGAAAATTGTAATCAAACAGATGGCAAACGTAAGGAGGAATAAACTGTAAACAGACAGACAAGCAACAAAATTGAGGAGGAATAAACAGTAAATAAACTAACAGACAGACAAACATAATAGACAGCAATATACGACCTCCTAAGGGAAGAGATGTGTGAATAAAAAAGACAGACAGAGAGAGACAGACAGCAGTGAGGGAGTTACCTTGACCACTTGAAACCCTGTCACATCCCTTCACTCACCCCTAACCCCTGCTTGCTAAGGGAGAGGGGGAGGGGAGAGGGGGGGGGAGATAGGATATAAAGAGGGGGAAGTGAGGAGGTATGGAGGGAGAGAAAGGGGGATAAAGAGTAGGTAGAGGGGAGGAGGCGAAGAAATGGCGAGAGAAAAGAGGAGAGGGGGGAGAGGGGGATAGCTGGTGGTATAGCAGTTAAGAGGAGTGGTAGTAATGACTGTGTGGTAGTGGTAAATGATGCAGTTAGAGTTAAATGGTGGTAGTAATGAGGCTGGTAGATTCATTAGTGGTGGTAGTAGTAATGGATGCTGCACACAGGAGGAACGAGAACGACAAGATAAGGGCATACGGGGAGAGAATTCAGAACGTTGATCAAGGCAGCTTCACTCCTCTAGTGTTCACGACCTCTGGTGGGATGGGACCAAGTGCAAGATGTTTCTACGCCAGACTCGCGGAGGTGATCTCCGAACAGAAGCAGCAGCCCAGAAGTTATGTAACAGCCTGGATGAGATGTAGACTGTCCTTCTCTCTCCTTTGGTCGGCTTTGCTCTGCCTGAGGGGAACGAGAGCATCGGCCCCAAAGCCGACAACAGTTGCGGCTCAACTAACTCAACACAGCTCGGATAGCTACTTATGTATTACGATAGTTAATTTTAAGGTAATAAAATGGCGGCGAAGGTATGGCTATAAGGGGAGGATGGAGACCATTTTATCTACGTAGTTATGGTGGTAATACTGGACACTGGTTAGGGTACGGTGGTAGACATAACACTCTCAAGTTACCTGCCATAGACACAAATACATAAGAATGACTGTATTTTAGAACACTTGTATTTATAATTATGAGACACTGTAACTGTACCGATGCTTTTGTAGACAGGAGTTGAAACAGGCGTGTAAATGATTGACAGACAGACAGGTGAGTAGCGAGTGGACAGACTGGTTATAATCAACACGGGAATAAATAATCTTTCGTTTGTCGTATTTACATATTTTTCTTCTTAACCTTTATTAGATCTTCCTCTACATCTCCTCACGTCTCAAATGTTACTTTTTATAGGGAGGGGAGGGGTAGGGGGGAGGGGAGGAGGGAGTGAGGGAAGGTAGGGAAGGGGTAGGGGTAGGGGGAAGGGGAGGGGTAGGGGAAGGGGTAGGGGGTGAGGTATCCTGAAGGTGAGGTGAAGGTGAGGTTAAGTGAGGGTGGCCCACGCAGGGGAACTCCTCGGGAGAACCGCCCTCACTATCACCCACACCATCACCTCCACACCCTGTCCGTCACCACACCCTGTCCGTCACCACACCCTGTCCATCACCACACCCTGTCCGTCACCACACCCTGTCCGTCACCACACCCTGTCCGTCACCACACCCTGTCCGTCACCACACCCCTCCAATATTTATATCACCTACCCAATTCTAGTCATCGGTGCTTCGTATCGTTGACAAAGTTATTCATATACGGTTTAAAAATTAACATAATCTAACACTATCATTATTATTACCATTACTATATCATTATCATCATCACCATTATTGCTCTTATCATCATAATCATCACTATTATCATCATCATCCCCACACACACACAAACTAACAGCCGTACCTAGTTGCCCACTCCAGCCTGAAAATTAGTCGACAAGTAATTTCGTTTCCTGGAACTAATTTCAACAACTTAAATTGGATTCAGGTGGTAGAAAATTATTACCAGAAGACCAAGCGGAATTAAACACAAAATTAAACTCGTCTCCTTTTCATAATATCAGTTCGTCGTATAAAAAATTAAATCACCGAGGCGTGTTTGGGTTGACCTGTTGCCGGGGAAGGTGTGTGTGGGTGTGTGTGTGTGTGGGCGTGTGTGTGTGTGTGTGTGTGGGGGCGTGTGTGTGTGTGGGTGTGTGTGTGGGCGTGTGTGTGTGTGTGTGTGTGTGTGGGTGTGTTACGCCGACCCACTTGTTTCTTTAGTCCTTCAGGGGCGAGGATCACACGGGTCGGCACCTTTAGATAGTGAGCCGTGTAAGACAATCTATTTATAAAATCAATTTAGTTGAGGAAGTTAATGAGTGTGAGGGTTAAGAGGCGGTCCCCGTTTACACCTCTCTCTACCTTCCTCCCTCTCTCTACCTTCCCCTCCCTCTCTCTACCTTCCTCCCTCTCTCTACCTTCCTCCATCTCTCTACCTTCCTCCCTCTCTCTACCTTCCTCCATCTCTCTACCTTCCTCCATCTCTCTACCTTCCTCCCTCTCTCTACCTACCTCCCTCACTCACTCTCTCTCTACCTTCCTCCCTTTCCCTCCCTTCCTTCCTTCCTTCCCTCTCCCCCACAGCCCCACCTCTCACTTCCCTCCCTCTCACTCTCTACCCGTGAGAGATTGTGTTACCTCCTCTGAGTCTCGTTTACAAAGCAGTATACTGACTGGCTGCGTCTTCCTACTCAGCTGTGTGATCCCTGGCATTCTGAACCATCACGGAGGAGAAAATGGAAACAAAATACATAAAAATAAGACTGTGGGTGGAGGGTGGGTGAGGGTGGAGGTTGGGAGGTGGGTGGAGGTGGGAGGTGGGTGGAGGTGGGAGGTTGGGAGGTTTGGAGGATGGCTAACACCTGTATGAGGGCGTGACCATGATGACCGGTGGGGATGTATAGTTTTTGCCTTTAGTGTCTGGGGACGTAAATGGACCCTATGTTAATTAGAAGCACAAAAAATGAGGCCCCACCCCACCCAGACCTCACCCCACCCGCCCCACCCCACCCCAGCCCGACCCCGCTCCGGCCCGACCCCATAGGTTAGGTGTAATTATCCCCGGGCTCGATGGGTAATGATCTCATTAAGGGAGTAAAGGCACAGTTAATGGGCAGTCGAGCTGGAGAGTTGAGGAGAGTCATTGAGGGAGGTGCTTGAGTGGTGGTGCCTTGTGTAGCTCACCTCTCTGGGTACTGCTGGGTAGGGTACGACGGTTCTGTTGGATAGGGTACGACGGTTCTGTTGGGTACGGTACGACGGTTCGGTACGACGGTTCTGTTGGATATGGTACGAGTTCTGTTGGGTAGGGTACGACGGTTCTGTTGGATATGGTACGACGGTTCTGTTGGGTAGGGTACGACGGTTCTGTTGTACGACGGTTCTGTTGGGTACGGTACGACGGTCCTGTTGGGTAGGGTACGACGGTTCTGTTGGGTAGGGTACGACAGGGTACGACGGTTCTGTTGGGTAGGGGTACGACGGTTCTGTTGGGTAGGGTACGACGGTTCTGTTGGGTAGGGTACGACGGTTCTTGGGTAGGGTACGACGGTTCGACGGTTCTGTTGGATAGGGTACGACGGTTCTGTTGGGTAGGGTACGACGGTTCTGTTGGGTAGGGTACGACGGTTCTGTTTGGGTACGAGTTCTGTTGGGGTGACGGTTCGTACGGTTCTACGACGGTTCTGTTGGGTACGACACGACCATTGATAGTACGGTTCGAACGGTTCTGTTTAGGGTACGACGGTTCTGTACGACGGTTCTGTTGAAGGGTACGACGGTGTTGGGTTGGTGTAGTACGACGGTTCTGTTGGGTAGGGTACGACGGTTCTGTTGGGTAGGGTACGACGGTTCTGTTGGGTAGGGTACGACGGTTCTGTTGGGTAGGCGACGGTTCTGTTGGGTAGGGTACGACAGTTCTGTTGGGTAGGGTACGACGGTTCTGTTGGGTAGGGTACGACGGTTCTGTTGGGTAGGGTACGACGGTTCTGTTGGGTAGGGTACGGTACGATCCTGCTAGGAAAACTATGGTCTTGCTGGGTAAAGTATGTTCATGCTGGCACAGGGTCTTCACGTTGTTTCAGCTGAGGCGGTACAGGTAAACAGTTACGTTACTTTCTAAGGCCAGAAGTAAACAGAGAGACCGAGGAAGAAACAGACAAGACCAGAAACGATTTCCACTGTTTTACTGTCACTCTCACCCGTCCACTGTCACAGCCCGGGGCTAACAGCTGCCTGGACGCGGCCACGTACCCTGAGGCACTTCGTGTACACGTTCACCTCACACGGTGAAGGTAGTGTGCTGGTGGTGGCGATATACGTGCACTGGTGTATGACTGTATTGGTGTATGATACTGTATAAGTGTATAGAACAGCTTGAGAAGTATACCGGTTCTGTATCGGTACCGTATTGGTTATAGTACAGTGATAGTGTACCGGTAATGGTGTACTGGGCGTGTACCGGTGAGGGTAAACCATACCCCATTTGCCAGCGTGGGAAGCTGAGGCTCCTCCTACCTACAGGTGCCTGGCCCACCATGAAGGCCCTCGACTTAGCTCCGGGGTCGAGTGAGAGAGTCGGCCCCTAGATGACATGACTTATGGTCCACCGCGCAGCCCCCCTACAGACACCTTCTGCCCTAGACCCCCTCCACACACTGCCTGGGTTAAGGGAGTGAGTCTCAGAGTTAAGATGAAAGCCATTAAGAGAGAATTTCGCCTCTTACCTTAGATAAGGAGTCTATTAGGAGAGAGAGAGTGGCCATCCCTCCCTGTGTCTCCTCAACATGGCCATCAATTAGAGGAAAATGGCCATAAATCCTAATAATATTAACTAGTGACTCTCCCAGCAGCTGCCTCCCTCACCCCACTGGCAGCCCACGCATAGCGGATTGGCTCCCGACCTATGACGCGGTGGAAAGATATCTACGTGTTATTAAATCTCGTCTTATACGTGAAGGGAACAGAGGCTTGTGTTTACCTGTCTTAATTACCACTACACACCTGGTGGTCACTATACACCTGGTGGCCATCTCACTTAACTCGCACTTATAGAGATGAAAACTTATTTAAAAACTGAACGAAATTAAAAAAAAAATACAATATATATGACTATATACAGTATGTATGTATGTATGTATGTATGTATGTATGTATGTATGTATGTATGTATGGGTGTAAGTATGTATGTATGTGTCTGTCTGTCTAACTAAAATTCAACAGCCGGTCAGTTCAAGATTCCAAACATACTGAAAATACCGAGTCACAGATACAACATATTTATACTTTTTCTGACTCACCCAAAATGGCGACTCATCAGCAAAAACTTTGGTAAATATTTTATTAGTTTTATTTTACTGAAGCGGAATGTTAACACTCTCAAGGTAAGGCTTTGACCTCAACCAAGAATATATTACAAGACCTCTTAGCTCCATGACGCCCAGGAGTGTGTGTGTGTGTGGGTGTGTACGTTTCAGGTTGGTATGACACTAGTTATTAAGGTAATTCACCGTACACACACACACACACACACACACACACGGGCACTTTCAGGAGCCATCTACTTGTTCGGCCAAAGTCCAGGGCATCGATAGATAAGTCAAGTGACGCAGCTACCACTTTAAACGGTTGGTGAAGGCTCCAACCCTCTTAGGCAGTGATGACTCTAATGTTACTGGGTCACAGCCTCAGGACCTCCGTAAATTCTGGTAGGGTATTGAGGCCTGGGGAGGGGGGGGGACTCGCCCACACCACCACCTCACTAACGTTACCAAAACTACAGACCTGACAGCTCCTACTTTACCACACCTTCTCCTCCACTCCTTGTCTGGGCCAGGGAGCCGCCCAGGCGCTATAGTTAGATCTGAATGAAATCCCAAGCCATTACTGGGGGAGGTGGGGCTAAGTAGCAGGTCCCTCCTGTAGAAGGCGTCATCCCTTTCACTTGGGAATTCGTCACAGTCATTATGGTCTGCTGCCACAAGAAGGGTTTAATGAAAGTGACAGGGGCGAGTGTGACCAGCTGGCGGGGAGATGTGTTGGGGGCGAAGACATTTACCAGCCTATATTTTGTCTTCGTGGGAACGTTTGCTGACTAACAACGTGAAAAGGGTGTACGGTGTCAAAGATGTTTACACGCATAAACACACAGTAAATATCTAACCTTTGCGTCTTCTAAGTAGAGGATGAGAGGGGTGGGAAGGGAGGGGGGTAGTAAGGTAGTGGAGATGAGATAAGTATCTCCGCTTGCACGCACTACGCTATTTTCCCGGTGTATCTAAACGTGTCTGGAGAATGTCATGGTCTCACCTCCTGCCTCTAAAAAACTTCTCCCCTTTACAATTAATTCTTCCTCGCTCGACCCGTAACATCGCCCGCAGGCCACCGTCACAGTGTCCAAGGCTTACCGTCACAACACCACCGTCTGTCACCTCATACATCATGGCCATCCACCAAACCCTTGCAACCCTTCACAACCGTCACCCCAGCCCCCTGTACTGTACATCGTAAGTGCTCTTTGCGTCGGCACTGTCTGCAAGCCTCCCCCCCTGGGTGGCCTCCCTGGTGCGAAGTGACGGACACAGTATGTAAATGTCTGAGGTGCCCTGCCTGGCCCGTCTGTCTCCCTCACACGCACCACCATTTACCATTTTTCAAGTAACACATTCCTGTAGTCTGTCTCGGAGATGCAAACCACATTCTCTTTAGTACACCTAAGACTCCAGGTACAATCTCGCATGTTCAGGTACAAAATAATTAAGACTACCTCAATTAGACCTTGGATAAAGTCAACAAGAATGTGTTGGTTTGAGGAAGCCACAGTCCTCCACCAGCAGGTCGAGTATTGACACAGCTCCTGAGCTTCAGTAAGTGCTGCCGGGTCTCTGTACCGTCGTGTAACACTCCCGATGGAGGCTCTTGGGAGCGGAGACTCTCTAAGTTCCTCGGGTGGGAGGTGGTAACCATACAGGTAAATATTCCACGCCCATCCTGATGACGCTCAAAACCCACCCGCCTGTAAGACCAGCGCGATAAGTGGCTGAGTAAACCCATGGCGACGCATCCAGCTGTACCTACCAGGTGTGTCAGCGACAGTTACCAGAAGCAGTGAAAGTACCTGAGTGTTGACGTTGTGGGCCGGCGTACATGTAAACGCCTGGGGGACGTTACGCGTGACTTGCACTCTCTCCCCCTTGGTGGCGGCTCAGCACTACACTCAAAGTTCCTGCCTATGAGAGTCATCTTTCTCAGCCTATCACACTCTTCTCCTTCAGGTGTAGTCCTCAAGATAACCCTGTATCATAACTCTCACCCGACGGGGAGAAGGGAGAGAACCTTCCGTGAAGTGATATATGCACCAAGCGGGTAATTTCTGCCACGCCCTCTACGTATCTTACCCTCACTAAGAGTCCAGTACATACACGATCTCGAGGCTGCCCCGATGACTGACCTCTTAAGAGAATACCGTCCAAGGCTGCTTACTTTCTCCCGGTTTGTTGTTGCCGGGTCAGACAAAGCTACTGCTATGTGCTAAGCCCCCCCCCCCCAGTCACCTCTGACAGGCCGGGGCTCTATATCAGCGCTATGGACCGACACCCTGATGTAGTATTACCAGTTTAGGTCAAGCCTTCTAGGGTTGCGCAGCCCTGGGTGGAGTTCTCCCAGTAAGGTTCGGTAAGTTTTTCTGTCACGAACAATTTTAAAGAGAAGTATTATCTAACGTGCAAGATATTCGTACCCAAGACCCTCCCGTACCTGCACAAGGTGTCAGCAACGTCCGCAACAATACCTGAACAAGGCAACGCACATCAACGAATTCCTGCCGCCCTTTCTCGTACCGCCTAACATCCACCGTCACTTACTTAGCGTGTAGCGGAGGCATTCATATGCAGGTTGTTGCCTCTACAAGGGCTGGCAATTATTCACTGCAAGCCGCGCACCTCGTACTACTTGTCTCCCACTCTATAAGATTTTCTGTACCAAAATGACTCTTTATCTCTGAACACAACACCGACCCGGCGCTGAATGTTTTCTCTGTTGTACACTTTATAATTTTCGGTCTTTTCTCTCAAAGGTTCGGCTCACAGTGTTGGTCACAGCTTGTCTCAGAAGGTAAACATAAGAACAATACGACAGGTGAGTTGAAACAGTCTACCTGCAAGACTGTACGGTGGCCTTAGAGCTAAGATCCTGCTGGACCTACATCAAGGCTGACATGGTCCGGGAGAGTGAGCAGGAAGGCTGACAAGGTGCAGGAGGGCCAGAAAGAAGGCTGACATGGTGCAGGAGGGCCAGAAAGAAGGCTGACATGGGCCGGGAGGGTGAGCAGGAAGGCTGACAAGGTGCAGGAGGGCCAGAAAGAAGGCTGACTGATGGGCCGGGAGAGTGAGCAGGAAGGCTGACAAGGTGCAGGAGGGAGCAGAAAGAAGTCTGACATGGTCCGGGAGAGTGAGCAGGAAGGCTGACAAGGTGCAGGAGGGCCAGAAAAGAAGGCTGACATGGGCCGGGAGAGTGAGCAGGAAGGCACAAGGTGCAGGAGGGCCAGAAAGAAGTCTGACATGGGCCGGGAGAGTGAGCAGGAAGGCTGACAAGGTGCAGGAGGGCCAGAAAGAAGGCTGACATGGGCCGGGAGGGTGAGCAGGAAGGCTGACAAGGTGCAGGAGGGCCAGAAAGAAGGCTGACATGGGCCGGGAGGGTGAGCAGGAAGGCTGACAAGGTGCAGGAGGGCCAGAAAGAAGGCTGACATGGGCCGGGAGAGTGAGCAGGAAGGCTGACAAGGTGCAGGAGGGCCAGAAAGAAGTCTGATACGGCTAAAGAGGAAGCAGGAGGCGCAGGAAGAACGCCTGAGGACACAGGAGGCTCACGCGCCGCCCTCCATATTAGTGGGCAAGGCTGGGACAAAGGCGAGGGTGCATGTTAAACAGGCCAGCGTCCCCGGGGGTCACTCTGGGCACCACCGGTTAATAATCCAAGCAGCGGGTACGTCAACCACCAACTACTGCAACCACCAAATACAGTCAACATCGGCTACTACAACTATTAGCTACGTTTACTATCAACACCGCTTACAGCCACTACCGGTAACCATCAACACCAATAAGACCATGTATTACCAGGAGAGTTACAGCGGCCCCCCACAGTTAACACCGTAGCCTTCAGTTAACACCATCAGCAGACACAAAGGACACCACCAGCTGCTAGGGGCGAGGATACTTTCACACGAGGCCGTTCTATCACAATCACTGACGCCGTAAATAATAATGTGCTGACTTAATGGCGGGAACCATCATCACCAGAGTCTCACACAAACCATACCTTAAAAATCTTCCCCCGGACTGAAGATACGAGAAGTCATTAACTAACTAAATCAAGTCAAGACACACAAAATATAAACTTAATTGGCGTCGAAAATGTACCGAGACTCTACCTTAACAACATGGGGTTAGAGAGTAATGAAGAGGGTCCAAACTTAAGACTTAGAGTCCAACTATCCGGGATTGGGAGGGCGGAGAGGGTCTACTTACCTGGGAGCAGTGGGGCCCTTTAAGGGAATTTGGTCGATGTTTCAGTTTATTCAAGGCCACAGGAAGGGGTAAATAGGGTCATTATCAGGGTACATACCTCAGTGTAGGGTACGGGAGGAGAAGAGGGAGGTAATGAGAAGACAGGTGGGGAGGGGAGGTGGTGAGGGAAGGGGAGTGGGGGGAGGGAGAGAGGTGGTGAGAGGAGGGTAAGGTCAGATGGTGAAGGAAGGACAGGTGATGAAGGAAGGGAAGGACAGGTAATGAAGAAAGGACAGGTGATGGAGGAAGGAAAGGACAGGTGATGAAGGAAGGAAAGGACAGGTGATGAAAGAAGGGGAGGACAGGTGATGAAGGAAGGGGAGGACAGGTGATGAAGGAAGGGGAGGACAGGTGATGAAGGAAGGGGAGGACAGGTGATGAAGGAAGGGGAGGACAGGTGATGAAGGAAGGGGAGGACAGGTGGTAATGGAGGGGGCACAGGAGGAAGTGAGGGTCAGGAACAGAACGCTGAAGGTCTTAGCCAAAACAACACACCAGGAGGTGACGAGTTAAAACCCCGAGTCTTTTTAACAGCACCAATCAGCTGCTTAGAGGAGGTCTTAAGAGATAAACAAAGACTTTTTTTCACCGAGATTCACCGAAGGATAAACACAAAAGAATTACTAAAGATTTTCACTAAATGTTTTACCTGGGATTAGAGATTTAGGATTACCTGAAAATATTCTCTCCCCCATCCCAGCAAATTGCATCTGAAGATTAAACAACTTTTCGCTAACCAAACCTAACCTAACCTAACCTAACCTAACCAAACCAAACCAAACTAAACTAAACTAAACAAACTAAACTAAACTAAACCAAACCAAACCAAACCTAAGCAAACCAAACCTAACCAAACTAAACTAAACTAAACTAAACTAAACAAACTAAACTAAACTAAACTAAACTAAACTAAACTAAACCAAACCAAACCAAACTAAACCAAACCTAACCAAACCTAAGCAAACCAAACCAAACCTAACCAAACCTAAGCAAACCAAACCAAACCTAAGCAAACCAAACCTAACCAAACCAAACCAAACCAAACTAAACTAAACTAAACTAAACTAAACCAAACCAAACCTAACCAAACTAAACCAAACCAAACCAAACCAAACCAAACCAAACCAAACTAAACCAAACCAAACCAAACCAAACCAAACATATCCTACCCTAACCTCATGCCTTCAAATAGGTGTTAAGGTGGTTAATCATTAGGTGAAATAAGCTGTTAAGGTAGTATGAGAGAGGGACTTTAAACGCTGACAACGCCACAATCAACGCAACAATTAACTCTCGTGCCAACACACCCTTCACGCACCTCTGTAATAATAATAATAATAATAATAATAATAATAATAATAATAATAACAATAATAATAATAATAATAATAATAATAATAATAATAATAATAATAATAACTAACCCCGTATACACAAGCAGAGACAAAGCTTTCAAAATCTTTTATCTCAGGAGGCACTTGACAAGACCAGCTGGTGGGGTGGGGGGGAGGGCTCTGAGAGGTCAGGAGGAAGGTTCTGGGGGGTCGGGGTGGGGGTTCTAGAGGGTCGAGGTACTAGGACAGCCCCACACAGGTACTAGGAGAGCCCCCACACAGGTACTAGGAGAGCCCCTACACAGGTACTAGGACAGCCCCACACAGGTACTAGGAGAGCCCCATACAGGTAAGGTCTTTAAGCAAGTACTCTAAGTCAGTATACAGACACTAATCAACAACAACATACAGATAGTCTTTCAGGTATGACAACCGCTAACACTCCCTCATTATATAAAACCAGATCAAGGTATCAGGTATCAGGTATCAGGTATAAGGTATCAGGTATCTTCACTACAATGGTCAATACTTTAAGGATTTCTGTTCACTGGAAGATCTGGTTCACATTAATATTGTTCATGTGTCGGGCGCTATGTTGGCCACAGGTTGAAGATCTTGACAGTTGTTGGCCACAGGTTGAAGATCTTGACAGTTGTTGGCCACAGGTTGAAGATCTTGACAGTTGTTGGCCACAGGTTGAAGATCTTGACAGTTGTTGGTCACAGGTTGAAGATCTTGACAGGTTGTTGGCCACAGGTTGAAGATCTTGACAGTTGTTGGTCACAGGTTGAAGATCTTGACAGTTGTTGGCCACAAGTTGAAGATCTTGACAGTTGTTGGCCACAGGTTGAAGATCTTGACAGTTGTTGGCCACAGGTTGAAGATCTTGACAGTTGTTGGTCACAGGTTGAAGATCTTGACAGTTGTTGGTCACAGGTTGAAGAGCTTGACAGTTGTTGGCCACAGGTTGAAGATCTTGACAGTTGTTGGTCACAGGTTGTTGTCTCGACAGGTGTACAGTCCTCGAGCCGTACAGGTGGTGACAGGTTCATTACACACCTGTTCAAGAGGCCGAGTGTACCTGGGCTGACCATGATTATCCGGGATGTCAGGTTTGTTCAGGTGTATTTATCCATTTGTTCTTGAGGACGACACTGACCTCTCGTGTGTGTGTGTGTGTGTGTGTGTGTGTGTGTGTGTAATGTCTGCTTGGCTAAAGAGTCGAGTCCATGCACACAGAAGCAATTCCTGTTATGTCTCGTGGGGTGTTGCGTGTGTAAGGTGGGGTGTTGCGTGTGTGAGGTGGGGGGTTGGTGGTGGGGGGGCAGGAGGGGGGTATGGGTGTGAGGGGGGGCAGGAGGGGTGGGCGTGTGTGGGGACGGCAAACCAGGGGCAGGTAGGGTGGACGTGTGGTCAGTACGCCGTATAAGGTGAAGTACACTTGACCCAGTTAATGGTATGAGGACCACCAATACCCACCTATCATATACCTGTCCACCTACCTCCCTCCTTCAGCCCCTCCCTCAGAGTCCTCCAGCTTCATGATGTATTTTGTGCTACTTAATCATTTCCAGTCGGTACAATATTATCACAATTACTTAATGTTGTTTGATGTTATTATTTCTGTAGTAAATATGGCAATACACACACACACACACACACACACACACACACACACACACACACACACACACACACACACACACACACACACACACACACACACACACACACACACACACACACACACACACACACACACACACACACACACACACACACACACACACACACACACACACACACACACACACACACACACACACACACACACACACACACACACACACACACACACACACACACACACACACACACACACACACACACACACACACACACACACACACACACACACACACACACACACACACACACACACACACACACACACACACACACACACACACACACACACACACACACACACACACACACACACACACACACACACACACACACACACACACACACACACACACACACACACACACACACACACACACACACACACACACACACACACACACACACACACACACACACACACACACACACACACACACACACACACACACACACACACACACACACACACACACACACACACACACACACACACACACACACACACACACACACACACACACACACACACACACACTACCTAGCACACAAACAGTATTTCATAACCCGGCTTGGACGCTGCTGGAGTGTCTAGGGCCTGACCCCAGGGCCGGATTAACGAGCCTTGGCTGCATATGGACTCCCCGTGTAATGAACTGTCGGGATAAAACAGTGGCCGCAGTCAAGAGGGTTATCGAATTTGGGGGCGAGGACAAATGGTGGTGGAGGGGCCATGATGAAGACCACGGACCATGGACCATAAAGTCTTCTCCCTTATACCTGGTAAACCTAACCTAACCTAACCTAACCTAAACGCCGAAAGAAGAGAGGGGAGGGAGGGAGGGAGGGAGGGATGAGAGAGAGGAGAAGGAAGGAGGAGGAGGAGGAGGAGGAGGAGGAGGAGAGGAGGAGGAGGAGGAGGAGGAGGAGGAGGAGGAGGAGGAGGAGGACGAAGAGGAATAGGAGGAGGAGGACGAAGAGGAGGAGGAGAAGAGGAAAAGGAGGAGGAGGACGAAGAGGAATAGGAGGAGGAGGAAGAGGAGGGCACCAGCATAACATATCACCTAACTTCAGTGGTGTACAGCTGCCCGCACACCACAGCCTTCCTCTGTCCCCACACTCATTGTCTTGAGGGCAGATCAACTTACATTACCAGATTATCCAAACACAGTTCCAATAACGATCGCCCCCTACTGATGACCTGTAGGCACCGAAGACTATATACCCTGATGGTGGTGCACGAGGAAGGGGGGAGAGGGCCACGAGGAAGCACGAGGAAGGGGGGAGAGAGGGGCCACGAGGAAGGGCGCACGAGGAAGGGGGTAAATGCCAGCCATACTTAGAAGTCATGACCCGACTGTGTGTGTGTGTGTGTGTGTGTGTGTGTTTTAAGGGGGAAGGGGTGGTCAGGGGGGAAGGGGTGGTCAGGGGGGAAGGAAGGAGACAGAGAGAGCCAACCTGTTTCGTCAATTTCTAACACATTAAACAAACATCACAAATCAACCAGATAAAACTATCCTTAAAAATATACTTTCCCAGACGTCAGGATTTAGCACAAGAGGTCGTCAATATTGGTACCCGAATCCTTCATCTTTCTCCCTTGATCCCCTTCGAGTCTTTACCAGAGACTAAAAGAATAACAAAACAATAATAAAGACGGGAATAAATAACGACAGACAAATAAATAAATCTAAATAAACATAAAATAACAAAAAAAAATAGAATAAATTAATAAATAAATAAATACACAAAATATATAAATCACACACACAAACTTTCACTCGGACAAAAGGCCATAACTTCCAGTACAAGAGAAAATAATTTATGAATCGTAAAACTTTCAATAAATATATGAGAGACGTATCGTGACCTTCCATAAAACTCTTAATACTTTCATCACTGGTCAAAGTAACAGAGACAGACAGACGAAGTGAACGGATCTGAATAATTTTCCTCCTAGTCTCTCTCTCTCTCTCTCTCTCTCTCTCTCTCTCTCTACAAACAACAAACTTTGACCTAATGTTGACCTTATATTGATACAAAAAAATTAAATACACGATTTTATGAACATTTTGTAACTAGGGTAATCGAGATGTTAAAATTCATCCTAAACTTGTATTCTTCTGTAATAATTTTTTCAAGGACTTAATTCTTTTTTGCTCACAGAACAGACAGAACAGACAGGCAGACAGACAGACAGAACACAGACAGAACACAGACAGACAGACAGACACACATTAATCAGGTGTCAAGAATTATTGTAGCCTTATGCATAGTGTCGGCACCTCGTTCACTCACTCTTATCGTGTCTCAGATGGATGATGAGCACCGCCACTACACACCCTTACCCACTAAAGTGACTCCATAATTGATGATAGACTAGATTCTGTTGTGTGTGTGTGTGTGTGGTCAAGGAAGGGTAGGTAACCACACACAACGTACCCTGCTGGTGAACCTAACCTAACCTAACCACCTGATCCTGGTACCATTCTTAACAACCAACCCTTCCTCCTCCCCCCTCCCACAAGAACCTAACCTAACCACCTGATCCTGGTACCATTCTTAACAACCAACCCTTCCTCCTCCCCCCTCCCACAAGAACCTAACCTAACCACCTGATCCTGGTACCATTCTTCAACAACCAACCTTCCTCCTCCCCAACCTAACCACCTGATCCTGGTACCATTCTCAACAACCAACCCCTCCTCCCCCCCAAGAACCCTAACCTAACCACCTGATCCTGGTACCATTCTCAACAACCAACTCTTCCTCCCTCCCCAAGAACCTAACCCAACCACCTGATCCTGGTACCATTCTCAACAACCAACCTTCCTCCTCCCCACAAGAACCTAACCTAACCACCTGATCCTGGTACCATTCTCAACAACCAACCCTTCCTCCTCCTAACCTAACCACCTGATCCTGGCTGGAACCTAACTAACCTGATCCTGGTACCATTCTCAACAACCAACTCTTCCTCCTCCCCCCACAAGAACTAACCTAACCACCTGATCCTGGTACCATTCTTAACAACCAACCCTTCCTCCTCCCCCACAAGAACCTAACCTAACCACCTGATCCTGGTACCATTCTCAACAACCAACCCTTCCTCCTCCCCCCAAGAACCTAACCTAACCACCTGATCCTGGTACCATTCTCAACAACCAACTCTCCTCCCCACAAGAACCTAACCTAACCACCTGATCCTGGTACCATTCTCAACACCAACCCTTCCCTCCCCCCACAAGAACCTAACCTAACCACCTGAGTACCATTCTCAACAACCAACCCTTCCTCCTCCCACAAGAACCAACTAACGTGGGAAAGCATCATCAGAGTAGCGGCGATTTTAAAAACCTAACCTAACCTCCTCCCCACCAAATCACCATCGGAAGGAGTTTAACAAGGACGCGGTCGCTCGATTGGCTGAATTCATACCAGCGGGGAATGAGGAAGTGAGAAGAGCTATCAGGCGGTGGTGGTGGTGATAGTGGTGGCGGCTTTATACACCACAACACGATAAATGTAAATACCTCTTCCACTTTCTCTGATACGATGGTAATAATATACGGACTGACTTGTTATCTGACATCACTACAGCTACATAAAAGATACATTCAACTGATAACTCCAGGTACAAACGTTCACAGAATCATAGTAACTTTGTACCCTAATAAAAAATAAATACTTTAAGATATTGTGATAATTATTAATGCGTAAAGAACCACTAACAGATAAGGTTCATTAGTTTGTACCTTTAATGGATGAGTTAATTAAGTTAAAGTTTGTATTAAAGTTGTGGAATCTTTGTTAGTTATTGAAGGATATATAATGCCTTCACAATATACCCAAGGTCGGTACAGGACTATTGAAGCAAAGGTAATGTTATTTCTTCAAGGTCTAGTGTCTCTCTCTCTCTCTCTCTCTCTCTCTCTGATAATTAAACAGGTGTAAGAGAGCCACACCTGTCACCTCTATTTCACTACTGTCTCTGTTGCTAACTAATCCATCTTATTAATTAGTTATCGAAGACAAAGTTAACCTGTCCTCATCAACCGTAGTGGCAACTTTCACTACACCTACCAAATTATAGTGTGTGTGTGTGTGTGTGTGTGTGTGTGTGTGTGTGTGTAATATAATCAGTCGCTCTTCCTCCTATCTCTCGTGTGAAAGTTTGTAAAATAATTTGTTTTGGCCGCGTTTCTCATAAGATAAAATAATACGGTGTTTATCAAGCTTCCACATACATACACTGTACTGTACATTATACCATTACTAGAGTTACAGAATCACTTAAACAGTTTCTCCTTGGCTCGATGGTGTTACTCGTGACTATGAATATTACTATCGACCACACCACTATGCCATCCAGTATTGCCAGACTCAGCAAATAAGATTGGATATATGATCTTAAAAATGACTATTATTACAGACAGATGATAAAGTATTGCCACACGAAGGTTAGCATAACACTTTAACATTCTTATAGTAGATGATAATGAGGAAAAATAACATGAATACCTGGCCTAGGTGATAACAGTGAACAGGTATAAAACCTCATTAACGTACAGTCATCATAGAGAAGGTAATTACACTACTCACCTGTACCTGTTAATACTGCTAATGAGTACATGTTTAAACCTAACCTAACCACCTTCACCAAACACCTGTGACCACCTCTATCTTCAAGGCTTTAATAACAATGGGTAATTAAGATGATAATTTTAACCCTTAACAACCTAACTACGGTACTTCACCAGCAGGTAACTATGAGGTACTGAGTTCTCACCTCCTCTCACCTCACCAAGACCATACCACCTGGTGAAGTAAATGAATCTCAACCACCCCCCTCCTCCTCCCTGTCTGGTGTGTCTCGGGATGAAAGAAAACCCCAGGGCGGATATTTGCACAGTAGTGTCGGTGCCCCACACCCTAAAGACCTTGTCAAGAATCTACCTGAAGAGGAAGAGAAAGGCAGGTAATCCCCCCGTCCATCTCCGGTGCCCAACACAAACAGAAAAAACTAACACGGGTAAAAAAAAACATACGGAGAGAGAGAGAGAGAGAGAGAGAGAGAGAGAGAGAGAGAGAGAGAGAGAGAGAGAGAGAGAGAGTGTGTGAGAGTGTGTGAGAGTGTGTGTGTGTGTGTGTGTGTACGGGGCTGGACGCAGGAAGTTTACCAAACGGCCCTACGTCAACACGGTCACAGCCTCCATCTGGGAAGATTCCGAGAAGGTCTACAAAGATTCCACTGACTGACCGAAGCCATCACCAGCACCGTCACGCCTAAGGTAACTCCCATCCTCACTAAAATCTTGTGGTAACTGCACTTTGTTACCAGCCAGCCAGCCAGTCAGTCTCAATCACCAGGAAGAAGTCACTCATGCAACTGCAAATTCATTGTCACCACAACTGTCATCACCAAACCAAGTGGTCACCAAGCCCATCTGTCAAAATCAACGACAGCCAAAACTTTCCTCGCCAGTTGTACACCATTACTGTCAACACCACTACCACTATCCTTTCCTGTCTCTTCATCACAACTAGTCACCACCATCATCACAACCACTGATCACCACTACACTCTGTCACCATCCACCACCACTATCCTGTCACAGCCAGTCACCATCATCATCACTATCCTATCATAGTCAGTCACCACCACCATCATCACTACACCACCAATACAGGTGATGCAGCATTACAACCCATCGACCAAGGTGAGGAACAGACTTTACCTGCCAGCCACCAGGTTAATTACTGATGGTCCCCCACACCAACACACTATCCACACACCTGTCATAACCCCTTGATTACGATGACTTAACCCCTGGATTACGATGACTTAAACCTTTGATTACGATGACTTAAGCCTTTGATTACGATGACTTAACTAACGCCTTGGTTCAATATCGTCTTACTGAAGGGGTTAAGCTGGGCAAGTAAAGCCGTAGAGTATGGCGAATCTCGGGGCCCGCCAACGCTCGCCATTCCCCAGTGCTCGCCATTACTCAGCCACTCAAGTAAACCGATCCTCGAGGCCATAGTTGAGTTTCCTGGTAGTGTGCAGGGCAATAAACCCGTTGCATTGTGCTGTGTGAGGCAGGATTGAATTACGTAGCTGTTGCAACGTGCGCCCTAAGAGCTGAGTCTGCAAACTGTATTATTATTATTATTATTATTATCATCATCTACCTTTATTTCATATTTGGATCAAACTGCACAACAAAACTAAATATAATTATTACTATCAATCGAAAAGATATACATACACCAATAGATAACCTACAAGAAAAAAAAAAACATGCTGAACATGATGTAGGGCTGATGCAATTACCATGATCTGACAGGCAAGAGGAAGTGGAAAAACCTCTACACGATCACAAAAGGTAAATCAAATCACGTTAAAGTATAAAGAGTATTTTATTTTTTTTTTAGCCTCTGGGTTAAATCACTGTTAAGCACCCAGGAAAACGCAGCTCAAATATCAGTTCGGTAACACTCCCACCAGCGGCGTTCCGAGGGAGAGTTGCTTTCACCGTCGGTGTCTATTTTGTTCACTGGGAGATTTACTGTACAACACTCGCCAGGTACACAAAACAAAAGGAATTTAGGAGAAAACTCGCGACTTAGCAATTGAAAACGTGAAATTAATCTCGAGACGAAAATTGTAGCCTTTGAGTTATTTATTTATTTTATATTTTTTTGTGGGGGGGGGGTGTAAGACTCGCCCGCACAACAATAAAAGCCTCAGTAATCATTTATTTCCGCTAATGAGACCTCCACCGCTTAGCTCCGACGACATAAGGTTCTGTCTAATAGAAACCTAATCATTTAAAGATAATGTTTACTTCTGCTGAAAACATTGATATACTGGATGTTTTGTTAAATTTCACCACAGTTGTTTGTGACAAAGTGAAGAGAGAGAGAGAGAGAGAGAGAGAGAGAGAGAGAGAGAGAGAGAGAGAGAGAGAGAGAGAGAGAGAGAGAGAGAGAGAGAGAGAGAGAGAGAGAGAGAGAGACCACCCACCATAAACTACCATTACAACTACTCTTGGGAAAACAGGAGGGCATAACAACGGGGGCATCACACGGGGCAGGAACAGCAGGGGCATCACAAGGGGCAGTAACCGTGGGGGCATCACACAGGGCAGTAACAGCCGGGGTGTAACAGTAGGGGCATCACACGGGACGGTAACAGCAGGAGGTGTTAACGTGGCCTTGCCCTCACCCCTTCCTGGTCATCTTCCGCCTCGTGTTTCCACACTTTCACTTGTCTAGCGCGGCAGACTCTTCCCTCCAGCCGCCCCTCCCTCCCTCAACCGTCCCTTCTCTTCCACTATTTACCTTTCCTTTCCCGAACTCCATTCATCCCCTATTCCCTTCCACTCCCTCCCCCTTTACATTCACCTAACCTTCAGACCATCTATCATCGCCCCCTGGATGAGATCACCGTCATGCCTAAAGTCGACTTGCTGTACCAGACGAGGAGGACGTCACCATCTGCCATCATCGCTGACACGTCTGACACCGGCTGACCCTCCGTGCTGACGACCACGTGAAAGCAGCAAAGCGCTCATTACCCCAAGTTATTTACACTTTCCATTAAGTAAACGTGTCCTCCTGACGGGATTCCGGCTCATAATCGTGGGGGAGGCACACGACCGTCTGGTGATGACTAGAAACCTCTCTTAATTTGTTCCTTGTAAATATGAGAAGGAGGGGGAAGGAGGAGGAGGGGGGAAGAGGAGGGGAGGAGGAGGAGGAGGGGGAAGGAGGAGGGGGAAGGAGGAGGGGAAGGAGGAAGAGGGAGGGGGAAGGAGGAAGAGGGAGGGGAAGGAGAGGGAGGAGGGGGGAAGGAGGAGAGGAGGTGGGGGAAGAAGGAAGGAGGAGAGGGGAAGGAGGAGGAGGAGGAGGGGGGAAGGAGAGAGGGGAAGGAGGAGGGGGGAAGGAGGAAGAGGAGGGGAAGGAGGAGGAGGAGGGGGAAGGAGGAGGAGGAGGGGTGGAGGGAGGAGGAGGAAGGAGGAGGGGAGAGGAAGGGGGAGGGGGGGGGGCTGGAGGTGTGTGTGACGGACATCTTTGAGAGAATATCAAATAGGAAGAGGTGGTTTTGGGTTTAGTTCATTTATTATAATGGTAAACACACAGATTTCTCTCATTTACTGCACATGAAAGCTGAATTCCTTCCTTTCTTCAGTGTGCTTTGAAGACAGTCGTAAATTAATTTTTTTCATGTTACTAAATATTAAATCTTTCTTCAATCCTGGTTTCTAGGAATTTTAATTTGTCAGAGATGAGTTTTTCCTGAATTCAAAGTTAATTCGTATTTTTCATCCCTCTTACATCGTCAGCACAGTTACCTCCAGACCATCCCACAAGATTATTAAAGGTAAGCCAACTTTTCATGACCGCGTCCCCGTCATGCACCTGTGACAGTATTAACAATTACCTACGTTAAGAGATAATCAACTTTCTACTACACAACCTGGAATCACATAACAGAGTTTCATTGTGTTGAATCAAATTCCATGGAGAAATTTACGGAGTCATGACAAGGAGAGGATCAACCATGACGCAACACACACACACACACACACACACACACACACACACACACACACACACACACACACTCTCTCTCACACACACACACGTACACACTCCCTTACTCGTGACGCTCTTGCATGGCGACGCAACAATGGACTGACTGACTGACTGACTGAAGGCAACAGACTCACCTGATTGAACCCTCACTACCGTCCCTCTCCACCAGACGAATTTATTCATAACATCACTGTATCTCTCCTGATTTATTCCTTTCATCATTTTTTTTCACTGAATTATTCATCCTGGTCTCTACTTCAGCCTCGGAAAGTCATTATTATCATTTCTTCTCATGAGACAAACATCTGCTCAAGACACCACCATTGTTCCTCATCTGAATTATTCAACCTCTGTCTGTCTGTCTGTCTGTCTGTCTATGCACTTCTGACCTTCAGGTGACCCATCTCATTAGCCTCACCTTTAAAGCTCAAACAATAAGAGTTAATAACCTCTACTAACATTCTAACAACCTGCATTATGTTAAGGTAAAAATTCTTACTTTATTTTTATTTGACTGAACTGTTAATTGGAATGTCAAAGAGAAGTGACTTTTGGTTATTTCACTACAGGTATACGAGACTTTCTAAACGCTGTATATACCTGTTGGAAAATGTTTACCTGTACAGTGGATCAACACACAGGGAGAGAAACACCTCGTCCTTGTCTTGTGTGTGGTTAAGTGACTGCCCCATACTCCTGCCAATGCTCCAGAGTGCCTGCCCCCCACACCTCCCAAACAGCCTGGGCCCCCATACCTCACCCAACACAGCCTGGGAGCCTGGGAGACCTCACCCAACACAGCCTGGAGCCTGGGGCCCCCCATGCCTCACCCAACACAGCCTGGGCCCCCCACCCACCCAACACAGCCTGGGCCCCCACACCTCACCCAACACAGCCTGCCCCCCCACCTCACCCAACACAGCCTGGCCCCCACACCTCACCCAACACAGCCTGGAGAGAGCCTGGCCCCCACACCAACACAGCCTGGCACCCAACACACCTCACCCAACACAGCCTGGGCCCCACCCTCCCCCACCTCACCCAACACAGCCTGGCCCCCCACCTCACCCAACACAGCCTGGCCCCCCACCTCACCAACACAGCCTGGCCTGGCCCCCCCACCTTTACAGGCCTCACCTCACCCAACAACAGCCTGGCCCAGCCTGGCCCCCACCTCACCCAACACAGCCTGCCCCCCACACCTCACCCAACACAATGGCCCCCCACCTCACCAACACAGCCTGGCCCTAGCCTGGCCCCCCACCTCACCCAACACAGCCTGGCCCCCCACACCTCACCCAACAACAGCCTGCCCCACACCTCACCCAACACAGCCTGGTACCCCCACCAACACAGCCTCACCCAACACAGCCTGGCCCCATACCTCACCCAACACAGCACTGGGCCCCCCATACCTCACCCAACCACCCAACACAGCCTGGGCCCCCACACCTCACCCAACACAGCCTGTCCCCCACACCACCCAACACAGCCTGCCCCCACACCTCACCCAACACAGCCTGGCCCCCCCCACACCTCACCCAACACAGCCTGGCACAGCACCTGGCCCCACACCTTAACACAGCCTGGCCCCCACACCTCACCCAACACAGCCTGGCCCCCCCACAGCCTCACCCACACAGCCTGCCCCCCACACCTCACCCAACACAGCCTCCCCCCCACCCAACACACCCAACACAGCCTGGCCCCCACACCTCACCCAACACAGCCTGGGCCCCCACACCTCACCCAACACAGCCTGCCCCCCACACCTCACCCAACACAGCCTGGCCCCCCCACACCTCACCCAACACAGCCTGGCCCCCACACCTCACCCAACACAGCCTGGCCCCCCACACCTCACCCAACACAGCCTGCCCCCCCACACCTCACCCAACACAGCCTGGCCCCACACCTCACCCAACACAGCCCCCCCACACCCTCACCCAACACAGCCTGCCCCCCACACCTCACACCCAGCACAGCCTGGCCCAGCCCCCATACCTCACCCAACACAGCCTGGGCCCCAGCCACCCAACACAGCCTGGCCCCCCCACACCTCACCCAACTGGCCTGGCCCCCCACACCTCACCCAACACAGCCTGGCCCCCCCACACCTCACCCAACACAGCCTGCCCCCCCCCAACACAGCCCACAGCCTGCCCCACACCTCACCCAACACAGCCTGGCCCCCACACCTCACCCAACACAGCCTGGCCCCCCCCACACCTCACCCAACACAGCCTGGCCCCCCACACACCCAACACAGCCTGGCCCCCCCACCCACACCTCACCCAACACAGCCTGGCCCCCCCCACACCTCACCCAACACAGCCTGGGGCAACAGCAAACACACGTAATGATGGCCACGGTGCACACTCATGGCAGTAAGTGAGAGTAAACAGTCCACGAGCCTCCACCACTGTCTGAGGATCTTACACACATACATACACACACAGGCACATACATACACAAGCATATACACACATGTACGTCATTATTTCCAGAACCTATTTGTTTGTATTACATTATAAACAACATTGTAAAGGCATCGTAGCGAGTTAGAATGACCTCATTGGTATAGTTAACACAGTGCTTAACACATCAGCTTTAACTACATAATTTGACCTTTATAAACAAAGAGCCACGATATAAATGATTGTTCGAACATAAATACAGACAGACAGACAAACAGACTGTTACAAGATCATATATATACAGACAGTCACAAATTCAGATATACATACAGTCACAAACACACACAGTCACAGTCACACATACAGACCCAGTCAGACATACACTCACACACAGTCACAGCTACACAGACAGTCACAGTCAGACACACACAAACAGTCACAGTCAGACACACAGACAAAGATTCCAGCCATGGTACCTCCTCTTCTGTGGTCCCTGGTAAAGAGGGTTTGACATTTAGGACACAGAGCTACTTAGGGGGGTGACCTTTCCTACCTATTCTTTCCTTCCCTCACCCCTAGACCTACGACCTTTTGTAGAGTATCTCCCCCCCTCCCTACTCCCCACTCTGTCTCTCCCTCCCACCCCCACTCTTGTTTCTCTGACTCACCACCACTCACGGATTCTCCTACTCAACCCCCTATTGCCACGCCCTTACTCTCTCTCTCTCTCTCTCAAGGTAAAGGAAGGAAGTTAGACCAGTGATAGGGGATGGGACTGTGGTGCGTGAGAAAGAGTGGTGTGGGGGAGGGGAGAGGAGGGGGGAATGGGGAAGGGGGGAGATGACTAACAAATAAATAAGATCATTAAAAATACTCAGCACACGCAAACTCTGGCCTGATGCTCTCACTCACTCAACTCACGTCCGCCCACACTTCCTCCTACCTCTCACACTCAACATTTAAGAGCCTCACGTCTTAAAGATTCAGTATAAACCTAACCACTCCGCCAGCTTTCCCGAGGGAGTGAATGGAGCAATGACATTAAGGCACTCTGCGATAACGTCAAGACATCACCATTATTAAACCACAAGAACTTTAATCCTTTGACGACTATGGTTTAACCCTTTGATAGTGATGATGATGATGATGATGATGATGATGATGATGATGATGATGATGATGGTGATGATGATGATTGTGATGATGATGGCGATGATGATGATAATGACTGATATAACTGTCTCACCTGAAGAAACTCCACCCCAGCTAAAGATTAACCACCATTAACATAACTTGGGGTGGACGAGGTTAGGTTAGGTTAACGCTGAGGTGGTTAATATTTAGGTGAAATAAGCTCGGGTAGAGATTCTTCAGTTGTAATCTAATTTAAAAAAGAAAATATCTAAATACACAGAGATGGAGTATGTGCCTTATGGTGTGATACAATGTGGGGTCATTCATATAGATCATTATTAACAAGGCTACGTATTAGGTAAGACAATAGAGGTGATTAACAGTAAAATTGGTCAATACAGGTAATAATTGAAACACATACACCCCCCCTCCCTTCCCCAGGTACACACACACGATGATGCATGTATGTGTGTGTGTGTGTGTCTGTGTCTGTCGGGAACTCCAGGGCACTCACCGGGAACTACAGGGTACTCACCGGTCTCTCTCACGCTAACACCTACTCCACCACACGTACCTGAAAAGAAAGAGAAACAAATAAACAACCAAACAACACCTGACCCACACCTCACCTGTAGACCATAACACGTGTTAACATCAATAACATCAAGGTCATTTTTCCCTACAGCTCGGCCAACAAAAACATGATCGGTGGCGCCAGGAGGACGGGCCCCTGAACTGTAACACCCTGGTTATGGCACCTTGGAGGGGGTGAGGGGGGGGAGGGGGAGGGGGTCAGGGTAGGGCCGTCTGAGGGAGGCTGACTCAGGAACCACCAACTGGCCCCTCACGACATTGGCATCCGAGGAAGGTGGTGTGGTTGGCACTCTTTAAATGGTGCCAGAGAAACATTTTATTTACATTGAAGAATCCGCACCTGTGTTTCTTAATTACTAAAATGAAATGTAACAATCGGAAGGTAATTAATTTCTTATCATTTGTTAATTAAGAACAGTACAGGTCCAGACTGTTAACTGGTACAAAACTAAACAAGGCTCCTCCACCTGACCCTCGCTCAGTGACCTTAAGTGACCTGAGGAATGTGTCGGAGGGAGGGAGAGGGGGGAAATCTGATATTGGTCAAACTTAGAAGAGAAAAAAAAAACATTATTAATATCACAGAACAAACACATATAAATCGACCATTAGAATTAACAATACAACTTAATGGAATACAAAAAAACGGTAAATAAAACACAAACCAAAAATATAAAAACAAATAAACAATCCCAAACAAAACAAACAGACGGTAACTTAACAAACACACATAATGCTCACTAAACAAACACACGTGGGGGAGGGGGGGAGAGATCACCAATACAACCCCACGCCGTGAATGATAACGAGAAGGTCAGTCAGATGAGAAACGAGGTCAACACTGGGGAGGGGAGGAGGGGGGAGGAGGGGGGAGAGGGAGAGGAAGGGAAGGAGGGGGGGGAGGAGGAGGAAGGAAGGAGGAGGAGGAGGAGGAGATTCCTATGACCCTCCCTGGCTAGGGAGTCTGGTGACGTATGCCAAGAATGCTGAGAGAGAGAGAGAGAGAGAGAGAGAGAGAGTAGTAAAAGTGAGATACATTATAGTGAACGTCTTAAAGGGAAAGGGGAGAGAAAGTAAACACACATATGGACTCATTACAACAGGTGGTGTATCCGAGGTAAACAACAGGTGTATCACAGGTAAACAAACTCAAATACCTTTTCCTCATTTGTCTACATAAACAACAAACAAGAAAACTGAAGACCAAATTATAACTCTACTTTAATACTATTTTTTTTATGCTTAGAGGAAGAATGACAACGAAGGTAGGAAGTATGTAGACCCCCTCCTACCTACCCCCTTCCTTACTTCCCCTCCACCACTGACCTCTGCCCCGCCACCTCACCGTCGTCAATACAAAGGTCAACAGTACCATACACGGCAGATCATGTGACCTTGCCCCCCTTCCCCCCCCCTTTGCCCTCACATCTCAGATATTTTACCTCTACTCCGCTTCCAGGTATAGATACTAGGAGCAGCGTAACCATGAAACGACCACGAGGGTAGTTAGGGTGGAGGGTGAGTGTACGACCATCAGCCAGCCAAGTGAAAGCGTTTTGAGGATATTTGTGTTAGGTAATCTCTCTCTGTAGTCCACACACACACACACACACACACACTGTCACTATGTTGAAATGAACTGTAGTTTGAGCTTTTCCCCATCTAGTTATTATATGTCTTATTTGTGTCACTTATGTTACTTGTATATTATTTGTAATTCGTAACCCATTCCCCAAATATGTAACTGTATATTTTCAGCCTTCTGGCTGCCAAGCTCTTTCAATAAACCGTTAATTATTATTATTATTATTATTATTATTATTATTATTACACACACACACATCTATACTGAAGAGACAGAAGGGAATAAGGGAGAAGGAGAGAATAATGGAAAAGAGAAGGAAGAGAGATGTAGAAGAGGAGGACGGTAAGGGGAATTGAGAGGAGTAAAAAAAAAGATAGAAGGATGTAAGAGAAGAAGAGGAATAGACAAAAGGAGAGGAACAGAAGAACTAAGAGACAGACGGAGAAACCAGAACAGAGACAAGGAAGAGTGGACAGACAAACAAGATGAGGCGAGATATATTTACGAGGTAGAGGCCATTTACATATACCTCCTGCTGGTTAAAATATTCATATGATAATCCTGGGAGCCGAACACCGCAGCGGGGGCGTCTAGTGTGACTGGCAGTGACCACCACGGGAGGCCAGGATACTAACAGGTGTGTGTGTGTGTGTGTGTGTGTGTGTGTTAGGAGGTGGTCAGGTGTGTGTCTCAGGAGGTTAGGTCATTAACAGGTGTGTGTCTTAGGTCAGGTCATTAACAGGTGTGTGTCTTAGGTCAGGTCATTAACAGGTGTGTGTCTTAGGTCAGGTCATTAACAGGTGTGTGTCTTAGGTCAGGTCATTAACAGGTGTGTGTCTTAGGTCAGGTCATTAACAGGTGTGTGTCTTAGGTCAGGCCTGGGTTAGCAGTGCCTTAGGGGAGGTCAGGCTGGCAAACAACAGGTGTGTGTGTGTGTGTGTGTGTGTGTGTTAGGGAGGAGGTCAGGTGTGTGTGCCTCAGGAGGTTAGGCTATTAACAGGTGTGTGTCTAGGTCAGGTCATTAACAGGCGTGTGCCTAGGTCATTGGCTAGGCAGGTGCGTTTTTAGGGAGGCTGCTTTACACAGGTGTGTGTGTGTGTGTGTGTGTGTGTGTGTGTGTGTGTGTCCTAGGTGAGACCGCCAGGTATGTCCCATGGTCCAGGTCACCAGCCCGAGGTAACAAGTGGTAGTCGTGGAGGTAGTGGTCCTATGAGTGAGATAAGACCCTGGCAATGGCCCTCAAAGAGTGGCTGGGCGGATGGGACCATGACTGGGCACTGTAGGGCAGACAAGGGTGGGGAATTAGTGGTCCCTTTCCTCCCTACTTCTCATGCCTGTCGTGCAACACTGACACACAGACGGACATTTCAAGGGAACAAAGAGATGATTGACCACAGACAAACACAGGAACGACCCTACAGACAAACAGACAGCCAGCCAATCAGGGGTATGCCTATACTAACAAGAGGGATGTCCACACACACACACACACACACACATCCCTAAGGACACCCACTTCACCGTTAGCAGACCCAGGCGGACGCGGACACCCATCACAGGTAGTACAAGGTGCACCTCAGCAGGGGAAGGGGGCAACAGGTGTCGTATATATTAAGTGACAGTCCATTAACCCTAACCTAACCTAACACCAACCTAACCTAACCTAACCGGGAGTGACAATATGTAACTACGATAACATTAACAACATCTATCGTAACTAACACCATATAGTAGTTAAAGTGTTTCATCATCAGGTGGAATAAGGTGAGCTGACTAAATCTCCCTGTGATTCAATATATATCCTAAGGCATTACCACAGAAGAGGAACACCACGATAGAAAATATTTAGAGAAAGAAAAACAAAATAGAAAGAATAAAATATCTTGGTTCGTATTACTAAATCACATTGAAGAATAAATGGAAAATAAAACAAAATATTACAAGATTGAAAAAAGATTAAGTTTCATTTTTTCGTCTCTCTCTCTCTCTCTCTCTCTCTCTCTCTCTCTCTCTCTCTCTCAATGTTTGTTAGTAACGTGGTCGCTGTTGTCGTCGATTTTCTTCTTATCAGTGTGTCGCCCATTGACCCAACCCTCGACAAGGGCTCAACCACTTAGACTCGACAGTAACTAGAGCCTTCACCTCCACCAACAGGAGAGCATCGTCCTTCTGATCACCTTCCCCCCTTCTCCCTTCCTACATTATACATCTCCCTTTCTCTCGTTCTTATTTCCTCATTCTCCCCTACTCTTTTCCTTCCTCTTCCTCCTCCCCCCTTTCCTCTTTCCCCTTCCCACTACCTCAAAATCACCCTTCCCTCCTCCCCATTCCTTTCTATTCCTTCACCCTCCCTTTCCCTTCCACTCCTCCCCACTTCCTCATCCTCCCCTTCCACTTCTTTCCCCCTCCCCCCTCCCCACTCTAACAGGAAGGAATATGTCACCCGAACGAGGCGAATCAGGTATGTAATCGCCGGCAATCTAGTGGTTCCCGACACACAAGCAAATTGTTGTGCGACCAAAAATGACTTTCACGTGTATTTTATTTTTGTCTTTTTCTTTCTTCGGGTGGAACGTCCTGCAGGGTGGAGGGAGGCGTCGGCGGCTGAACACGTCGACGGCTAGATGTCTTTAGGTTAGGGAGGCTCCAGAGATGTTCTAAAGATGGGATTGATGGCGGGAGTGTCTCAAGGTATCTGTCCTGCAGGGGTTATCTTGTAGGGGTTATCCTGTAGGGGTTAGATCCCAGCTGTCCTGCATGCGTCCCAGAAGGTCCTGTAGGTTGTCTGTAGCCACGCCAGGGGTTATTCTGTCGGGGTTTGTCCCAGGGGTTGTCCTGTAGGGGTTGTCCTGTAGGGGTTATCCTGTAGGGGTTATCCTGTAGGGGTTATCCTGTCGGGGTTGTTCTGTAGGGGTTGTCCTGTAGGGGTTATCCTGTAGGGGTTATCCTGTAGGGGTTATACTGTCGGGGTTGTTCTGTAGGGGTTGTCCTGTAGGAGCTGTCAAGTATCCGAGGGAAAGTTGGTGTTTACGGAAGACACAACCTCAGAATATCCAACAGGGGTGTAAGGAGGCAGTATGGTGGAGGGTGGACGGTGAGGGTGTCCTGGGAAGATGGCCGGTGCAGAACGTGAAACTGCTGGGGAAATTCACACACAATTATGTTCCTGACGCCAACCAACACACAACCAGGAAATAAAAAAAAATACAAATAAAAAAAAAGAATGCACAGAAGTTACACGGGAAAATTCATTGATTATTACTAAAAAAAAATAAAATAAAAATAAAACATTGGTAAATTTAAAATGATTCACTGAAATTTGTTCACCCTGCTTGACACTTAGGACTTTCTTCATTTAAATCTCCTTCAGGTATGAGACCACATTAACTGGTCTCAAAATAAGTGAAACAAAAAGTAAACACACCTCTCCACCTCCCCCCATAAAAAAATCAAAAGAAACAGACAAGAGAAGATCTCAAATTGTTGTGGTGGTAGGTAGGGTGGTAGTGGTAGGGTGGTAGTGGTGGTGGTGGGCGTGTAGTTGTGGTGGTGTGGTTGTCAAACTACTGAAGAAGTGAGGGGACACCTGCCGCGCCACCTACCACCACACTCATTATTACCTGCCCGCCTCCCACGCTTCACCACCCTACCCTGCCCACCTGGACAGCGCCCCACCCCTCCCACCCCCCATTTCTGTTACATCTCACGACAACACACATTTTTTCTTTACTCTCTCTCTCTCTCTCTCTCTCTCTCTCTCTCTCTCTCTCAAGAAGCACTCATCGTCAACACATTCCACAAACGACAACATCGCCTCAATCCTCACTTAAAACACATTATGTAACAGTCGTGTCTGAGTCTCCACCAGCGTAAACATGACACCACGACAAGGTGCTTTGGTCAAGGCGCAAAATGCCAACAGACACCCCACACCTGTCCATCCACCTCGCTGCTCACCCACCCACTTCCATTACCACCCCCGATCTATACGATCAGGCAATAGATAACCTCCCTAGACCAGCATCCGCCAGTTGGGTCGGCGGAATATGAAATAAGGCCCTCAAAACACCCATATATGGGACAGGGTAGGATGTCTAGTGCCTGTACCGACAGACAATAACTAACCCATGACAAAACCCTAACACACTATAGCTTAGCTAGGCGGTCAGCCCGCCCTCTCTTACCTCCTCCTAAATTTCTTCAATTTCCGAACTATAACTTCCTTCCCCCACCTCTAATCTTCTTTCACCCCTCTTTTTTCTAAAAAAAATACCCTACCTACCTACCCACACACCTAACACTTGGCGAGCATCCACACAGATAAACTAAGTCTCTCCTCAGTAACTAGTAAACATTCGCTGCTCTGAATCTATGAAGCTAAAAGTATAAATAAATAGTTTTGTCGAGGTTAGAATTTTTTTCTCGGTAAACCTGTTGTTATTTTGTTTCGTTACAGACAGACAGACGGACGGACAGACAGACACTTCCCTGTATATATCATGGCCTAAAGATAATAAAAACAACTCGAAATACCTCCCAAGTGTTACAATCATGAACAAAAAGAAAAAATGGCCACAGTTCTTAGACGATGTGCTGGAGGCTAAACTCTTACCACAGTGATACAGCACCTCTGTCTCCCCGGCTGGTTAAACCTTCAGCAAACACAACACACACACACGGGAAAAAAAATTATATATATATATATATATATATATATATATATATATATATATATATATATATATATATATATATATATATATATATATATATATATATAAACACTGTCTAGTTTACCTCTGAATGAATTGAACTGTAATGTATATAAAAGTGGGGGGGTGTTTGTTGAGGCAGAATACAGTAGTGGCCATTCAGCTGTAACGAGTGGATGTTACAGTAATACAGTATATGTAAGTACAATAGTCTTCCACGTGTTTGAATATAGTCATGACTTTCGATTAAATTTTCAGTCCACCAGGGAAAGACAACTGGTAGGTTGATATGACATGTTATTTTTATCGTTCATACACCTGTTCCATCCTGCCTACCTGAGCCCCTGAATCTCACCTGTGTATTATCGTCAGCTTGAATTTGTGTTTCACGCGGCATAGAGACAGCTAAGACTGGCCGGGTCCCACAGAGGCTGCAGCAACATCGCAAGAGATAACGCTGCCGTGTACCGCATTCTTGGCCAGCTTGTTTACATTCTCCACGGGCGCTAGATGAAGCGTGTCTGCCAATCCCTACCATTAAGGGGCCTTATGGCGGGCCTTGAGTCTCCTCTACTTCAACGCTCTGTCAACTGCATCACACGATCGCCATCATGCGACACGTCCTGCCTCCCACTACAACTCGTCCGGCCATCATGCAACACGTCTTGGGACAATGCAATACGTTCTGCCAAATTACACGTCACGGCTTTTGATATGATACGCTTCTCTCACTAAATGACACCCCAGGTCTTAGTAAGTGACACCACACGTATAAGTGACACCACACGTATAAGTGACACCACACGTCTTGCCACATACTGCAGTGAAGACTCGTCGTCACCCCCAGTTATTATGTCTGGCAAGAGTTTGTGCATTCACGTTTCTCTCAGTCAGACGATTCTTGGCTTACGACCGTACCAGAGGAACACGTCATCCGAGGTAGTCAGACCAGGTGAGGTCAAGTCACGTGTCGGTGAAGGTGCAGATCTACGGAAGTCGACAAAGGTTAATGAGGAGATGATCTTCCAGCGTTGTGGTCAATAGGTTGTTTTGTGGTAACAAGAGGAGTTATATTTCGGAGTGTGAAGGAGTGACGGAGGAGAACGAGTGATTCTGGTGGTGTGCTTACCTGGTGGAGAGGGTGGGGGGGTTTATGTTGATGGTGGGGGAGGGGAGGGTTGTGTTGATGGCGGGGGAGGAGGAGGGGGGTTGTGTTGATGGCAGGGGGAGGAGGAGGGGTTGTGTTGATGGCGGGGGAGGAGGAGGATGGCGGGGTTGTGTTGAGGCGGGGAGGAGGAGTTGGTTGGTTGTGGTTGTGTTGATGGCGGGGAGGAGGAGGGGGTTGATGGCGGGGAGGAGGGGGTTGATGGCGGGGGAGGAGGAGGCGGGGAGGAGGGTTGTGATGGCGGGGAGGAGGAGGGTTGTGTTGATGGAGGTTGTGTTGATGGCGGGGGAGGAGGAGGGTTGTGGATGAGGAGGAGGGGGTTTGTTGATGTTGATGGCGGGGGAGGAGGGGGTTGTGTTGATGGCGGGGAGGAGGAGGTTGATGGCGGGAGGGGTTGTGTTGATGGAGGGGAGGAGGAGGGTTGTGTTGATGGCGGGGGAGGAGGTTGATGGCGGGGGGAGGAGGAGGGTTGGTTGATGGCGGGGGGAGGAGGAGGGGGTTGTGTTGATGTTGATGGCGGGGGAGGAGAGGGGGTTTGTTGATGGCGGGGAGGAGGAGGGGTTGTGTTGATGGCGGGGAGGAGGAGGGGGGTTGTGTTGATGGCGGGGAGGAGGAGGTTGTGTTGATGGCGGGGGAGGAGGAGGGTTGTGTTGATGGCGGGGGAGGAGAGGGGGTTGTGTTGATGGCGGGGAGGAGGGGGTTGTGTTGATGGCGGGGGAGGAGGTTGTGTTGATGGCGGGGGGAGGAGGAGGGGGGTTGTGTTGATGGCGGGGTTGTGTTGATGGCAAGGAGGAGGGGTTGTGTTGATGGCGGGGAGGAGGGGGTTGTGTTGATGGCGGGGAAGGAGATGGCGGGGAGTTGTGGTTGATGGCGGGGGAGGAGGAGGGGGGTTGTGTTGATGGCGGGGGAGGAGGAGGGGGGTTGTGTTGATGGCGGGGGAGGAGGAGGGGGGTTGTGTTGATGGTGGGGCTGCGGGGTAGAGCAAGAGCAGCCAGGGCAGCTCGACAACAGGTATCCTGGGAGCCCGTCAAGCAACCTGTTCTAGTGCCCGGCTCCTGCACCCCCACCTCCTCGTTTCCCACACCATCTCTACACATAGACTACATCGACCGTTAGCACTGTAGGGCCACACAGATTGGTCACCCATACACCCTCAGTGATGGACAGGAACGCGATGTGGAGTTGGGTGAGAGAGAAGTACAAAAAAAAAAGGTAAATCTGTAATTGTTTTCTAGACACAAGACCAAAGTTCCCACGAGACCATCAAGACGGTACCAACCCTTTCGTGAATGCGGTAGATCATATTAATGCTGATCCACAACACGGACCAGGGGAACGAATAGCTGGTCCATGTCGGGGATCAGTGGAGCGGTCCGGCTGGTCCACAGTGGGACTGGCCACAAAAACTGGGTGGCCACCGCCGTGCTCGTCCCACACCTGCTGATAACCCTCGTTAATTCCTGATCAGCGGCGCGTCTCACCTGACGACTACGACTAAAGGGGCACCTCCTGCTGCTACTGCCCCGTAACACCCTCACCACCATAGATGTGCCCCCTTCACTCCCTCACTTCCAAGGGGCACTAACAACAACTACCAACATCGCACAAACATCAGCAGAAGGACCCCCCCCCCTCCTCAACAACCAAAAGATAATAACCATGAAGCCACTGTTGTATTCCTCGTACCATAATGACACCCCCCCCTACCCCCCGGGACGCCCCCTCACTCCTACATTCAAGGTACACGAGATTACTTCTTCGCCACCTTAATTGTCTATCCTACGGGTACGTTACACCTGTAATTATCTCCTAAACATTTCGTTCCACTAAAGTAATAATCCCTCACACCTGTACTGGGGCACCGCTTCTCAGTAGGGGGGGGAGATAGCAGGGGGAAGTGTTGGAGGTTTGGGAGGTGGGGGGGGGGTGTTCTTATAGTGGATGCTGACGAGATGCTTAAGTGAACACGAAATGGAATTGGGTCTCTGTAAAGCTGAACCCACGAAATTCGAACCTTGGCGCGAAACCGAACCTGAGCGTTAATTGAAACCAAGACCGGATATAAAACTAAACCCTTGACGAAACTTTAAAATAAGACCTGGTAAAACTTTAAAGACGTTGGTGAAACTGAAACCTTTTGGATACTCGAGTCTTGATGAAACAAATTGAACATCAAACACTGAAACTGAAACACCTTATGAATCTTGTAATACATTGACGTTTGAACCTAAATGAAACTCAGACCATCATAAAACCGAACTCTTTTTAAAATAAAACCCCAATTAAACCACGACACAATTGAACCATGATAGAACTCGAACACCAGGTGAACTTGAGCCTTAGAGCGGGTGCCTGAAGGGATAATCACCAGGGTTAATGAAGAGGTAACTAGGGGGTGATTAAGGCCAAACCACATAGTTAACTAAGTGACTATTGAACACACACACACACACTAAAATAAATCTGTAAACCCAAACATATCAACAAAAACAACAACTAATCGCGGAATAAACATATAAAAGTAAATATAATTAATAATAATAATAACAATTAGTTACAGTTCCTCAGTGGTTAGTATAGTCACCAGCGACCTAGTTTATACCATAACTCTTCATTTTAGAGTTATTATCTAACCTAAAAATGAAAAAAAAAGACATGTAAAAAAAGTGGTTAAAAAGCTTGGTTAATGAGGGAAACAAAAGACAACAAAAGAAAAACTAAATTAAAAGAAATTGGTTTAAAATTTTGGTTATTGAGGAAACAGAAAATAACAAAAGATAACAAATGAAAACAACAAGCAAAATACAACAACTTAAAATAAAAAGTGGTTAAAAAGATGAGTTATTGAGGGAAACAAAAGATAAACAATAATAAAAACAAAATCAACAAACATAAGCACTAGAAGAAGAATATTTCATAATTAATAAAAAAGGTTGTTGTCTATAGTGTACAGAGGATGGAGAGACGAGGGGGCGGTAACTAACAAGATCTTTGGCTATTGACGCACTGCAGTACAATACCACTACAGAGGAGGGGAAGAGGAGGGGAAGAGGAGGGGAACATAAGAACATAAGAACATAAGAATGGAGGAAACTGCAGCGGGCCTATTGGCCCATACTGGGCAGTCCCGTTTACAACCAACCCCTATTGCTCATATGAGCATCCAACCTATGTTTGAAGCAATTCAGCGTATTCGAGTTAATGATGCTATTTGGTAACTTGTTCCATTCATCCACTACTCTGTTTCCAAACCAGTGTTTACCTATTTCACGCCTAAATCTAAATTTGTCTAATTTAAAACCATTGTTACGAGTTCGCTCCTGGTTGGATAATTTGAGTACTTTGTAATGTCCCTTTGTTTAGCCCTGTCTTCCACTTATACACCTCTATCAGGTCGCCCCTCGCTCTACGTCTCTCGAGGGAGTGCAAATTAAGGTGCTTTAACCTGTCTCTATACTCAAGGTTCCTAATGCCCGGGATTAGTCTTGTCATTCTCCTCTGAATTCTTTCCAAGGATTCTATATCCATTCTGTAATACGGTGACCAGAACTGAACTGCGTAATCCAGGTGTGGTCTCACAAGAGCAAGATACAGTTTTAGGATGACCTCGCTAGTCTTGTAACTAACACTCCTTTGTATGAACCCAAGTACTTTATTAGCCTTGTTACGAGCAAAACACATTGTTTACTTGGCTTAAGGTTCCTACTTATCATTACTCCTAAATCTCTCTCGCAGTCGGATTTCTCTATGGCATCGTTGTTCATCTGGTATCTGGTTTCCCTGTTTACATCTCCTATACTGAGTACTTTACATTTGTCCACGTTGAATTTCATCTGCCATTTTTCAGACCATTCGAAAAATTTGTTTAGATCTTCCTGTAGTTTTGCTGAGTCCTCGTCAGATTTAATAACACGTCCTATTTTAGTGTCATCAGCAAATTTACTTATGTTGCTGTCTATGCCGATATCTATGTCGTTTATGTATATAATAAATAATAATGGTCCAAGTACTGAGCCCTTGGGAACTCCACTTGTGACGTTGCTCCAATGGGACTTAGTGCCGTTAATGCTCACTCGCTGTTTCCTGTCCTGTAACCACGCCCTAATCCATTTAAGGATGTTACCTTTGATGCCATGAGCTTCTACCTTTCTAATTAGTCTTTCGTGGGGGACTCTGTCGAAGGCTTTGCTAAAGTCGAGATATACCACATCATAATTGTGCCCCTCGTCCACCGATTCGAAAACTGATGAAAAGAATGTTAATAGATTAGTTAGACAAGAACGTCCGCTTGTGAAGCCATGCTGGGAATCATTGATCAATAGGTGCTTCTCCAGGTGATTTCGAATAGAGTTTGAAATGATTGCTTCCAGTAATTTGCCTACTATTGATGTTAGACTGATTGGGCGGTAGTTAGAGGATAGTGATCTATCCCCCTTCTTGAAAATCGGTATTACATTCGCTATCCTCCAGGATTCTGGTACTACACCTGTTTTTAAGGACATGTTAAACAACTTTGCTTAGGGCATACTAAGCTCTTCCTTACATTCCTTTAATACTCTGGCAAATATCTCATCGGGACCAGGTGACTTATTAGGCTTTAGTTTGTCTATTTGCTTACTAACATCGTTACTAGTCACTACTATCTCACTTAATTTGTTTTCTTCACTATCTCTGAATAGAGTCGGTGCCTCGGGTATCATGTTTAGATTTTCGGTGGTGAAAACTGTTGAAAAATATTTATTCAAATTATTGCTCATTTCTCCGTCGTTATCAGTGAGCTCGCCGGAGTCTGACCGTATTGGTCCAATCTTTTCTCGTGTTTTAGTTTGATACATTTGGTAGAATCCTTTGGGGTTTGTCTTCGCCTCCCTTGCTATCCTTACCTCATTATTCCTCTTTGCTTTCCTTATCTCGGTTTTAACTCTACTCGCCAATACCCTATAATAGTCCCGGAGGTGAATTTCGCCACGATTTATCCTTCTACCTATAGCCTTCCTTTGGCCAATGATGTTCTTTAAATAATTATTTATCCATTTAGGGTCATTGTTGTCTGATCTGAGTTTTTGTATGGTATGTTCTGCCTTTGTGCATTAAGTAACTCACTATTTAAATTATCGTGGAACTCGGCAATCTCAGATCTCGTTATCAGGTCGGTGTCATCTGTGAGGTTCACGGCCAAGCGCGACACCCCCTCTCTCAGCTGCCTCTTTAAACTGTCAAAGTTTGCCCTTCTGAAATCTGGTACTTTAGTGGAATTTTCCTTACGTCTGCCCTGAAAATCTAACTGGAATCGAATTTCTTTGTGATCGCTGTTTGCAAGTTCGTTCCCTACCTCGACATTGCTAATGAGGTTTTCTCTGTTCGTCAGAACTAAATCCAGTATATTATTACCCCGTGTGGGTTCGGTTATATGTTGACTTAGGAAACAGTCCTGGATCGTCTCGAGAAAATCCTCTGATTCTGAGTTACCCGTAAGGACAGTCCAATCTATTTGGCCAAAGTTAAAGTCGCCTACTATACAGACTTTGTTGTGTATGGAAGCCCTGCGCATTTCATCCCAGATAAGTCGCTCATTGACGCTATCAAGATTGGGGGGTCTATATATTACCCCTGTGATTAATTTTTCCCCGACCGTCGCTTAATTCTATCCAAATTGTTTCTGTATTCCTCTCAGTTTTTATTTCCTTATTTATTTCACACTTCAGATTATCCCTAACATAGATTGCTACTCCGCCTCCTTTCCTGGTCTGCCTATCGGTATGGAAACAGTTTGTAACCCGCAATTTGGTATTCGACTGGTAATTCACGTGTGTCTAGGTTGATCCATGTTTCAGTGAATGCAATTATATCGATTTCTTCGGTACATACCAAGGCCTTAATATCATCCATTTTGTTTCTCATACTTCTACTGTTCGCGTAGGGGGAGGAGGAGGAGGAGGAGGAGGAGGAGGCCCACGACGAACCCAAAGACAAGACAGTGGCAGTGGGAACGAGGAGAAACAAGGGTAAGGAAACGAGGAGGATCAAGGGGAAGGGAACGAGAAGAAACAAGGGGAAGGGAACGAGGAGGAACAAGGAGGGAACGAGGAGGAACAAGGGGAAGGGAACGAGGAGAAACAAAGGGAAGGGAACGAGAAGAAACAAGGGGAAGGGAGCAAGGGGAAAGGAAAAAGGTGGAACAAAAGGCACGGAACAAGGAGAAAGTAACGATGAACACGGGGAAAGTAACGAGGAGGAACAAGGGGATGGGAACGAGGAGGAACAAGAAGGGAACGAGGAGGAAGAAGGGGAAGGGGACAAGGTGGAACAAGGGGAAGGGGACAAGGTGGAACAAGAGAAACGGAACAAGGGGAAGGGAATAGGAGGAACGGAACGAGAAGGAACGAGAGGAAGGGAACAAAACAATAAACCCACCAACCCACATACTAAACTTGGGTACAACTGGGGCAGGGTATAAGACACGCCCCACAACCCCACATGACCTCACCACAATCTCTATTTCTCTCTCCTGTAAGACATAGAAACAAAACTACAGAAACTACAAAAAAAAACTACATAAACTTTTGGTAAATTTGTGTATTTATTAATCTCTAACGCTTAAATAATTCTCTCGGGTCTTATACAATACCTCAATCAACCCTGATATAAGGATATTATTTATTATTTCTCCACAGTGTAAACCTCGATATAAAGGACTTTTATCTTTATATTATCCGTAACATACTGTAGGTGTATGGGGGGTCACATCTAACGGACCCTTCGATATAACGGACTTTCATCTCTATATAGTTAGTCAGAAGAGTGATTCACATTTATCAGATCCTCTATATAAGGGACTTTCCTTTCCATAAAGTCCGTTAAACAGAGCTTTCACTGTATGGAACTTTACCTTCATATTATATAAACAATGAAACTTAAAGCTCAATAATATTACATTTGATTGTTACACCGAAATTATCATCGCCATCATCATATTATTATTATTATTCAGGTTAGGTTAGGTTAGGTTAGGTTAGGACAGGGGTGAGAAATCCACTAGTCGGTCGATGGAATTTTACAGTCGTGATACCATATTCCGCAAGGGTTTAATTTATACCACAGAAAGGCAACAGAACCTGACACCACGATACCACGACCCTGCCGATGTTCACATGACGCCAAACTTCGACAAGGAGGAGGACGATGACTACGAAGACGACGACAAACTACGACGACGACGAGGAGGAGTAGGAAGACGACTATAAATTATAACGAGGAGGAAAACTACGACGACGAGAAAAACGAAGAACTACGACGACGGCGAGGAGGAGGAAGACGAAGACTCCTCTCCTACAAAGATTCCTACGAGTCCCTGAAGAAAGGATAACCATCACCACCCCGCCTCTCCCTCCCTGCCTGTTCCTTCCTGCCTGTCCCTTCCCTGCCTGTCCATTCCTGTCTGTCCTTCCCAGTTAAACACATAGAACTGATGTGTGTGTGTGTGTGTGTGTGTGTGTGTGTGTCCCGAGCGGCCAAGCCCAAGCCACCAGTTCCACCTGCCACGCCGCCCTACCTCCCCGCCCGCAGCCCCAGCAATCAAGATCTTCAACAGATAGGCCAATCCCGCCCTCAGGCTGCGTATGGGAACCAGTGCCTCCTCGCCCTCTCCTCCTAACCTAACCTAACCCCTGCTTGCCTCTCTCTCTCTCTCTCTCTCTCTCTCTCTCTCTCTCTGTGTGTGTGTGTGTGTGTGTGTGTGTGTGTGTGTGTGTGTGTGTGTGTGTGTGTGTACATTAAATTACACACTTTAATATCCCTAGAACTCTTTTAAGTCGGGTGAAAGAACCTTCAGTCTCTTGCACTAACTAAATAATACTTCCTCTAACCTTTACTTTTAAAACAAGGTTAGTTTAGGTTAGGTTAGGGTAGGTTAGGTTAGACACGAGGCTGTAAGGGTGAACAATAATTATATTCGGTGTTAAGGTGATCTCAAAAGGAGAAGAGAACGACGACACACACACATTAGTTTCCACACACACAGATTAAGACTTGGTTGGGACTGGTGGTTCAGGGTTCACAGTAGGAGAAAGCTTAAAAGTCTTTGGGTACGACACTGATGCTGGCAAAAAGTTTAAACTGGGGAGGAGGAGAAGAACGATTAGAATGTTAAGACTTTGGCAGGGAACACGACACACCAGTTAGCTTTTGTATTAGGCCTGTGGGAGTGGGGGAGTGGTGGGGTGGTGAGTGGGATTAGGGTGGAGAGTGGGAGTGGGTGTGTGGAGAGGTGGGGAGTGGGAGTGAAGTGGGGTGGGGAGTGGGATGGGGAGAGGGGAGGGGTGGTGTTGGGTGGTGAGGAGAGGAGGAGGGGAGGAAGGAATTGTGAGGAGAGAAGAGAAGGGAGCAATGTAGAGGAGTGTTGGAGGAAGAGGGAGGTATAGAGGAAGAAAGAAAGAAAGGAAGGAGGAGGAATAGAGGAAAGCAACAGGGACAAAATAGGAGGAAAGAAGGACCAAGGAGGAGGGACGAAGAAGGAATAGAGGAGGGAAGGAGGAGGAGGAGGAAGAAGGCTAACAATAAACACCTCTATGCCACCTTGCTATGTACAGTACACATGATTCCCCTGACAGATCATGACAAGAACGAGAGAAAATGGAGGACAAATTAAAAGAAAACTAAGAAAACAAGAAAACAAATTAAAGGAAATATAAAAGACGAGAGAGAGAGAGAGAGAGAGAGAGAGAGAGAGAGAGAGAGAGAGATGATCTCTCAGCTACAAGGTGGCGGGGTGTCAAGTCAGGCGAGTCACACGTAAACGCCACAAGGGGACTCAGGCGGCGACTGAAGACGGTAATATTATATGTTTAAGAGGACGATACTCACGCCCTCGGGGAGCACCTTGATTGTGAACACCAGCAGGAGGTTTGGTACCATGCAGTGTATACCCCAGGGGCCTATGTCCTATACCTCAGAGATCAGAGAAAGAGGAGGAAGAGCAAGAGGAGGAGGAGAAGCAAGGGGAGAAACAGAAGTAACAGGAGGAGGAAGAGTAACATGCTACACTTAATAACACAACGGTGGGAACTTGACTGATTATAATGACCGCTTGTGTACTAAAGTAGCGACAGGTGGACGGTGTGGTAGCTACAGGTGGGTGGTGTGGGAGCGACAGGTGTGGTAGGTGGGTGGTGTGGTAGCTGCAGGTGGGTGGTGTGGTAGCTGCAGGTGGGTGGTGTGGTAGCGAAAGGTGTGGTAGGTGTAATGTCATTGTTTACTGTGGGATTAAAAGCAAAAAAAAAAAGTAATCAGTGTTTCGTAATCATGTGAGATTAGTTGTTTGTGACGACGTAAACAACGATTAAACAAACCCTAGTAGTTAATGGCTTCTATCATGTAAACAAAGTAAACAATGGTTGAGAAGTGAGGTTATAACACACCCATGGCAATTCGGTCTTAATATCAACACGTCTAAGGGTATTACTATAGAACCCTGATTGTGATTGGCTATTGGATAAAAGTGTAAACATACCGACATTCCCCCTGCGCTTTATCGGGAGTGGCTGCTGGCTAATAAGTACACGTGTTGGTCAAAAGCTTTATTATGATTGGCTGATCCATAATGACGTAGCACCCATACCGCCATTCAGGTGTTCTCTAACGACCAATAAGATGACAAAGTGAGAATGTTATAACACAGGCTCTGATGATGGTGAGAGAGAGAGAGAGAGAGAGAGAGAGAGAGAGAGAGAGAGAGAGAGAGAGAGAGAGATAACCTCGAAAACAAATAATGCCATCAATAAATTCAACTAAAAACCTAACTAACCGACCAAATTTCTTCCTCTGATATTTTTTTTTTGCGTGTGCGCGGGACCATGGGAGGATCGTGTGGTATCCCAGCCTTTCCCTCTCCCCACCGTGTGATTCGCTTATCCTCCCCCATCTAAACACAACCTCTGAATGGTATTTAGAATTCTGCGTCATCAATCGTTTTTTTTTTGCAAGAAGGCATCAGAGGGGAGATATTTTGGAGGCTGGGAGGTCGTAGGTGGTGGTCGGGGGTAGTAGTAGTGGTAGTAGTGGTGGTGGTGGGGGTGGTAGTAGTGGTAGTAGTGGTGGTGGTGGGTGGTAGTAGTGGTGGTGGTCGGGGGTAGTAGCAGTGGTAGTAGTAGTAGTGGTGGTAGTAGGGGTGGGGGTGGTAGTAGTAGTGGGAGATTGGTGGGAGTAGTGGTGGTGGGGATGAAGGATGGCAGACTGAGAGAAGCGGTGACGGTGGTGTTGGAGGGCGGCCATTGTAGGTAGGTAGGAGCACCACTGTGGCAGGAATGTTATCATTTTCGCCATCCTTCTCCTCCCTTCACAGTCACCCAAGTCCTCACCCGTCAAGGATACTCCCCATGTCCCTAACCACCGCCTCATAACAGCCACCTAAACTTATCGAATCCAGGGGGAAAAAAAAGGCAGAAAAAAGCACGGAAAAAACCAAACCTAACCAACCACCAAAACAATTCCCTCTACTTGATTTGCTAACATCGAGAAGAACCCACCACTTTAATGGTAGTTTTTACGAACCAAAGACCAAATTTTTATAAACATCTGAGTGTCCACCTTCCCTCAACCACAAAGCCTTCAGACATCAAGATCATCCCGAGAGAGTGAGGTTTGGCGGGCGTCTATACCAGGCTGCCTCTCCACGGATACTTTCAATACCCAGAAGCCCTATTCCTACAGGCCTGTGACCCTCCTTCTTCTCCCCCAGTCGCACAAAACACCACAAAGTCCCCAAAAGTAATTCACACGACCACAAGTCCTTCCAACAACAAAACTTGTGGTCACAGACGTCTTGAACCTTGAGATAAAAGGTAAACACAAGTCGCTCTCACCTGGCACAACACAACACCACCCGCCTCCCCTCTAGGGCACCAGGTCATTCCCAGGGCCTCGACTCCCTACCAGACCCATGACACACTCCCAGGGACCCCCCAGTTCATCCTCGTGCCCCTCCCCACCACCCCCCAGAGCCCTTACAAGGTTGACCTACCACAAGACAGAGAGTTGGGTTCCGACACACCTGAGGGCTGCTAACGACAAACCTAACATAACATAAACAACTGTAAAGCCACGAGCGCAATAACAACCTGTAGGTGGCGCAGACGAGGTCCTTGTATCCTGACGTAGAATGTCCTTCCCACAGATGGTTATCACACCCTTAAATCAATCACTGTTTGTCCATTACCTAAAAAAAAGAAGTAATAAAGTCTTCACAAACAACTCTCCTGACGGTGACCAACACGTGTAAAAAAAAAAAGTCTTTGTGTCGCTATGCTGAATGGTGTCCCGTCGATTGTAATCTCATCCGATGTTTGTCACTGTCAGTCTATACCGTAGAAAGAAAAGGTAATGAATTGGTAATCTTGAAGCACTGTGTCGTCTACTAAATAAAGTTATGCAATCAAAAAACTCTTCGACTGGATTCAAATTTCAATTTATATATATTAGAAAATAAATATCTTCTGTTTTTATAACATTAATATTTATTTATATTTACACACGAAGACTATATCAGGTTTGGCTGGACGGCTGTGGGCGACATGTTTGTTTACACTAGATGGCAGACTTAAACAATTTAACTTTACAAAACAGTCTATCCAATTTGGTTAGGTTAGGTTCATCAAGGTAGAGTCTATTGGGGAGGCTAGATTAGTTAGGTCAGGTAAGAGGAGTAGAACGTGGCACGCCTCACGTCAGCAAGGGCGGCTGCTGGGGTGATCCTGAGGCACACGGAATATTAAGAAGCTTCCAGTTGGGCCATCACCCCTCACTCTCACCTACCCTCCACCCCCTCACCTACCCTCCACCCCCTCACCTACCCTCCACCCCATCACCTACCCTCCACCCCCTCACCTACCCTCCACCCCATCACCTGCCTCCACCCCATCACCTACCTCCCACCCCTCACCTACCTCCACCCCCTCCCCACCCTCCCCCCCATCACCTACCCTCCACCCATACCCCCACCCCCCCATACCCTGATGATGAGAGAGTCCGTGTTAACTTTCCTTGCCTCCTTCCCTCGCTCTCTCATCTTATCCCCTCCCTCATCTTCCCTCTCTCCCCCATCCTCCCCACAACACAGATCACCCCTTTAGCTGCATTTAAATCACCAGCCAGCAGCACTACCAACCTCCCACAGTTCAGTTTACACGACCATAATATTTCCTTCAGCGGCTCCCCCTCTCGACCTGATCCCATCTACGACACCACCCAGATAACACCAAGCTCAGTTCCAGAGCCCTAAAAAGAGATCGAGACTCTAAATTCCTTTCTAAGTCCCAGATACCAAGAGTCTGGAAATCCACCCACATTATTGTAACGCCAGATTCTTCCTTTTCCCTGATAACACTGCCCTTTGTTCACTCTTCTTCTTAACTCGGAATGGGATGACGCATCGAGTTGTAACAAAAGGTTCCCAAGTTATAATTTCGATGTCATTCAGGGTAACTCGGCGTCGTAGCTGAAGTGATCCAGTTAAGGTGCTTTTTGACATCACTAACTACATCTACGGGGTAACAATTAATGAAACGAAATCCTTAACCCCCAAAAAATAAACCCTCTTTCCCACACCCGACTCCTACGTGTTCTTTAGCGAGCATGAACCTTAAACTAAACCTAAGGACTTCTCACCTAAACTAACCCCCGATGCCATGACAGGACTAAATCACGCCAGGAACCACAAAGTTAATACCACCAGGGAAGAGATGGAGCCGGGTTTGGTATCGCTGAGTTCAGGTTCATAACTTGGGTGCCGGACCTGGGTACAAGCTCTCCTGTGGTGTGAATCACGGTAGACAGGTCATCAAAATCACCAATTACCAGTAAAACAAACTGACTCAAAACTGACCAATAACTAAAAATATAAACACCACCTTTATGGCCCCCCAAAAAACACCGTCCATCATTCAGGTCATTGAAGGCGGGGATTTAAGGTGAGTAAAACACGACCGTGAGTCACAACACAGGTTACAAGAGTGGTAGGTGTAGGGGGTAGGTGTAGGGGGTAGGTGTAGGGGGTAGGTGTAGGGGGAGGGGAAAGGGGGGAGGGGTAGGGATAAGGGAGTAGGGGGGGTATTGAAGGGGCAGGGTGGTAGGGAGGTGGAGGCTAGGGGTACAGTGGCAAAGGATAGGGGGTAGGAGGGCAAGGGTAGGGTAGGGGCGGGTATATCAGACACTCGTGGTTACTCAGGCTGGGTTACGCAACAACAGAAGCCTCGAGGGACCACGTACACACACGGCTCAACCTGCAAGTAAAACACCTTTTTATCGTTACTCTTATTTTCTTTACCTGTACTGCATAATGAGTCACCAACGTCTTGTGAATATTGATTGATAAGAAAACACTATGGGTTTATGTCTGGTGTTGTTAACCTGCAATAATAATGATGATAATAATAAAACAACAATAATAATAATAATACCAACAACAATATGTTTCCTACCAAATTACATTCATAAACGGGGTTGACACACAAGGCTCTAGAAGAAAAATAACACGAACTATTTACATCCTTGGTTAGGTTAGGTTAGGTTAGGTTAGGCTAGGCAAGTCGATACAGGACCCAAAGTCTTTTATCCCAAATACGGCAGAGGTCGTGGGTATAGATGACGTCACACTCAGGTGGAGCGCTGACGTCAGACACTGCTGGGGGCCTGACACGCCATATCCCCCCTCCCCCCCACACACACACACGCCAGGAAGGGCAAGGTCAGGCAAGGTCAGGGAAAGGTATATACGTCACGGGGCATTGTACAGGAAGAGAAACAATAATAAGGTCAGGTAAGTAATGAGTAATTAAGACCCAACCTTACCGTAAGATCAAGGGTACACACCTGGACAAAAGCGGCGGTGAAAGCTCTTTATTACCTATTGATCACGTGAGCATCATAACACTAAGGTACTGTAAGGTCAGAGAGAAGCACCAGCAGGAAGGTGAGTTATAGATCACACCTGAGATTATGAGAGGTCAAGGTTATATAGACGATATATATGGCCGAGGGGAAGGTGGGAGGTCAGTGAAATGAGTTCCAGATCGGATACACCGCCAGCCAAAGGTCACACATACACACACACGCACACATACACACACACACACACACGCACACATACACACATACACACACACACACACACACACACACATACACACGTGCATCAACTTCTAATAACACATACAGGTATATTTATAACAACCTCCCCTCCACTCTCCTTGGACACACGACACAAAAATGGCGTTCATATGACACTGAGACTCTCCTGACGTCCCCCAGATACAGTAAAGAAATGTTTACGAATTTCTACGGGCGTCGGAGGTGGGTGTTGAGGAGACCTGAGTGGAGAGGAAGTCAGCGAGGAGAGAGAGGATGCAAGATGACTCACACACACACACAGTCAACCAGGGCCAGAAGGTTACCTGCGTCTCAAGGAAGGTGAGATGAGGCCAGTGTGAACACAGGTTAGGCTGGAGCAGAGGTTAAGGCAAGGGGGTAAGTAGGCTGGGAAAGGGGTTAAGGTAGGGAGGTATAGGTAGGATGAGGAAAGGGTTAGGATAGGGAGGTATAGGTAGGATGGGGAAGAGCTTAAAGTAGGTAGCGACGAAGTTAAGGAAAATAGGTAGGTGGAGGTAAACGCTAGGGAATAAGACGAAGAATATGGAAGAACAAGTAATAGTGTGAAATGTGAGAAGCCAGAGCACCTAAGATCCCCTACCAAGGCAACAACACCAGCACTAGCTATCTTTCGCCAGGAGAACGTTCGACCGCCTTCTGCTGACACTGGCATAAGTACCAAGAGACTCTGGCAACAGCAAGAGGATTAAAGGAGAAACGTACGTAGGATCTCCAGGATGTCGACGGCGAGGTTCCTCAAGGACTCTGGCTGCGCCCTCATCTAACCCACGACATGACCTCTCGCATCCCAGCACCTACAACATACCTGGGCTCTGCTTCAGCTTCCTCCAGGTATGTCCGTTCGTTTGTCTGGACTAAACTTTCACACAGATCTTAACTGAACAAGAATGGATTATTTTTTTGGGGGGGGTAGAGGATATATTTCTAGTATAAAGTAACCAAGACGCCAGCTTGGTGAAACACTATCTGATACAACACACCGAGCGGACGTTGAGCAAGACCGGAAGGTGGCGTGTAAGATCCAGCTTGTATTAACGAGAGAGTGTATCACGACCCCCCCATCTTCCACGAACATAGACGATCCTCTCACACGCACGCCCGAGGAGGAGGAGGAGGAGGAGGAGGGGGTGGGAGGGAGAAGGAGTGGGAGAAGAGGGAAGAAGAAGGGTAAGAAGACAAAGACAAACTGCATTGCCAGTCGAGGCCAGCAGCGGAAGACATACATTATAACCTAACAATGTCGATAGCCTAAACGCCTGTGTTCGTCGATTGAGTAAACCCGGACACAACTACCAGCCAGAGACCGCGTCGTGCCTAATACCTATAAGAGTAGACTATACCCCAGGTAGATAAATAGCAGAGTCGTGCCCAACACCTGTGTGAGACGCCTATGCCCCAGGTAGATAATTAACACCTAAACATCAGATCGTGTCTAAGAATAAAGATATAGAGAAAGAGAATCAAAATTATTATTAAAACATATTAGTACAAGAACAAATTAAGATATAAAATACAGGTAGAGTAATTCCAATAAGGGACCACCTGAAGAGTAGACACCCTTGTTTACCTCACCTGAACATTATACCACCCTAACGCTACCTAGGGAGGGGTTAGGTTAGGTTAAAACAGATTACATTAGGTAAGCGTTAGGGTTGTTAATCTTCAGGTGACATAAGCTAGGGTGTGTAATCCTCAGGTAAACCAAAACAAATACCTTAATTAACGTAGCCGGGAAGAGTATTGCACCTGCCTGAAAACGCCAGTCAGGTAAACACTGCGATGCCATTCAGTAAGGTAAAGATAGGTTGAAGACGTCTCCCACAAAGGCATGCTCAGGTGTAGGGACAGACTGCCGTCACACCTACACTACCTGGTGGCCAAACTACGACGCAGTTGGGCTAATATAGTCAGTCCCCCCACAGTATATTCCTCGCTACACCCACATACACCTGAGCTGAAGGTGTATACAACAAAATGAAACCCGTAGACAAGTTATATATATATGTGTGTGGGTTGATTCTTCTTACCTGAAATAATATTAGTCTTTCACCTGTAAGTAAGCACCTTGGGAACCTACTACTGGCGGGTCACCTTCAGCAACTACGACAAGGAGAAATATTAATATTTCTTCTGTTTTTGTTATTGTTAATATAATCATTAATTTAACGATCCTATTAAGATATGGGAAACATAATCCTATAAAGGGATATTGAGTCAGCTGTTGAGGAGGATCGACGCCTTGGTTAATACTACTGATGCAGCCAACCAGCCATTATAAACTAACCTGATCACATCAACAAACACCTCCGCCACAAGCCCCGCCCACGACACACACCTGGTGATTGCTAACGCTTGTAAAAAAAAGTCAACACTGGGAAGAAAAACTCAAGCCAACACTACTAAAGACATATGAAGGAGGTGAGGCGCTCCCTTCTCAAACTTAGGATAAGCGACGAATCACATGTTGCCGTTAAATCCGACACATTGCTACGCCAATCAGCGTCAAGCTTAATCGAGAAATGTCAACGCGGGACAATAGCAGTCATATGATAGGTTAGGACAGCTCGGTCGTGCCATTATGTCCACCAGTCATCAGGCAGGATTAATCAAGATGAATCAACGTGGCAGCCACTCAGCAACCAGCATACCTCGAGACATATCAGTGTGCCAACCAATCGCTGGGCTTGTCTTAGTACTTCGCACAGCCTACTTGATCACCAAACACCTGTACACTGTCCAAACTGGGTAATATAAGGACACCTGAAAAAAAGAATCTGACCCCAAACTACTAAAGTAAACAACTATATTAGCCAATGAGGATCCGGGATGACAGAGAGCCCCCTAATGACTGAGGTTCCAGACAGGCAGACATGACCGAGGCCTCACCAACACCTCAGCGACTGATGCCCACCAGCAGGAGGTCGCGAGGTCCCACCAGGTATTATGTTACCTATCGTCTACTAAAGTCGCCGACTGGCTAGTGAAGGTGGGCATATACGAACAGGTAAACCTTACTGTCAACACCCACGGACACACGCCCCCTTACACCCACGGACACACGCCTCCTTACACCCACGGACACACGCCTCCTTACACCCACGGACACACGCCTTTACACCAACGGACACACGCCACCCCCACGGACACACGCCTCCTTACACCCACGGACACACGCCTCCCACACCCACGGACACACGCCCCCACACCCACGGACACACGCCTCTTACACCCATGGACACACGCCCCTTACACCCACGGACACACGCCCCCTTACATAGTATACAAATCCCTGATTAATTAGAAACGTCAGGGGTGGTTGACCATACAGCACCTTCCACCACCTAGACACTATCTGCAGCGGACGTACACACACACACACAAGACCCCCTCTTACCTGTCTCCCGCCCATGATGACGTCACCATGACATTCCTGGTCTCCACACCTGAGCTCATGGTCAAGGTCGGCCCCACCTGCTCATCATGCTAAGCATCTACAAGGTCAAGCAAGGTCACCTACGCAGCCAGGACAGACACACACACACACCCGTATGGCGTAATACTCATATTTTTTCCTCCACTCTTGTCATTGTTTCACCAGCCAGCCACACCATGCACCACCAACCACACCAGCCAGCCACACCATTCACCACCAACCACACCAGCCAGCCACACCATTCACCACCACCACCACACCAGCCAGCCACACCATTCACCACCAACCACACCAGCCAGCCACACCATTCACCACCAACCACACCAGCCAGCCACACCATGCACCACCAACCACACCAACCATTCACACCATCACCACCATCCAGCCAGATACAACTATTTACTCAACAAAAATGTGACAAATATTTACAAAACCCAAACTGATAATAACCAAGGCAACACTCAGGACCCACAACTGTTTACAGACCAACACTCAAACAGACGACGACAGTAAGGGCTCAGGTATGATCAACACTACCTGGCGCTTATCTCACTAACTTAAGTGTATCCTGCAGCTGAGATAACATAGCTGGTGGAGTCGGGAGGGGGAAGAGGGGGAAGGAGAAGAGGGAGGAAGTGGAGAAGGAAGAAGAAGAAGAAGAGGAGAGTCCTAGTAAACATGTAACTTGCAGAAGGAGGTATCAGAGCTAGTGTAGGAGAAAGAGCTCACACCAACAGAAGACAAAATCCATCTGGGACATCCTGTAGGAGGCCCAGGAGGAGGAGGAGGAGGAGGAGGAAGAAGGGGGGAGGTGTCTAAGCCAGTATTATTGCAGAGAGAAGAGGTACAATACAGTCACCGTCTACTGCCATCAATACTGTTACCTCACCTTCTCTCCCTCCTCCATCATCCCCCTCACCTCCTCTCCCTCCTCCATCATCCCCCTCACCTTCTCTCCCTCCTCCATCATCCCCTCACCCCCCCATCATCATCATCATCATCATCATCATCATCATCCTACCAACATTCCCTTACCTTGCCTCACACCTACACACACACACACCAGGTGACAGGTAGATCATCAACAGTATCTTACCTGTGGGGGAAGAAATAAACAAGAGTTAGATGATAATGCTTTACAACCTTAAGAGCAATAATAAGTATCATTTAACAAGGAAGAGATAAATATTCACTCATACTGCCAAGCATAATAAGGATGATAATGCCTCCTCTCCTCTCCCGTCTCATAATACTCACAATATAGAGGTCATAATAATCATACTCTGACACACGTATGATATAAACATGACATACACACAAACAAGTAAATATAATACAATGAAAGTATAACTAACAATAAAATATAACAAATTAATATAGATACTTTATATATATATACAAAAAAATAATAATCAGAAAATAGACTAAGAAAATATAATGTTAAAGGGACTATAGGCTGCTATATTACCTGTTATATAACGAACGAGAGAGAGAGAGAGAGAGAGAGAGAGAGAGAGAGATGAAAACAAAGGAACCATGACAAATATATCTCCCTTCAGTCTACCATTACTCACTACCACAACATGACAGGTAAATAAAGACAATATATCATGCTTATATCATGGGGGGGGGGTTAAGGTCATGTTCCCTTACTCACATATTGTTGCAGATGAAACAAACTCCCCCCCCCACACATCCATCTTGTCACATCCACAAATAGTTCAGCGTACAGCAACAAGGCTGGTTAATGAGACGCCCCAACTGATACGCCACGATACCCGTCCAAGACAGTGCCAAACCACATGGTAAGTTAAGGGTCATTATTAGTAGTACCCAGCGTCTGAGTGACCTTTAAGGACTAACGGGAGAGAAGGTGGTCTTTAGGTCGTGGTTTATGGCACAGAAGAGGTATCTGACGTCATCACACACTCATATATAAAGGCAAGTCATTATGGAAAAAAAAATATATGTAAAATAAATATCTAAACTAAAGGTAAATTCTTTCTAACACTTGTTTACACCTCACTCAAGTAAACACAATCTACGTACACACTGAACACATCTCACGTACGCATCTAAAGATCTGCGTAAACACTCAAAACACATCCTACGTACACACTCAAGTACTACATACGCACTCAAGTAAACACACCCTATCTACAGCGGCAGTGTGTGTACCTAGCATACCTAGCATGGACTCAGGGTACCGGCAGGAATACAGATGCACAGTATACCTTTGAATATACAAGAGAGAGCGTCAAGTTAGTTATTTTTTTAGAGTATGTTTAATATATTATCTTAGACCATCCTGTGATTAAAACAGAGAGAGAGAGAGAGAGAGAGAGAGAGAGAGAGAGAGAGAGAGAGAGAGAGAGAGAGAGAGAGTAACACACGTAAAGATAGAACCAAAACACACACACACACACACACACACACACACACACACACACACACACACACACACATGTCTGTACCCCACAAACTTCACTGAGTAAGGAATTTCTCTTCTTCTCTATGCCCTTCTACCTTCCTCTATCTATCTTTCATTATATTCATTAGAGAAACCACACTCCCAGGGATGTACCTCAGGTGTAAATGAAGACTCCGGTAAGACATCTCAACTATTAGTATCAAGAACCTAACCTAACCTTAACCTGTCCTCACCTCACCAAACACTAGCGAGTTGTTCTTCCAGAGATCACGACAAATTCAGCCAATGCCCTACCTTCCACTTATCTCAGTCGGTACTGGAAAACACCACTTAACCTAACCTAACCTAACCGCGGAATATATCAGGTGAAGCACAGGACACGGAATTACGAAATCCTCCTCCTTAAAAAACCTATAAACAAGACACACATTAAAAATTCACAGGAAAGAAATGCCAATTATTTTATTTTCATTTCACTCTTAAGCAAATAACGAAGTAAATAACGAAGTACATTATTACTCTTTGATATAACGAGCCAACATGTTACAGATTAATGAAAAAATGTAATACAAAAATTAATTAAGTTTTCCCTATACTTGAATGACGTCCACACATCTGCTGGACTCTGGCAGGTTAAGTTAGGTTAGGTTAGGTTAAAGATCGTAGAATACTGGGTAGTGAGGATACATCAGAGTTACTACAGCAGGATGGTAAGCTCAGCCAGATGGCGCCTAGGAGGACTACCGTAGGATGCCAGGTAGTTCGATGACACCGTAACAGGTCTCCGTCAGCCTCCTGCTCAACTTGTGAAAGGTCACTAGCAGGTCTAGCCTCCTCCCCACCCGAGTCTACACGCTCGTAAAACATCCCAACCGTTCACCTTCACACTATCTCCTATCTTTAAGACTCTACATCTCACGCTATAACTGCTCCGACCCTTCACACAGTCGGTAATCTTGGTGCTTATAACTTACATAATATTGTCCATTCCTCTGTTTTTCTCTAGTTAATTAAAAGATACTGACGATAAGAGCCTTTATAAAATAGCAATACTGATAAAACTCCATAACAACAGACACAGTTACTTTAAACCGGGATATATGTACAGTTTTAAGAGTCCACATGCTAGGGAACAACAGTCTGGAACCATCATGTTATTTACCGGGTTATTATAAGGATCAAACACTAACTACTGGAACGTTCACATTGTTTGAAGTGTTTAGTCTCGAGAATAAATTTAATATCTTTAAATCCTTCCTATTCTCAGTGATCATTAAGTCTGGAGTTAAAAGAAGAACTGTTTGAAGGTTTCCACGACGTCACCATCTCACACCATTCACTGTTGACGGGAATATTACCAAAGAAATCACCTCCAAATCGTTATATTTCATCACATTATACATACTATTCAACGTCCTTGAGAATCTGATGTTGTTCACGGGCAAATGAATCTTCCGACGACTGGATGGACTGAAGTTAATTCCTTAAGGTTACCGGTAGAAAGCATTAACCACTTCTATTATATTCATCTGTGCATCAAGAGAGATTCACTTAAACACTGAACTAGTGAGACATCCGGAAACCTGGCCACAGATAATGAGCACCAGGTCACAGGCTCATGTTACCTGAGGCTAATGAGCACCCAGGTCACGGCGGTGTCAGTATTCTGGGGCAGCTTCCAACACCTGGACGCACTCACAAGGACGTCTCTCTCTCTCTCTCTCTCTCTCTCTCTCTCTCTCTCTCTCTCTCTCTCTCTCTCTCTCTCTCTCTCTCTCTCTCTCTCTCTCTCTCTCTCTCTCTCTCTCTCTCTCTCTCTCTCTCTCTCTCTCTCTCTCTCTCTCTCTCTCTCTCTCTCTCTCTCTCTCTCTCTCTCTCTCTCTCTCTCTCTCTCTCTCTCTCTCTCTCTCTCTCTCTCTCTCTCTCTCTCTCTCTCTCTCTCTCTCTCTCTCTCTCTCTCTCTCTCTCTCTCTCTCTCTCTCTCTCTCTCTCTCTCTCTCTCTCTCTCTCTCTCTCTCTCTCTCTCTCTCTCTCTCTCTCTCTCTCTCTCTCTCTCTCTCTCTCTCTCTCTCTCTCTCTCTCTCTCTCTCTCTCTCTCTCTCTCTCTCTCTCTCTCTCTCTCTCTCTCTCTCTCTCTCTCTCTCTCTCTCTCTCTCTCTCTCTCTCTCTCTCTCTCTCTCTCTCTCTCTCTCTCTCTCTCTCTCTCTCTCTCTCTCTCTCTCTCTCTCTCTCTCTCTCTCTCTCTCTCTCTCTCTCTGTTGTTGGGGCAATATTGTGATATACGTGATATGCAGGTGACCTTGTCGCTTGAAATTCCAACCACAAGTTAAGGCATTGCAACAGTGAAAGAGAAACTGCAAACATACATCCACCAACTGCAAGTGTACATAATGACCAATGGTGTGAGCTTTCCCCACACCACGACGTGAAGTTTGGTAGCGGAGAATAAATTAGTAACGAGAACAGAATACAAAACTCTGTGTGTGTGTGTGTGTGTGTGTGTGATCCAAGCATATACATATACCGGTGATCATATATTCTGAGAAAAGTCAATTCCTTCAAATTTAATTCCACCATCCTTTAAGTCAATCATTCAGACCAGTACACACACACACACACACACACACACACACACACACACACACACACACACACACTGACCCACCTGCCAATCACCATCTGTTTTTTATTACGTCATCTGGTGGACACACACTAACACCTGGGACCGATAAACCGTGAGGCTGGCCAGACACCGCCGTCACCTCCTCTCCCCAGTCACTGACACCCTTACAACACTCACTCACCCACTACTTAAGGTTTATTGTGCTGTAAAATCAGTATCTCTCGTCTTACCTGAGGAGTCGAGACGGTCCCTCAAAAACAACTTTACCCCGAGTCCTCATAACACCTTCACCTAAAGCCCGCCTAGGTCTATTCTTGGACCCTCATAACAGTATCTTGGGACCCTCATAACAGTATCTTGGGACCCTCATAACAGTATCTTGGGACCCTCATAACAGTATCTTGGGACCTTCATAACAGTCTATCTTGGGACCCTCATAACAATCTATTTTGGGACCCTCATAACTATCTCCCTTAACTCTTCATTACAACCACAAGTTCTGTTCTCATAGCCACATCATCTACGGCCGCTATATCAAAGTCACACTATACGAAGCCTCACAGACTCGCCTGTTAAAAGGACCACACCCCTCGATATAGCCACACCCATCAACCTCTACTTGAACAAGGGGGGCTTCATTGCACGTGATTTAGTACATTGGGACCATCAAGACCCATCTAAAACCCCCAGACCTCATTGCTAAAAGACCCCCCCCACCCCCCTTATACGTCAGCCAGGGAGATACACTACCATCTCCCTCCCCCACACACCTCATGGAGAACGACTTTAAGAGCCTGTCCTCCACACGCCTCTCTCTCTCTCTCTCTCTCATACAGCCATTTACTACTGCTGGGCGGGTTTATAACACCAGGCCGACCAACACGGTGCTCTATGGCCGGCCAATACAGCAGTTATATCACCCCGCCCGGAGGCCCACTTAATGCTTGGAACACTAAACTGATCTTATTTCACTTCATTAATTCACTATTCATAATACATATACAGGTACATATATTAGTACGTAAGATGGACATAATCTCGGTGTTGGACTTATACTAATCTTTACTAATTTCACACAATAAATTAGTTTCACTGTCATGGCCGATCAGGACGAGGATCTATCGAGTTAATATTCCTATTGGCTTCACCAGGTCTATCAATCTCGTTGTATTAGCTTTCACATCCGACACGTTTACACTTTCACAACCCTGTCCTAGATCCCCAGCCAACACCCCGTCATATTCACCTCTCGGCCCCACGACACCCTGAGGTACACCCAACCCTCCCAGGACACAACACATTGGGAATAGTAGCACACACACACACACACACACACACACACACACACACACACACACTTATGTTTGCTTAGAGTATATAAATTATGTGGGTGTGTGTGAATATGAATAAGGAGCTGTGCTTGTGTTTACATTATATATTTACATGTAACAGCGTGTATTTTGTGTGTGTGTGTGTGTGTGTGTGTGTGTGTTTGTGTGTGTGTGTGTGTAATTAAACAAGCCACCACCTTCCTTCCTTCCTTCCCCCAGCTGTATTCATCATAACACCATCGAGGGCAACTGTAGGTCCTCATTTGTCTTATGGTAAAATTACTCCTGAACAACGCGCACCAGGGAGCACTGTGGCGGATCTCCTGAATAAAAATATTGCACGCCATTCCTTAAACAAAAGAGAGGCGGTAAATCTGTAATAACTCCCTCCTATGACTAGATAATAGCGGGGGTGGTGCTCGACATATGGCGTCCAATGCTTGTTATTCTCCAACACGACACTGCGTCCTCTGAGTGCATCGTCATTTTCCTTTATTTTGGAGAATAACATTGAAATTATATGAGGCAATGTGCAGATAAGACGTCTAACAATCACATATTATATTCCAATGACAACTATAATGGCATGAGACCACGCCATTAGCTTCATCAAAGAGCAAACGTTATCAACACTTTATATGAGTTACCGCGATAAGAGAATCCATTTTCTATAAAGGCGAATTACTTCAAAAGGACACGTTTTCTTTGACAGCAACAGGAGATACTCACGAATACCCAGACAAGCCTTTTTTTTTTTGTGCACCTGTCAGTAATTTTATTTTTAGATCCTTTACGCTAAGACTGGTAAGGCTACAACGATAAATACCTCATAATTTATGTTAATAATTCATATTCTTTATCGTTTGTGTTTTGTCATTGGTGGATCCTTATAAATAGAGGTTAACATTGAAGGCTTTTTATAATTCACCTTCTGTATATTACGAGTCAATTTAACAAAATTAATCACCAGGGTAAAGAAAACGTACCAAATATCCAGCTACAATTATCTCGCTTCCGGACAGAACGTAATGTAAGTAAGAAGGAGGAGAAATACGCCAACGTGGGGAATTAAAATGAGGAAAAACGAGGCTGATTAATGGAAGGAGTGTGGGAGACGCAATTACAGTGATGAAGTGATGATAATAACTGGTGTTGGTGACGTGGACGAAGATGGTGGTGGTGGTGAGTGTAATGAGTGAGTGATGAATGAGGGGGTACAGGGGGATGGGGTTGTACTCGAGGTGGCAAAGGGCGTGTGGCCGAGGGAATGGAGGCGGTAGATGGTGCTGGTGTGTTAAGAAGGGTAAAGAGTGAGTGGGAGAGGGAAGATAGTGTTGTATTTAAGAGTGTAAGAGATTCTTGAGTGAGTGACATTGAGTGTGTTAGACCAAGGCCCGTCTCTCTCTCAAGAAATTACTCGGTTAAAGCTGGGTAATTGTCGACCATTGTTAACTGTCTAACTACACACACACACACACACACACCATTGTTCACTCTCACTAAGTAACTGATGGTTAAATGGCTGTAACACGGCGCTAACTAGGTGCTGCCAACCCGGGTAATACGTTACAATCAACCCAAACTACACCAATCAGTGGCACAACAACATGGCAACTCAACAGAAGTGTCACACGGACTACTAGACACTATCTATTAACGTCAACAAGATCAACTTTCAAGAATTTGCTAAAAAAATATCTCAAAGGGACCACGAATATTACCCGCACTGGTCTTATATAACCAACCAGAAGTCAAAAAAAACTAAAATAAAATAACAGCAAAATTAATAGATTAGATAAGATCCGATTTATTCTGCCTGTAGCCATTATTTACCTCTCGTTTGGGATAACATTAAACCTCCTGCAGGATAGTAAGTGAATGTAATTTCACGCTTGGAACAGGATTAATATCAGTCAAGTTAGACCCGACGTTCCCCGGCACACTGACTCATCATCAGACAATGGACTGAAGACCTGGCCAGAGATACACATCAAGAGTACCAACAAAAACGTTCCTGTAGCAGATCTTCTGACTCATGGTCTCACAATGTGCTGGAGGCGTCCTTGGTACTCCTGACGATGATGACATACCTCTGGTCAGGGTACCCTTCAGAGGTCAGGGGTACAGTGCTGGAGGCATCCTTGGTACTCCTGACGATGATATGCTCCTGGCCGTACCCTCCCATACTATATCCCGAACCTTTCTCCTGCAGGTCCCAAGCCTTCATCACCCCGTCGTCCCCTCCTCCTAGAGACAGGCCTGGCACTTGGCATTATCAGAGACCTGCCACAGATGAACAAGGAATCCTCCCTTATTCTTCCTTCAGTGTCTCTGTACAAGATTCTCCCACAAACATGATAAAAGAGAGAGGACATCAGCTAGTCAATTGGACCCTCATATAGTGCTAGAACTTGTCGCACTAGAAGATGATGCTGTGCGAGGTTGTTGGCAGGTAAACAAAGAGGAAAAGTACTAAGGGTCAAGTGTGAGGTGATGGCAGACAGAAGCAAACAGGAAGGACAGGCAGGCAGACAAGGAGGCATACAGGCACGATGACAAGCAAGCAGGTAAGCAAATAAAAAGACAGACAAACGAACAGATAGAAAGACAGGCAAGCAAGCAAACAGACAAGCGGCGTTGCCTCGTGCCAGCAACCTTCAGTACACCCGCCGCCTCCCATCCATCTTCTTCTGTTTACTTTACTAACATCATCTATCGCCCTGGTGGTGCACAACCCACCACACGGGCCTAATATTTACACCCAAACACCGAGAATAACACCCAGGGAGACCTAACCTAACCCAACACCCAGGGAAGCGAACATAATCATAGTTAAAAGGAGTGACCTGAGCGGCATACTATCAACACGACCCCAGTGCAGAACCCACTTCGGTTAGCCTCGCCTCGCCTCACACCTCCCCTTATCAGACCAAGAAATACGCAACACAGACCAAATACGGATATAAGGGTAGTTTAGATAATAGGCTAGGCTGTAGAGGAACCGTTTAGAATGAGACCAGAGATAGAGGGAGAATTTCAGGGGCAAGTGATGCTGGAGGATCGTGAACTGTCGGAAATACGATAGGGGAGGTAATTGGAAAACCGGTTGTAGCATGGTGGTAGTAGTTGTAGAGGATAGTGGTAGTAAGTTAGTGGTTGGGATGGTATGGTGTATTAGGGTGTGGTTGGTTGGTTGGTTGGAATGGTAGCGGTTGTGGAGATGATGATGATGGTGGTGGTGATGATGAAAGGCAAAAAAAGATAAGTAGAGTGATGTTATTCGTGATGATTGGTGTGTTTGTGGTGGTAGACGAAGGCAGAAGTGTGGTAACGACCGCAAAAGCCTCATCTGTCCCACTTAAGACTTAACACGCGTCCTCATCGTTCATACTTGTCGCCAGAAGCTCTCCCCCCCCCCCTCACACAAACACCCCTCCACAGTGCCCTTAAGTCACGTGGAGGCTGACAGAACACATAACCCAAATCCCTTGCTTATCACTTCCTTGTTACCGGTTTAGGTCGAGTATCAGACAAGGATTCCAGATTTAACTCCTGGTTGTTCGTTTGTAAGATCATACCTTCGTCTTAAGCAAGTGAACACAGTCGTAATAAAGAACGAAGTGTGACCTGATACTTTTAGCCACCAGGGGAGTGCGTTAGAGAATTTGCATGAAACGGGTTTCTATAATATTTGGCTTTTATTTGCAGCCTTCCTCAATGACAGTCTCTCTTCCTTGAGGGTGTGAGGCTTTCCTGTTAGCATTAGGGGAAACACTATGTTCTCCATTAAAGAGTTACAAGGGATCTAGTTGATGTCTCACACACTCTACAGGATGTGGAAATATTATTGTCAGGTAATTCCTTAAAAAATATCCAAAAGAATCTATCACTCAAATATTATGTTCAACAAAAAATAGTCTTTAGGAAATATCAAATGACACTTTAAAAAATAAAAGCATGACTCCTGGCCCGAGTTCCTCCCCTTCAGTGATATTGGGTGTAAAAAAATAAAAAATCTTGAAGGTCATAAAGAGTAAATCAACAGGACGTTCAGCTGGCCAAAGACTGGTGACGGGGCGGTTCTTGAGCGGCGTCTCGTCCCGGGTTAATAATGTTTTGACAACAATACCTACGACGAAATTGAAAATCTATTGACGCCACCCAGGGGTGTAGGAGGGCGCAGGGGCTGGGTACAAAGGCTGCCTAACAAGGACTCGGTATGGCTGCAGGGGGTCGTCTGAGGGTACTCATTAATGACCTCCAATTGTCTCCTTGATCTCCAGGTGTCTCCCTGGCCTCCAACAGTCACACGGTTATCTTATTATCCTGTATTTTATAAGGCAACGCATTCTGGGCCAAATTTCAGACGTGTGAATGAAACAAGGACACAAGAATTCGTGGAGTAACTCGCCCACCTAGCTGGACGAGGCCTTTATGAGCCCTGGAAAATGGCGGCGTCGACCAGACCGTCTGGACCAGTTGAATGGTCTCCCACAGAGACTACTAGACCGTCCATCAGGGCACACCGACGCCCGGACGGACATAGACACCCGCCACCTCTTACTGCCAGTCATGATCTTGTTGTAAAGCCCTGATCAGACAAGTACCCGACGGGTTCTCTGCCCTGTCGCTGGGGGTGTGTACGCCAAGACGAGGCCAGGTGCAGCCCCTCCAGACGAGTACAGGGGTTCTCCACCTCCAAGACGCTATCTCACAACAGACGAGGCTGTGTGTTCTTAAACCTCCAATAACCAATTACATCTTCCATCAAGCACGTATGCGATAGGCTCTTTACCTTGTCACTAACGCTGTATGCATACCTGAACACCCGATTATATCCCCAAACCGGTCTAACCTGTTGTCTATATTATTGCTTTGAGACTTTCAGGTGTAACTCCTCATGCACCTCAACGACTTGGCTGGACATATCAGGCATCGATATGACAACTTATTGAACATGTGAGCTGGAGTCTTACAACGGCGATGTGAGACTCAAAGTTGGAACCTGTGTGTGTGTGTATGTGTGTGTGTGTGTGTGTGTGTGTGTGTGTGTGTGTGTGATAATAAAAACGCAGGGGGTTAAATCAGACAAGATTCACTGTTAAATCCATCCTATTCACGAAAGCGCCCCCCCCCCCTTTACCCCTTGCTAGAAACCTCGAACTTAAAACATGTACAAATATTAACTTCTTTTTTAGAGAGAGAGAGAGAGAGAGAGTTCACCCAACCAGGACAATCATTCCCAACAAGATCGTGACTAATAGCACTCGGTTCCTCTCTGGGGGTGAACCTAACGTGGGAAACTCCATAAGGACAAACTTGAATAGTCTCATAAAGTCTGGTTTTGGGTAATTGTCATGGGAACACACGCTTGACTTATGAGATTTCGGTCCCTGAAACTTTTAACAAGAATCCTGTTTGAGTTTCATCCTGTTTCAGACCTCTGGAGACTTCTGTTGGCTTGCTGTTTCAGACCACTTGAGGCTTCTGTTGACTTGCTGTTTCAGACCACTTCAGGCTTCTGTTAGCTTGTTGTTTCAGACCTTAACACTTGCTGAAGGTAAGTTAGGTTAAGTGTACAAGAGAAAGATGGTGGTAAGTATACATAATTGTTTATAGAAAGAACAGAACATCACTTTGTGTACGCTAGGGAACAGAGGCGTCTGTTCATCTTCTAAACTACCTTCTTCAGTAGTAAATGCAACATGAAGCAACTCAGTACCTCAAGACTACCAGTACCTCCTCCTCCAGTAGTACATCCAACCTCGAGAAAATCAGTACTCTACCATAAGACTACCCCCTTCAGTAGTACAAGCAACAACATCGAGAAACTCAGTACCTTCAGACTATCGGTACTTCCTTCAGTAGTACATCCAACTCAGTACCTCAAAACTACCCCTCCTTCAGTAGTAAACACCCAACAAGACACAGCACTTCAACACCCGGCATTTGAACGAACACTCTGCCTTTGATTGAACAAAACACAATACCCCGTCGACTACCTGCCTGACGTAGCTAAACCCGGAAAAAAACAAACAGTAAAACATGACAAAAACCACGAAGAATAACTCAGGCAAGACACCTCAAGGAACCTAACCTAACCTCAACTCTCAGTATCAAGAACCTAACCTAACCTCAACTCTCAGTATCAAGAACCTAACCTAAACTCTCAGTATCAAGAACCTAACCTAACCTCAACTCTCAGTATCAAAAACCTAACCTAACCTAAACTCTCAGTATCAAGAACCTAACCTAACCTCAACTCTCAGTATCAAGAACCTAACCTAACCTCAACTCTCAGTATCAAGAACCTAACCTAACCTCAACTCTCAGTATCAAAAACCTAACCTAACCTCAACTCTCAGTATCAAGAACCTAACCTAACCTCAACTCTCAGTATCAAGAACCTAACCTAACCTCAACTCTCAGTATCAAAAACCTAACCTAACCTCAACTCTCAGTATCAAGAACCTAACCTAACCTCAACTCTCAGTATCAAGAACCTAACCTAACCTAACCTCTCAGTATCAAAAACCTAACCTAACCTAAAAAAGATCACCAGGTTGCAGGGAGTATAAATTAAGGAACAGTAATCCAGGCTACAACATCCTTCTAACATGGGAAGTTTACCTTACTAATTTCCCATCACTTTCTGTCAAGGCCACACTACTTAGCTGTTCCCTGTCGTTACTACTACACTATACATTGCTGCCACCTCCTCCTCCTCCTGCTTCTGCGCCTTCTGCACCTCACGTCAACACCTTTGCTATTAGTCCTATCATTATCATCACCATAACCAACTCCTCATCCAGCATCATCACTAACACCATCATCATTACTACCACCACTACCACTATACTACCACCACCACTACCAAAAATGCTCTTCTGACTCCCCCAAAATATAACCCTTTATCAACCACCATCACCACCACCATCTGCACCACTACCACTATCACCACCATCACCATCGTAAAGGCAAGAATAAAAAGCCAGTTGCCGGGACTTGGTAATAAAGTTTTCTGTCGTGGATTACAAGAGAGAACATCCCAAGACGAGAAGGGGAGGGGAGATGGTGAGGGGGGGGAGATGGTGAGGGAGGGGAGATGGTGAGGGAGGGGGTAGGGAGGGGAGAGGGAAGTGGTTAGGGCTGGGGAAATGAAGATGGCCAAAGAGTTCTTACCTGTGTGTGTGTGTCCGCGATTATCATGATTGGTATTTTTATTGTTATTATTGAATCTAATTATCATTGTTGTTATTGTTGATAGTGGTTTTGTTAGTGTGTCCGTCCTCTCGTCCATGTATCCACCCTCCCGTCCATGTATTCACCCTCCCGTCCATGTATCCACCCTCCCGTCCATGTATCCACCATACCGTCCATGTATCCACCCTCCCGTCCATGTACCCACCCTCCCGTCCATGTACCCATCCTCCCGTCCATGTATCCACCACCCGTCCATGTCCACCCTCCGTCCATGTATCCACCCACCCGTCCATGTCCCGTCCATGTATCCACCCTCCCGTCCATGTATCCACCCACCCGTCCATGTATCCACCCACCGTCCATGTATCCATCCACCCTCCCGTCCATGTATCCACCCTCCCGTCCATGTATCCACCCTCCCGTCCATGTATCCACCATACCGTCCATGTATCCACCCTCCCGTCCATGTACCCACCCTCCCGTCCATGTACCCATCCTCCCGTCCATGTATCCACCCTCCCGTCCACCCAACCAAACAGCCAAGATGTATTTTAATCACACTCGGTATGTGGACGTAACACCAGACAGTCACAGAGGTGTTCAGTCATGAGTTACTATCTCTTATCAGTGTTACGGCTGTGTGGGTCTGAGTGGGTCACCCTTAACGGTAACACATATCATTATCGGTCATCATCATTTATATTATTATCATTATTTTTATATAATTATGAGTATTATTATTATTAGTTTCCTTTAATATTTTATTCATATCACTGTGATCTTGACACGGATTTCTTGCCATTACTCGTATGTTATTTACTTTCCTGGAGGTCTTTTGAGAGCATTGATCGTCTGATGATAAATCAGTAAAATATTCCACTGATCATGGTGACTCACTATGTCAACATGGGTATACCAAGGGCCTTCACCTAGCATGTCAGGGAGGCCACATAGGGACACCCACTAACCCTTCCTTTGGACACCCTCGTATAGCATACCAGGGAGGCAGCCAGCCCTGTCCCCTGTCCCCTCTGTACGGTATTGTCAGCACGACCGTCACCATCAATTCCTGGCGGCGGCGGTTATGGTGTTGACGGTTCCGGTGTGCTAGAGGCGACACAATATTGACTTTTTGCTAGACATGCTTGTTTTGGTCGGCCGAGCGGTGCTTCCTCCTCCTTCCCCTACCGGCCTGCTTTAAATCTCTCTCTCCCTGACCTCCTATAACCTCTTCTCTGGCCCCATCTACACCTCTCCCTGGCTTGTTCTGCTCCTCCTCAATTCCTCTCCCACACGTCTTCTGAGCCTCTACCACAACACCGCCCGGAAGCCCCTAAACATGGGCGTGATGAGACCATAACTAGGTCCCCCCAGCACGGGTCTGATGATAGCCCCTACATGGAGGACCCTGGGCCACGTTACTACCACATCGAGGCCGTCCACCACACAATAAACAAGTGGCAATAAATCCCCAGGAGTCACGTCCACCAAGAACCACCACCATCACCACACAACTGGAGGGGCAGCACCTAATTGCCCCCCTCCCCCCCTGCTTATACAAGTAACTGCTGGTATACAATAAACACTGGCTGATACGAGCAACGACTAGACCACAGCGCGTCCGGGAGCATAGACGAGCGTGGTCAAGAGTCCGCAGGGTGTAGGAGGTCCGGGACTCATAGTGGCGAAGTTGTGGTGGCATGATTCTTTGTGCTGTCTTTAGGAAGTCCAATCTGTTCATTGTTTACTTTTTATGAGTCCATTTTATATTTTTCTTCTACTAAATACCACCTGTCTGTAAGCTCCTGTATCCTGTTTTCTCTGTCTGTCTGTCTCTCTTTCTCTGTCTGCGCGTGAGTGTGTCCGTCCATCCGTCCAAAGAGTTAACATATTTAATCGAATAAGGTAGAAATGTCACAATGAGATTTACCAAGAGCTTAACATTCATCACCTTGCCATCGTCACTGCCCCATGGGCTCAGGTGTGTGGCGGTGGATGATCTGCACACCTGTAAGTCATCAACAGATAACACTGATAACGTTGAATCTCACAGCAAATGACACCTTTACACCTCCTCCCCCTTCTTCGGGCTTCCTCTACTCCTGACGTGATGATGGCGAAGCTACGGGCGTATTGGAAGGTAAGTAGGGTTGTGGTTGACTACTTAACTCATCACCGACCTGAAGAACGCTCGGTCGGTCTGTCGGTCGGTCGGTCTTTTCTGGTCCTGTGAGTGTGTTGATTATGGCGAATGTGTTTGTTCTGGTTGACGGGGAGGGGGCGAGGTAGGGGAGGGGGCGAGGTAGGGGAGCGGAGGAGTAGTAGCAAAGGGGAGGAAGGGGAGTGGTGAAGCAAGGGAGGAAAGCGGTTGAGTGGTGAGGTAGGGGAGAGGGAGAGAGAGAGGGGTGGTAATGGGGAAAGGGGGTGGTATTTGTCACACCTACAGGAGAGGGGTGGGAGGGGCAGTAGTAGTAGTAGTAGTAGTAGTAGTAGTAGTAGTGGGAGGGATGGGACTAACTAATCCAGAGGAGATTGCTGACTCTGAACATCAAAATTCACTTAAGCTCACGGCAGCCCTCACTGACCACATAATAGCCCAGAATGCAACAGGGGAAGTGGACACCAGCGAAGTTAATAAGATCCGTAGGTCCATTACAACAGATCGGCAGCACTGCCAAAATGACATGTTGCAGCAACTATTGCTGCTGGTTCCAGAAAATTTGACAAAAAAAGTAGCTATAGCGCAGGAGGTGGGCGCCTCGAACTGGTTAACTACGTTACCGATAAGGGCAAATGGTTTCAGCCTTAACAAACAAGAATTTACAGATGCCATTGCTCTAAGGTACGGTTGGCCAGTAGATGGTTTGCCCTCCCAATGCGTGTGTGGCTATTCCTATGATGGCGATCACGCCATGGTTTGCAAGAAGGGGGGCTTCATATGCATGAGGCATGACGAGGTAAGGGATCTCACAGCAAATATGTTGAAGGAAATCTGCCGGGACGTCATGGTAGAACCGACCCTCCTTCCACTGGATGGCGAGATCTTCCAACACAGGACTTCAAACACATCTAACGAAGCCCGTGTGGACGTCTGCTCGAGGATTCTGGACGCCGGGACAGCGAGCTTTCTTCGACATCAGGATTTTTGATCCCATGGCCGTTTGTCACCGTAACCTAGCTCTCGATGCTGCGCATAGGAGGAACGAGAACGACAAGAGAAGGGCATATGGGGAGAGAATTCAAAATGTTGATCAAGGCAGCTTCACTCCTCTAGTGTTCACAACCTCTGGTGGGATGGGCCCAAGTGCAAGATGTTTCTACGCCAGACTCGCGGAGCTGATCTCCGAAACAGAAGCAGCAGCCCAGAAGTTATGTCACAGCCTGGATGAGATGTCGACTGTCCTTCTCTCTCCTTCGGTCGGCTTTGCTCTGCCTCAGGGAACGAGAGCTCAACTAATTTAACACAGATAGGATAGCTTTCTTATGTATTAGGATATTTAATATTAAGGTAAATAAATGGTGGCGAAGGTGTGGCTATTGGGGAGGCTGAGTCCAAAAAAAAAAAAAAAAAAAAAAAAAAAAAAAAAAAAAAAAAAAAAAAAGTAGTAGTAGTAGTAGTAGTAGTAATCGTTCTCCTCTGGCCAAGGGTCCCGCTATAAACTATACCATACATAACATATCCTTCACCACCATTGTTAATAACTTCTTGTTCTTCCAGGTGTTGCTCTAGTGCTGCCCAGGCAAAACATCAAGTCTCTCCCCAGGTAGTTAAGACCACATAATACCAAGAATAACATCATAACACGCACACACACACACACACTAGGAGTGACTTCTTGTTAACTGTGGCCCTTAATGCTCTACGTGTGTGTGTAGGGTCAGGAGCAGTATTTAGGGTCATACTGTAGATGATGTCCTCGAAGTCTGAAGAAGTAAACATCTCGTAACCAAAGAAAATATGATACTCGATCTTCTCAACACTTAATCGGATCACTTTAAATGACGTCAGTTTCTTTTTTCTTCATATTTCTGCGTCATCGTCTGTGTACAAGCGCCTCTAATAAAAAGATAAATGCTAAAAGATTCAATTGATTAAAAACTTGTATTATTATTCTGCCTTTACACCAGACAAATACTTAGGCATCACCATTAAACACTGATGAACTCTATTGAACAATGGTTGAAGGTTAGGTTAGGTTAGGTGTATAAACTATTGAAAAAAAATAAGATTAATATTCGAGGGAGCCGCCCAAGGTTCAGCCAAGCACAGCCCAAACACCGCCAGCAGCATGCATGACTTCCTCACTATTTCAAGAGGCGACAAAAACCACGCCCGCTGAGCTTCCTGCAGGGCGTCCCAGCCACCCCTCACTCGGGACAATTTGTGTGGCCGCCGCCTGGAAAATAAGGCGACGCCACCACAAGAACTGACACTCGACCCTGAAGGTGCACCTCCACCCAGGAAATACCACACACACACACACACACACAGGAAGCACCGTACGCATACACAAAACAAAAACATATACATAGATAAATACATACATACATACATACATACATACATACCATGATTAATACAGAGGCATCGAGACCCTGCTACAAAGGGCGATAGGAGACGCAGTAGAACATGAAGGACAAGAGGACAGTGCAGGAGAGGTTGGACGGCCAAGGATATGTAACAGGAAGGAAGTCCTGGGGGCAACAAGCATGCAAAGGAAAGAAAACACGAATTAAAGCAGTTTTTGTCCCGAAATTAGAAGATTGCTGCATTGTGAAAGGGGTGGAGTGGGGTGTGTAGGGGAGAGAGGGGTGGGGTATGTGGGGGAGAGGGGGTGTGGCGGGAGAGAGGGGTGGGGCTGTGTGGAGGAGAGGGGTGGGGTGTGGGGAGAGAGGGTGGGGGGGTTGTGTGGAGGAGGGGTGGGGGGTGTGGCGGGAGAGAGGGGTGGGGGTGTGTGGCGGAAGAGAGGGGTGGGGTGTGTAGGGGGAGATTGGTGGGGTTGAGAGTTGTGGGAGGGGTGTGCGGGGAGGGATGTGTGAGGGGTGGAAGGAAGAGAGAAAAAGTAGTAGGGTTCAGAATTGTGGGAGGGGAAGGGTGTGTGTGGAGGTGGTGGGAAGACAGACAGGAGTGGGGTTGAAAGTTGTGGGAGGGGACAGGTGTGAGGGGAGGGAGGGGTAAAAGGGTGAGGCGGGAGGGGAGGAGTAGTGTGAGAGGGTGACCAGCAGACAGTGTTCCCTAAGACTCGCCATAACGCTTATTTCTCCTCCTAAAACAACACTTAATTCACATAAGACCACAAACTATTACATAACATTTCCCTCAATTCTCTCTTCCAGGACGATATCCCAAGCGAGGGTTTATATTCTTGTCTTCTCTCTGCCTGTAGTGTGTGTGACGCAGGGGAAGGAGGAGGAAGAGGAGGAGGAAGAGGAGGAGGAAGAGGAGGAGGAGGGGAAGAAGAGGAGGAGGAGGAGCAAGATTCTGACGCCACGACACGTCTCAAGGAAGTAATAATAACAACGTGTTTTCTTTCACTACTGGATGCACCTGTGGCGGTAAACTTCTCAAGATAATTAATAACACACACACACACACACACACACACACACACACACACACACACACACACACACACACACACACACACACGAAAAAAAAGGCCTATCCCCTTGTCCTTATTCAACTCACATGATGTACAGTCTGGGGAGTAGCCACGAGGTAACCAGACATCAATAATTATACCCAGAGACGATCACAAATTGCCAATCTAAAGGAGTTCCCACGCTCTTGCCTTACCACACCACCACCGTCCCTCTCCCTCCCCCCATCTAACTAAACAATCCTGAAGGAGGGGAATGTCCTCTAGGGAGTGTAAGGACAGGGAGGTTTGGTAGGGGGGAGGGGGGGTTAGGTAGGGGGAGGGGGGGTTAGGTAGGGGGAAGGGGAGGTTTGGTATGGAGGAGAGGTTAGGGGTGGGGAGGGGAGTTAGGTAGGGCGGGGGTTGATAGGGAGGGAAGGTTAGGTAGGGGAGGAGAGTTAGGTGGGGGAGGGAGGCTTGGTGTATGGGAGGAGGTTAGGTGAGGGGGAGTTAGGGGTAGGCGGGGGTTAGATTGGGGAGGAAGGCTTGCTTTATAATGGGATGCAGCACTAAGGAAGGCAGGTGAGGTGGGGAGTATATACTGTACAGGTGGGTGAGGGAAGATGGAGGTAAGGAAGGATGAGGGAGGGGTAAGGAAGGATGAAGGAGGGGTAAGGGAGGAAGGAAGAATGGGGGAGGTGGGGTGATGGAGAAAGTGAGAAGAGGATGGAGGAAGAGGGAGAGACAGGGAGAGAAGGAAAGTAGGAAGAAAGGAGGGGTGGAATGGAGGGTGGAATGAATGAAGGAAGGGAGGAAGGAAGGAAGGAAGGAAGAAAAGGGAAGGGGAGGGTGAGAGGGAGGGAGGTAAGAAGGAAGAAAAGGAAAGAAAAAGGAAAAAAGAAGGAAAGAAAGGAAGAAGAGAAACAAGGAAGTAAGAATGAAAGGAAAGAAGGAAGGAAGGAGAGAGAAGCAAGCACAAGTTCCTCGGCCAGGTAATAACAGCGTCGGGTCTACCACAACCACTACTTCCTCCACACACACACACACACACACACACACTCTGTTCATGGAGGGAGGGAAGAGGGAGAAGGAGGGAGAAGGAGGTAAGTGGAAGAGTAATACACAGGAAGCTGATACACCTCCCCCACCTGGTTAACTCTCTTCCTTAACACACTACAAGCTGGCTCTCTCTCTCTCTCTCTCTCTCTCTCTCTCTCTCTCTCTCTCTCTCTCTCTACGAAGGTTACTGTCGCAGGAAATCGCTGAGGACAACGAGCACAACCTGATTAGTTTACTGCTTATTTTTTTGTGACCAATACGACAGAGGAGGAAAGGGGAGGGGAGGAGGAGGAGAGGGGGGAGGAGGAGGACGAGAAGGAGGAGGAGGAGGACGAGGAGTAGGACAAAAAGGAGGACGAAGAGGAGAAGGAGGAGGAGGGATTAGTGTCCCAGACGTCCAGGCTCGTCTTCATAAAGGACATCCGGCCATGGTGAGGAGCCAGTGTTTCCGGCCGCTTCCCTCCCAAGCTCACCTGACTCACACACACACACACACACACACAAAAACAAAACATGAAAACATATTGTATGTATATAGGGGACCATAATCTCATCTCCTTTAAATACCTCCTTAAAAAAAACACACACACAAAAAAAAACAGAGACATCTTCACACTCCAATTATACGGCCACAAGAACAACAAGAATTACAATATGAATACTAAGACTTCATGAGCTGCCACTCCTCTAAGGGATCCCTACAGCCCCATAGCACACACACACACACACACACACACACACACACACACACACACACACACACACACACACACACACACACACACACACACACACACACACACACACACACACACACACACACACACAGATGACCACAACAACATGATAGACTACAATACACTGCATGTAATATAAACTCTTCCCTCTCCCCAGTCTAATGAGAAAGGGGAGAGGGAGGTTAGTGTGGGAAGAGGAGGAAGGGGAGATGAAGATGGGGGGGAGAAGTAGAAAGAAGGAGAATGAGGAGGGAGGATAAAGAAGAGGAACATGAAGGAAGGAAGAGGAAGGAGGAGGAGAAGACTGACATTTTACAGCATATTAAGTCGACCGTCAACACCACCATATGACAACCCTCGACACATTCTTAAACAAACATCTTTACAAAGGCTTTTATATTTTCTCAACTACCTTTCACCCCGACCAAACAACCCTCCCTCCCTCCCTCCCTCCTCCTTATCCCCACACCAGTTAGCCATCCCACTCAGCACATCCATACACGACCCTTCTACCCCTCTCTCTCTCTTCCCTCTCAACATGACCAGAAGACGTGCTTTACACAATACTAAATGGCCTTACCTCCCCCCTCTCCCTCCCTACCTCACCTAGCTTCCAGTTTACTTTAGTCACACACACACACACACACACACACACACACACACACACACACTAAAGACTATCCTGGGAATCTCATCAACGCTTCCTATTCTATCACCTTCTGTCTCTCCCTATCCCTTCTGTCTCTCTCTATCCCTTCTGTCTCTCTCTGTTACTGTCTCCTTCTAACCTCCGTCACTATCATTACTAACCTAACCTATTAATCAACCATCCCAAGAGACACAAGCAACTATCCTCGTCTGTCCGGGGTGTGTGAGGGTGGGGACGCGGTGGGAACTGACAAAGGCTACGAGAGCTGTATGTTCCCACCCTTACCATCACCCGAGGCATAATGCTGCGCTATCTTTGTTGTGATGCCCGCTGCTGGTGCATGATTATCCATAACGAGCCGTGATGCCCTCTGGTGGACGGGGTGATGGATGATAATGTGCGCGTGTTTGAGTGTATTTATGAGGGTGTTTGAGTGTGCTTATATATGATTGTGTGTGTAATATGTATGAAACGAAGAAGCGGATGTGTGTGTGTGTGTGTGGGTGTGTGTGTGTGTGGTAGTAGTCTAGGTAGGAGATATGACAGTGTAGCGGAGGGCATGGAGAGAGAGAGAGAGAGAGAGAGAGAGAGAGAGAGAGAGAGAGAGAGAGAGAGAGAGAGAGAGAGAGAGAGAGAGAGAGAGAGAGAGAGAGAGAGAGGAGAGAGAGAGAGAGAGAGAGAGGAGAGAGAGAGAGAGAGAGAGAGAGAGAGAGAGAGAGAGGGGTGGTAAAGGCTGAAGTGGATATGCCGTGATTGTTTTGTCTGTGAGGAGGAATGTGAAGGATTCTCGTGGGTCTGTAGGACTGCTGAGGAGGAGGAGGAGGAGAGGGGGATGTTGAGTCCTACAGTATCCGGGTGGAAGAATAACATACACTCATACACTATCTCCACCTTGTAGTATGAAGAGTATACTGAACAGAACCAATATAGCCAATATAGTCAGCAAATATGACAGATTCAACTGACATTTTAGACCGATTGACGCTGTACCTGTCATAGAGTCTTACCATTTATCAGAACTAGATTATAATTAATTAACACACCTGTACACTGCATCGCTCAAGGGTCTATTTGTTTATCGACTCATCTACCTGAAGTGGTTGAGCTAGCCCCCCCCCACCTGGTTCAATTCACGTGTGTGTGTGTGTGTGTGTGTGTCTTAAGCATAAACAATTAACGCCAACCTTGAATGTGTCTGAGTATGAGAGGGGGTAGTAGTAATAGTAGTGGTGGTAGTAATGGTGGTGATGGTAGTAGTAGTGGTTATGGTGGTAGTAGTAGTGGTAATGATGGTGTTGATAATGGTAGTAGTTGTGGTAGTGATAGTGGCAAGATAAGGGCATACGGGGAGAGAATTCAGAACGTCGATCAAGGCAGTTCCACTCCTCTTGTGTTCACAACCTCTGGTGGGATGGGACCAAGTGCAAGATGTTTCTACGCCAGACTCGCAGAGGTGATATCCAAACAGAAGCAGCAGCCCAGAAGTTATGTTACAGCCTGGATGAGATGTAGACTGTCCTTCTCTCTCCTTCGGTCGGCTTTGCTCTGTCTCAGGGGAACGAGAGCATCGGCCCCAAAGCCGACAAGTTGCAGATATTGACTATGAGGCAACAATCACTGAATGCCGCTTAGATCTGCGGCTCAACTAACTCAACACAGCTAGGATAGCTACTTATGTATTAGGATAGGTAATATTAAGGTAATAAAATGGTGGTGAAGGTGTGGCTATTGGGGGAGGCTGGAGGCCATTCTTGTAGTGGTAGTAGTAGTGATAGTCGTAGTAGTGATAGTGGTAGTAGTGATAGTGGTAGTAGTGATTGTGGTAGTAGCGATTGTGGTGGTAGTAGTGGTGGTGGTGATTGTAGACGAGTGAAGAAGACCCCGAGTGAGATCATCAACACAGACAGTCACTCATCGGAAGACAAAAGACCATTACAGTGTTCCGTTGATGGCGCCGACGGTAGTGGTGTGGCAACTGGGGGAAAGTGTAGCGATAATAGTGGTGCCCCGGGCGATGTACGTGGAGGAGGAAGAAGGAGGAGGAGGTAGGAGGGAGGAGGGAGGAAGAAGGAGGAGAAGACAGAGGATGTGGGAAGGAGGAGGAGAAGAAAGTTGCAATGAGGAGGAAGCGATGAATGACAAGCCAAAATAAAGTTTTTCATGGAGGGGGAGGAAGAGGAGGAGGAACAGGAGGAGGAAGAGGAAGAGGAGGAGGAGGAAGAATAAAATCACTTCTAGCATTTGTTACAGAGTCGTCGATATTAAAGTGTTCCGGTGTAGTGTGTTGAGAATGAGCCGCAACACAACAACACTAAGGCCACAGGTGTTTTAACTCACGGCGACAGTACAGTACCACTACAACATGGCCCACTACAACATGGTCCACTACAATATGGCCCACTACAACATGGCCCACTACAATATGGCCCACAACATGGCCCACTACAACATGGTCCACTACAACATGGCCCACTACAATATGGCCCACTACAATATGGTCCACTACAACATGGCCCACTACAATATGGTCCACTACAACATGGCCCACTACAATATGGCCCACTAGAACACGGTCCACTACAACATGGCCCACTAGAACACGGCCCACTACAACATGGTCCACTACAACATGGTCCACTACAACATGATCCATTACAACATGGTCCACTACAACATGGTCCACTACAACATGATCCATTACAACATGGTCCACTACAACATGGTCCACAACAACATGGTCCACTACAACATGGCTCGCAACATGGCCCACTAGAACACGGTCCACTACAACATGGCTCACTACAACATGGCCCACTAGAACACGGCCCACTACAACATGGCCCACTACAACATGGCCCACTACAACATGGCCCACTACAACACGGCCAGAAAACAGTACAGAAAAAAAGAACGAGTGGGCAGGTAGTGAACAAGTCTGGTGCAACAGGTGGGGAGCAGTGGCCAGGTGGGGAGATGGATGAACTAATGGTGATGTGACACTAACAAACAGCACTAGGATGAGAGCACTGTCACAGATGAGGGCTCACTGATGACAGCAGGAGGATAGTGACACCAAACACAACAACAGCAGGAGGCACTGTCACAGATCATGGTACACTGACAGCAGCAGGACAGTGACACCAAACACACCAAACAGGAGACTAGAGGACACTAAACCCCACCTGCTGCCAGAGGACTCCACGATGTCACCTGTTCAGCTTCTCGTTAAACCAAAACCCAAAGTTCAACTCACAGCTTTCAAACTCGTCATTAACACGTTTAGTAAATATAATTCTATGATTAAGTGAGGGATTCATTTGCCCAGTGTAGCTTTAGGTTAGGTTAGGTTAGGTGTAGTAGGGATTAAAGTTAGATTATTTTCATGAATTTATTGAGTGTGAGGGAGACCTAAATCTTGGGAGGTATGAGGGACTGACTATAGTCTCGTGGGAAGGGGGAAAGAGTGGGGCTTATTATCTTGACCCCTTCCACCACAACCAAACCGCTGCAATACCCGTCACCACCACCACCACCATCATTACCTCCAACACCATCCTCACCACAACAGACATCACACCACCGTCGCCACCACCACACCACAAATACACCACCATTACATCATCATCATTACCACAACACCATCGTCATCACCACTAGCAACGCAATCTCAGGGTTGATTCAGACGGTGGCGGGTGGACAATGAGATGTGGGCGGTGGGCGTTGTGTGGGCGGAGGCGAGGCTATATAGACAGGATAATATACCATCGTTCACACCACACAAGGGAGCGTAGGCAATGGTGGGTTACTGGCCCCCCCTCACCGTTACCTACCCACCCACTCATCCACCAGCCCACCTACCCATCAACCCACCCTTTACTTAATCTCACCTCCACCCCTTCACCTTCAACTCTCTCTCTCCAAAATTCTTATACAGTCTTTCGATTGTTATAAATATGTTTTGTCTCCCATTGTATTCATTTCCTTACACATCTGACCGTGACACCAAAACACCTGACACGTGACGCCATCATAAGTGACACAAACTCCTCTGACACCTGACACTAAGCACCTATGGTACCTCACAAAGCTGGCACCTGATACAAGCACACCTGTTCTTACATGCGCGCGCGCGCACACACACACACACACACACACACACACACACACCTGTCAGCACCACACACCTGAAGCGTGACTTGTCCACAACCCACAGCAAAATATTAAGAGGAACGGGACTCTGCCTCTCTCATCAGCCTGGTCAAGGTCTCTCTCTCTCTCTCTCTCTCTCTCTCTCTCTCTCTCTCTCTCCATACACTCGTACCACCTTAGTTCACCTTCCATCACACTATCCTATTACACACCTGGTACCTCACCTCTACCAGTCTCTCAATTACTTACCTGTTACCTTCAATAACTCTATCATTCTCTCAATATTATCATCCTATTGTCATCATGCTTGCTCAATACACCGACACTTCATCTCTATACTGTCATGTTTATTTCAATTTGAGATGTAATTATGATGGCAGAAACTCAGATCACTTAAATGACCCTGAATATTATCAATGTTATTATAAATGATACTTATTCCTATTATCATCATCATTATTATTATTATTACTAAGTCACAGGTATTCGCCAGACACCCATCATTACAGTCCAAATATTTCCCTTTGTATTTCAATTCAAAATTTTCTGATCTCTCTCTCGATCTCTCGCTCTCTCTGTTACCGTACGTGTGTAAGACTGTTGATATTGTGTGTGTGTGTGTGTGTGTGTGTGTGTGTGTGGGAGCAGCGGCTGAGTGGAGCTTGCTCCCTGTCCTTGAGCTCGCTGGTTCACGCAACATGCACCCACAGTTTATACCCAGCTGTGAATGGGTACCTAAAATTGCAGCTGGGAAAGTGAAGGAGGTCGTGTGTGGTGCCGGAAACAATGCTTCCTTGTGTACTGTATTTATGTATGTATGTCTGTATGTATTCATAAGTGTGTGTGTATGTATTCATGAGTGTGTGTGTGTGTGTGTGTGTGTGTGTATGCCGCTTGACTAACGATTACCCGCCAGCCACAGGGAAACGGCCTTGTAGTTTTCACACACACACACACACACACACACACACACACACACACACACACACACACACACACACACACACACACACCTGTTATCTGCCGTTACCAACACAAGGCACTAGCAAGCTTGTCTCGCCTCATCACCTCCACACACCCTGACGAAGCAACACACAACACACACTCAGGCGCGCGTGTTGTATTGTTGAGTGTCTTGTCTTAACCTAACCTAATAGTCTCAGGTAATAATGATCAAAGCGTCATTGATAACAAGCTATCAAAAGTCGTTATGTCCGTTAGTGTTACGGATAGTCATAATTAGATGTCCGTTAGTGTCACGAATCGTCATCTGTCCGTTAGTGTCACGGACCGTCACAACCTCGCATAACCATCACCGCGTCAACCTGTCACGGAAGCTGACGAGTGAGTGAGTGAGAGGGCTGGGGAGCCAGGTGAGAGGGCCGGGGAGCCAGGTGAGGGGGCAGGGGAGCCAGATACCACTCACCCCCCCCCCCCCCCAAAGAGAAAAATCGCCAAATCCTCACCTAACTCCTACCATCAAGAAAATCCACCCCTGAAATCGCCACACTGCACTGACAATCATTATGAGGCGATGACAGTATATTGGCGAGCGACAGGTGGATAATACCAGTCACGTCATGATGGATTGACTGACTGACTGGTGGCGAAGTCTCAGCCAGACTCGGGTCGCCTCGCCATGAACGCATAAGGAATGACTCACGCTTACCGACGTCCCTACTGTAAATTTGCATCAGTAGACTTAAAGCCAAGAATTTGTGGAATATATGCAACCAAAATACTACACTATGCAATGAACATATAATCGAATACGTATTGATCTTATGCAACAATACAATCTAAACAAAATACCGAAATGAACTGAATATGCGTAGATTTTTTTTCTTTTACTACCACTGTGATGTGATAATATAAACAGGTAATTAAGACAGAGATTCACAGTGATAATGTTAGTATTAATGGATGATGTCCTGCCATTTGAGTTAAAGTCGACAAGTTAATTACATTCTCACACTAAGGAGGACTAGTCATTGTAGGAACCTTGAGGTCAGATGAATAAGTAGTAGATTAATGTTATATTTGTTTTCTTATAATAAATATACCAATAATTTAAGTGTGTGATGAAGATACTAATAAGCAGCTGTTGCCTGATGAAAATTTTCCCAACTCAAAACAATTCAGCAATACCTAGGTTGTGATTGCAATACATTAACTGAAAACTTGCAATCGTCATAAACGCTGCAACAAACGCTGTGTGGTGTCGGACCCCCCCTCCCCCCCCGCTGATCACCGGGGTGCTGCAGGCCGGGGGGGGGGGGTGCCTGGCTGCAAAAGGAAGTCATCACGGTGTAGACGGACACACACACAGCCAAGACGGACACACACACAGCCAGGACGGACACACACACACACACACACACCACCAACTTCACCCTCCGGACGTCCTGTGATGATCACGTCCAGACAGGAGCGACTCAGCTGGATCATGACCCGTCATTACTAATGGTAGCACTCAGCCGCGCCACCACCTCACTACTGATCTCGACCAACACATCCTACACGACATTATCCCAGCTCACCGGGTCCTACTGGAACCATACAAGACCTTCCCGAGAAATAGCTTTCTCCCCCAGGGGTCCTACATGGTGTCCTCAGGAGTCTATATAAATTCCCCCAGAGGTCGTTATGTCCGTTAGTGTCCGCTAATGTCCGTAGTGTCCTTCGGGGCACTACGTCGCGTCCTCCAGGGATCCCACGCCTCGTCCTTGCGACCAGCGGACCAGAGGCAGCAGGAGGACGCTCACCTCGCCAGGTGTGCGTAATTTACAACTTACCTGACAGACATAAACAAAGATTTATCACAGGTGTATTATCCATCGAGTAACTCCAGGTAGCCAGGTGTAATTTCCGGATCTACACCACAATGACTCTACCTGCCTCTTAGTGCTTCTTATGTTAATATTTTTCTTGCCTCGATAAGTGAAAATGCTTCCAGCTGACTCGCCTGAGCTGCGGCACAAACATGTCGACCAAAATCAGCGTCTAACATACACTTGAGACTCGGCGGTAACTTGATATGATCTTCTATCACCAACATGTGGAAATAATTACAGTACGAGTCCCTGGAGTGTTGCTACAGTCATCAAACGCTGTGTATCGCATTCCTCTGAAATTACTTCTTCGGCACCAGAGGCCCAACCAAGACTCCGGCACCAGGGGGCCTCCACCCTCCTACAACGAAGGCTCCGAAGAATTAACCCGACTGGAAGCTGTGACGGAGTGACGGACGGAAGACAACCCGTCACACTAGACTACTACGAACAACCACACTCAACTGGGCATTAATTCGTGTTCTTTCTACTCCCTCAACTTAATCGGTGACCAGCCTGAGGTGTCTTGTTTACTCTAACATGTAAATATCCACTGGACCAGCCATGATGCTTCTCTAAGTCACACAGTAGAACAACTCTCACGTCGACAATACAGCTTTAGCGTCCCTCTCCACCCAGCTGCTACGCCAGACGAATATCCAACCGACTTTCTTCCAGCACTGGCGGTCACACTCAACTGTAACAAGACACTCACGGGAAACAAAAAGAGGTCACACTTGCAGTAATAACGTGAGGAATGAGGTGGAAAACTCGCGCAAGATCACTGTTGATAATTAAACTCTGGACCTGACTGAAATATTCCTCACCACACACTGCTGCTTTGATTATACCGGTGAAAAGCCACCATGGATAATGTGTTCCACGAGTTATCTTAGCGAGTTGTTCCACGAGTTATCTTAGCGAGTTGTTCCACGAGTTATCTTAGCGAGTTGTTCCACGAGTTATCTTAGCGAGTTGTTCCACCAGTTATCTTAGCGAGTTGTTCCACCAGTTATCTTAGCGAGTTGTTCCACCAGTTATCTTAGCGAGTTGTTCCACGAGTTATCTTAGCGAGTTGTTCCACGAGTTATCTTAGCGAGTTGTTCCACGAGTTATCTTAGCGAGTTGTTCCACGAGTTATCTTAGCGAGTTGTTCCACGAGTTATCTTAGCGAGTTGTTCCATCAGTTATCTTAGCGAGTTGTTCCACCAGTTATCTTAGCGAGTTGTTCCACGAATTATCTTAGCGAGTTGTTCCACCAGTTATCTTAGCGAGTTGTTCCACCAGTTATCTTAGCGAGTTGTTCCACGAGTTATCTTAGCGAGTTGTTCCACCAGTTATCTTAGCGAGTTGTTCCCTCTTGTTGGCTTAGGAAGGTGCATCTGATTTGCCTAATGATAGTGGTGGAGGTGACGGTGGTGGAGGTGATGAAGGCAGATGGTGGTGAAAGCAGATAGTGGTGGTAGTAGTGGTGGTGAGGGCAGATAGTGTGTGGGGGAGATGAAAGTGGAGGGAAAGTTTACAAACGTCTACCCTTTCCCTAAGCCAAGAAGACACACACACACACACTCAGGCGGAACACTGAACTTCTCCATCGTCGAATTAACTTAAGAGACCCATCACAGAACCACCGCGTTTGTTTACAGTAATTACAAAGACACACCAAATACAAAAACACTATACCTGTGTAATTATCTTCATTAAGTTAATCAAAATTACCAATAAAAGTCAAAACAATAACAGTGATTGACGGGAGGCGAGACACTCCTTACCTGTCGACCTCCCACCCCTCCCACACCCCCCCAAAAAACCCCCATAACAACAACAACTACTAATAATAATAACTTCGTGATTGCTGTGGTTGAGAGGAATAAATGACAAGGTACGAACAGGTGACACAAACCAACGATCTTAAAGCAATCACCGTGGTTGACGTGAGAGAGGAATGACCGACAGACTCAAATTACCTAAAAAAAAAATCTCCAGTTATTACATTCACGCTTCAACACTACAAAAAAAACTACAAAAAAATATTAATCTATGTTATTACACTACCTACATGGATTCTAAAGAACTAAAAGGGAAATTCACAGAGGAAAAACCTATATCTAGTGTACACACACACACACAAACTCACACACACACACACACACACACACACACAACCAAAACTAACCCCCCCCAAAAAAATTCACACATATAAATGCAAAATACACGTAATCTTTTTTTTCAACCCAAATAGCGGGAGTTCATTGACACACAAAACTGTCACAAAAAAATATAAAAATTACGTTAAAGCTCCACAGGTTTAGCGAGACACGAAAATGTCATGAGGCAGAGAGCTGTCACTGACCCCTTCATTAACTCGTCAACCTAACTAACGACCGCAGCCCAGGCGCACGTCAACACAGCCGATACGCGCCCTCTGTGTGTACCAATGATTATGTACAGTATATATTTGAACGTACATACACTACATATATAGAACATACACTCTACGTACACACACACACACACACACACGCACGCACGCACGCACGCACGCACACACACACACACACACACACACACACACGATATCCAGGACCAGCTATCACTATCACAAGTTGTGACCTTCCCCACACACGGTCAAAACACCCTTGACCTTATCTTAACTGACTTAGCGGACCAGTACCAACCTCCTCAACCACTGCCTCCTATCGGGTGTAGCACACACTTATCAGTGCTCTGGTCCCCTGCTGCCACTCCCACTCAAGTACAGAGACCCTACATCAAGACCTACAGGCCGATTACTGACTCTGCAGTACGCCTCTTTGGACAGTGGATAGTTCACTATCCCTGGACTGAAGTACTCAGCGTGGATGACGTGGAAACCAAATGGATAAATTATACCAACACCACCACCGAAGCTCACCACCACTTCTTCCCCGAGAAGTCCGTCAGATCTCACCCAGCTGACTTGCCCTGGATCACACCTCGGATCAAAAGACTTATGCAACAGAGAGACAGAGCCTTTCATCTCAATGACCACATCCGCTACAGGTCACTTCGCAACAGAGTCATCCGCGAAATACGCACTGCAAAGAAGTCCCACTACCCAACCAAATTACAACACCTGAAGCAGACCAACATCAGTCAATGGTATGGTAAGCTTAAAGAACTCTGTGGACTAAACAATATGACACACCCCCTCCCCTTCCTTAGCCATCTCACTAATGTTGACGCAGCTGAGCAAACAAATAACCATTTCGCTACTATATGCCAGACGCTCCCACGGCTTGACACAACCACTCTCCCTGCTTACCTACCAGCCCCCCTTCCCACTGACTTAGTAGAGGAATTTGACGTAGCAAAACGCCTGGACAAACTAAAATTAAAACGCTCTACCACCCCCATTGACTTACCAATGAAACTATTCAAGGAGTTCTCCCCGGAGCTTGCTAAACCCCTCTGCTCCATCATCAATGCTTCTCTCAGTCAAGCCAGATGCCCAGCTGACTGGAAGACCTCTTATGTATCACCAGTGCCCAAGTCAACCAGCCCACAATCCTTAAATCAGCTACGACCTATTGCAATCACCCCAATACCCAGCCTAATCTGTGAAAGTTTTGTGTTTGACTGGGCTTATGCTGATATTGCAGGAGTCGTAGACCCTCAGCAATTTGGCAACATGAAAACTTCCTCCACCACTCACTGTCTTATCAGCTTTCTCGATTACATATACCGCCATCTCGAGAAACGAAAAACGTCTGTAGCTGTCGCCTTCATTGATTTCACTAAAGCGTTCGACCTAGTCGACCACAATATAATCATAAACAAAGCTATTGACCTCGGGCTTCGGAGAAGTCTCATACCATGGCTTACAGACTTCCTCAGTGACCGACGCCAAGCTGTACGCTTCCGAGGGGCTGTCTCCACCTTTCAGTCACTCACCTGTGGCGTCCCCCAAGGCACCAAGATGGGACCACTCTGCTTCCTTATGCTCATCAATGATGCCCTAAGAGAAACCCCTGCTCGCTGGAAATATGTCGACGACTCCACCATTGGGATCAGCGTCAACAATTCTGCTCCCAACTATACCGCCCTTCAGGATTTATTGACCAGTCTCCAAAACTGGGCCACCAACAACCATGTCACCATCAACCATACCAAGACCATGGTTATGCACATCAACCTCTCCTCCGACATTGTCCCACCTCCTTCCATTACCCTAGGTCCGAACACACTCCAGGTTGTAGATTCCACGAAGCTCCTCGGCGTCACCATAGACAACAAACTAAATTGGAAACCACACGTCAGTGAAGTTGTCAAATCCTCCAGTTTCCGTCTCCACCTCCTCCGCCGACTCAAGTCCCTCGGAGTTCCCGCACACGAGCTCCTCAGTGTATACACAACATTCATACTTCCCAAGCTCACCTATGCCTCCCCCACCTGGTCTTCCTCCCTAAATGCCACACAACGTAAACACCTAGAAAAAGTGCAAAAGAGGGCATGCAAGATTATTCTCTCCCCTTCCTACTCCACATATCAAGAAGCGCTCAACACACTGACCCTTTCGACTCTCACTGACCATCACCACGACCTCATCTGCAAATTTGGTAAGAAGCTTCTACACCATCCCCGACACCGGCCCCTACTACCACCTGAGATCCCCTGTCCGAGAATTGCTGTTCGACACCACAACCGCATCCAGCCCATACGTGCACGAACTGATCGCTATAAGAACAGCCCAGTCCCAACCATTGTAAAAATTATCAATAACATGTAATAAATCAGTGTATTCACTCCCAGTAAACACTGCTCCTTACACTGTCACTATGTTGAAATGAACTGTAGTTTGAGCTGATCCCCATCTAAGTTACTATATGTCTTATTTGTGTCACTTATGTTACTTGTATATTATTTGTAATTCGTAACCCATTCCCCAAATATGTAACTGTATATTTTCAGCCTTCTGGCTGCCAAGCTCTTTCAATAAACCGTTAATTATTATTATTATTATTATTATTACACACACACGCACGCACGCACGCACACACACACACACACACACACACACACACACACACACTATGAGAGTACGCCACCTCCCCTCGTCTGTTATGAACTAGTGACTCACAGCACCACTCAACTAATTACTGTAATCACCTCCCAGAAACGTGACTTTTAACGAGACACATCATCAACCTGGGATCGTCATGAGGGGGGAGTCGAACCCACAGTCATGAGTCGACCCGAAGCCACACCGTGGACTGTCGATCAAGAGCTGGGATGATACACTGACCCTAAGTAATGTCACGATGGTGTGAGTCGACAGTATATAACCCCCACACACACAACCAAGGCTTAAATATTGGTAGTGACCCCGAGAGCTGTGACTTGCTTTTCGCTATTAAGAACATATATGGCTGTGAGGATGGAGGAGGAGAGGTGTGTGGAGAAGCTGAGAAGAAGAAGAGAGGAAGGAGGTAGGGGGAAATTTAAGAGGAAATATAAGAAATAAGACTAAACTTTTTTTTTCTATTATCCATTTTCATTTAATTATTTCGTTTAGGATATTTTTTTTTACGTCTATGAACTTTCGGTAAATTCCATTAATAAGTGAAGTCGACACAACCTGGCATTGGATACCTGCCCCCCCCCCCCTCCCCACAACCCTCCGTCAGGCAGCTCTTTACCCTACACACCAAACGAGTCACTAACACCATCATCTAGTCTTGCTTATCACCATTCTTCTACCACATACCAAAACAACCATCACCATCCTCACCATCACTCATCTTCACCATCAATGCCCCCTCACCCCTCCCCAACCACCTAATGAGGGGTTCTGCTCCACATTAGTTCTCCTTCTTGGCTAATTTATCATCATTAGGAAAAGAAAAAGTTGTCCTCCACTCCCTCAGTGTAAGATGACCTCCGCCCGGGGCTGACGAAGGTATGGTGTACCTCTCCCAGCCTCTAGGTCTAGGGGTAGCCACCACACACACACACATGTCTTCATTATCATCTATTTGGTTTATCTATGGCCACACAGTCTCTATATGGCCACACAGTCTCTATATGGCCACACAGTCTCTCTATGGCCACACCGTCTGTATAAACACGGGTCTTTTCTGTATAACATGCCACAGAGACAGACAGACCTAACGGGGGTGAGTACATCAGTATATAAAAATCCTCTACACCCTCAGCCATTTACTACACTAAACCTCAAATTCCTTCTCACACTAACCTAACCTAACCTAACCCAAACAGACGTTCCATTTAAGTCCATACATTTAAATAGTTTCAACATCAAATTACTTTACTTTTTTTATCATATTTGATGTGTAAACTTTGTAATAATAAAAAAAAACAGTAAAAAAATAATACCTTCACTACGAGTCTTCAGGTGTGATATGTCTTTAATCTTAACTTATTTGGTAACACTGAGATATATTTCCCCCAGCACGTGTGAGTTAGGAAGGAAGGAAGGAAGGAAGGAAGGAAGGAGGCAGGAGTGAACGTGTAAGGAGGAAGGAGGGAAGAGAGAGTGAACGTGTAAGGAGGAAGGAGGGAGGAAGAAAGAGGGAGTCACGTCTCAAGGGATGATGGAGGAGTATTAGAATCCCTGTAGGAAGGAAGGAATTGGGTGAGGGATTACGACCGGGATGGATGAGGTGTCTGGGAAGGGGGAAGGGGAAGCAGCTCAAAATCCCTACATGAGGAACCCGTGGATAAGTGAGTGAGTGGAAAGGTGTGTGTGTGTGTGTGTGTGTGTAGGATAAGTAAGGCATAGGGAGGAAAAGGCGAGAGAGAGAGAAGGAAAGAGAGAGGAGGAGGAGGAGGTAGTGAAGTGCTCCCCTCCTCCCCACCTCCTCATTATACCTCCCGCCCGAGCCAACATTAGTGTCGCCAACATCCCTCAACCAACCGTCCTACACTCGACTCCACATTCCCTGCCGAGGTATAACGGGGCTTGTGTGAATGTTGATCTGACGGTGTGTGGAAGGCTGTACTCTGTCAGGGTTTTAGACGCCCTTGGATTACTGCGACGGGGTGAGGATAAGGATAAACGCGTTACACAGGAATACAGCACCTATAGATACACGAGACCATGACAGGAAGCTCAGGAGATCGTGGTTACAGGTGTCTATGTAATGGTTTTCTTGTGAAGTTATGATTAGTACTGTAACCTAACCTAACCTAACCTAACCTAACCTAACCTAACTACGCAAACCTAACCCAAGCTAACCTAACCCAGATATTGCCAGTGTGATGATTAACCTGAGTCAATGGGTAATTCAACAGGTATGAGAGACCCCGTGTTAAAGTGTGTGTGTGTGTGTGTGTGTGTGTGTGTCCTTTCAATGCAATACGCCTGCACCTCAGAATTAAACATCGCTAATGAGGTGAAACGATAAAAAATTCAACTTATCATTACACAAACATTAATTCCCTTGGGTTAATGAGTGACCTCCAGAGTGCCATGCTTTAACCCCTACTATACTTAACCACCTAACTGAATAAAGTATTGATATGTCTTTATTCAGTTAATATACTTAATATAAGTACCTTGACAAATTACCTCCTCAGTGTGCGTCGTGACCCCAATTAATCAAAGGTAATTAGCATATCAAAAGTTCACCTCTCCCTAACAGTGCCTCACCTCTCCCTAACAGTGCCTCACCTCTACCCAACAGTGCCTCACCTCTCCCTAACAGTGCCTCACCTCTCCCTAACAGTGCCTCACCTCTAACAGTGCCTCACCTCTACCCAACAGTGCCTCACCTCTCCTAACAGGTGCCTCACCTCAACCCAACAGTGCCTCACCTCTCCCCAACAGTGCCTCACCTCTCCCTAACAGTGCCTCACCTCTCCCTAACAGTGCCTCACCTCTCCCTAACAGTGCTTCACCTCTACCCAACAGTGCCTCACCTCTCCCTAACAGTGCTTCACCTTTCCCATTGCGCTATCCCTCCAGGTGTTTAAAACCTCGAAAAATGGACGAAAAGGGACGAAAAGGGACGAAAATTTAAGACCTCGATGTTGTAAGTGAATGGTAATGAGGATGAAGCGGTAGACGAGTGTGAATAACGCCCCAAGGTAACGGTTGCGGGCGACACTGGGGGGGACGGTGGGTAAGGAGAGGAGCGGTGACGGTAAGGTAAAGGAGGGGGGGGGGCGGGGAGGAGGGGGTTTACTGCTGCCTTGACGTGTCCTCCTCCTCCGTGTCCGGCTTTCATACGGGGGTAATCATGCAAGTCATTCATTCACTCATACGCTCCTACATACATGCTGCTGCTACTACTAGTACCTCCGCCATCATCCGTACTAGCAAAACTCATCCACCTAACTCGAGTATCAGTCAGGGAGCTAGTTAGTCTGGCAATCAACCAGGGAGCTAGCTATTCTGCCACTCAGTCAGTCATACCGGGGAATCAGTCCTAGTTGATTTGCCAGAAAAATTGTCAGTCAGTCAGTTCACTCATCTATCAGTCATCACTACCAGTCAGTAAATAAAAGAATAGTCAGTCATCACAGAGTCAGTCAGCCAGTCACCACCAATATCAGCAGTCATCACCAACAGCCAGTCAACACCAGCAGTCAGCCAGAACCCACAAGAAGACGAGTCTCATACGCAGGTGTTTTAGAGACACCTGCGTTTATGGTCACCCGTAAAGCGAACAAAGAAACATCGGGGCGGGGAAAACACCTGCAAAAACGGGGTAATTTTTACCTTGTCTCCCCACGACGCAACATGGCAGCCATCAGAGGGATTTACTGAGCTTCGGGGTAATACGTCTCCAAGTAATTCATAATAGAGGGAAAGGAAGACACAGTGTTTAGGTAAACATGATAAAAAAAATCACATTATGACCCCCAAAAAAAAGTTGTTAAAAAAAAACCTCTCATTTTTTTTAACAATAGATTTTTTGTTAATTATAGAAATTGCTTTAGTTTACTGTTAAAAAAATACTAAGAGTGGAATATACAGTAAGGTAACAGGAACATAAATAAACCAAGGATGAATAGCCAAGGAAGCATCTGTCTAGCGAGGAGGAGAGCGCCACCTGCACCCCACCCGTGAAAACAACCAATATTGTAGCTGTCAGAGTGATCAGCGCGCGGGGATGGTTATGGCAGGGAGAGGGGGGCCGACCATCCTCTCCACCACCCCCTTGCGACCTGTACCACCCGCACAGCCACCACCTGCGTCGCCTTCAACTCCACTACTCCACTACCATCATCCACGCTACTCATTGTACTCCCCCCCCCCCTCCATATATACTCCACATACTCCACCACCTGCACTAACGCATCCTACACCGCCGCTTCCATCTACACCACTACCATCACCACCTCACGTCACCCCCAACACAACCCTGTATTAGGACGTGCTGTGGTCAAGGTTTATTCCCTCCAGAGTGACCTTACCTCACCAGATCCAAACGTAACTGTGTGGTTGACCAGGAACATGTATGTGCCACCAGTCTCTCCCCGTTCAAAGGCACTTAATACAATAACTGTGGCTGACGGGACTTCGACCACTTCTTAACCTGTCAATTCACCTGTTCGACACTCCCCTTTGAAGTCCTTTATTATTGGAGGAACAAAAGCTAAAAAAAAAAAAAATACCAAGGCCAAGTCATGCCATATGCCAACACGGAAGAGAAACACGAGGAATGTTAGAGTGCGTGATTACACCTTTTTTTATCTTCGACGAACTCAAAGTAACAAGTCAGCGAAGATGATATTTTCCACACACACACAAAAAGATAATTCTAAATAAATGACAAGCAGCAGACGACACCCACACACACCACCTGTAGTACTGTCTCTGGGAATTAACCTCAGTTCACTGGAGTGGTTCAAATACCTATTAAGGAGTGTCCAATAAACCTTTACTGCTTGTGTGGATTCATTCATTTATATTATTGGAGGTCCGTAAGGGTCCTGAAGGTGGTATAAGAACATAAGAAAATAAGGAGTCTGCAATAGGCCGGTTGGCCTGTGCATGGCAGCTCCTGTCGAGAGTTACTACCACTCTCTATCATCCATGAATCTATCTAGCCTCCTTTTGAAACTTTCCAGAGTTCCCGCACTTACTACAAAGTTGCTAAGCTTGTTCCACTCGTCCACCACCCTATTTGTGAACCAGTTTCTTCCTATCTCCCTCCTAAACCTAAACTTATCCAACTTGAATCCGTTGCTCCGAGTCCTATCCTGCTCGGATATTATAAGAACTTTATCTATATCCCCTTTATTGATTCCTTTCACCCACCTAAATACTTCTATCATATCTCCCCGCACTCTTCGTCGTTCTAGGGAATGCAAGTTAAGTTTCCTTAACCTATCTTGATATGGAAGGTTTCTAAGTCCCGGAATCATTTTTGTCATTCTTCGCTGCACCGACTCTAGTGAATTGATATCCATTCTATAATAAGGGCACCAGAACTGAACCGCATAATCGAGGTGCGGCCTGACTAGCGCAAGATATAGTTGCAATAAGACCTCTGCACTCTTGTTACTTACACTTCTAGATATAGAGACACAACAGGGTGATACTGGCAGACCTGGGCATTAAACTGTAGACGAGATTGATAAAATAAGGGAACTACCACTGACAGACAACAAGGAAGGCTGAACATACAACATTAATGAACTCGGTAAACACGTCCGGGCCTCACAGTTGGTAACCTAATAACCGGCAAGAGTAACATACATCACAGCCACGCCAGTAGACACGTTCAGGAGATAATTGGCTACGGTGGCCACAGTAAACCTGACCAGCCTGCCTGCAGAGGATGTGACTCAGCAAAAACTAAATGTGGTTCCGGTAACCCGATCGACCCTATTCTGGGCCGCCGACCCTAAACTTTTTATCTATCTAAAAAAATTACGAAATTCGTTTCTTATATTCTTTTACCGTAGCCGCAATGTTTTTGACACACACACAGAAAAATGAGGATTCTAAAATAATATATTAAATACAGCCTAGAATGGTAGTGAGGTATAATTAAACTTCTAACAAAACACAGCTCAACATATTCTTTCAGCCTGTGAGAAGAACCTCTTGTAATTTTCACCTGCCTCATTCAAGCAAAAACCCTGGTGATTATATATATATATATATATATATATATATATATATATATATATATATATATATACATATATATATATATATATATATATATATATATATATATATATATATATATATATATATATATATATATATATATATATATATATATATATATATATATATATATATATATATATATATATATATATATATATATATATATATATATATATATATATATATATATATAACGGCTACCAGTTTAACCTGTTGTGTGGTTACCCCGACACAAAACTCGGGTTCAGGTAATCACCAGGTATATAGCTGGCGACCTCAAGATCATGTTTCACTTTTTATTATGGTCGATACAACCCAGACCACCGTGTGTTACTGTAGCTGACTGTGACAAATAGAAGGCAAAGCCACGGCACCTCACCTACTGTGCCTGATGGAGACAGGTTGGCAGCAGTGCCACAACCCTCACCCATCACCTCCTGAACCACAGTGTGCCTGGTCGTGACGTGACTGAAGACACCGTCAGTAATTACTCTCTTCTCTTCCCCTCTCGTTAACCTTCTCCTTCCCACTCAGTCTAAGAATCCTTCTCCCGCCGTCACCTTCCCTCCCATTTAGAACAGACAACCCTCCTTCTCACTCCCCCATTATGGAGGGCCTCCCTATACACTTCAGTCCCTGCGGCGGCCTCCTCTTGTACTCACGACGCGGCTTAAGATTCCACAATCCCCCATACCCTCTTCGTCAGGCGGTCCTTTCAGAACCTCTGGGGATACTCAAGTACTTCACACCTTCACACCGTCAGCCGCACAAGACCTTCCCCATCACTGACGTTCACTAAACACCTTTCACATGTCATCTACCATTATTTGTTCGTCTCTCACTGAACAGCTCTCCCTTACCTTTCTTTACAACTTTTAAAAAATAGCATTACGTTTACCGGATTTATTTCGTAAGCAGCAAACTTTCTAAACCTCATTTACGGTACAGTATTTGTAAACAACACATGGACAAATTTTACCTTTTACACACCTTCAAAGATTAAATTCCTCTGGACAATAGGAGGGTTTCCTCTCTAACACACACTCTTGTTAACTCCGGGGACTTGATTGGGTGGGAATGTCACCTGGGACTCGGTAAAAAGCCAAACATATCACACACACACACACACACACACACACACACACACACTATATGAACATTATTGATTCCAGTGTCATATAATTAAATATAGTAGTAATATAACAATCTTACTATCTGAATATTATGAGTGTAATACTGTCACTAATACTATTAATAGTAATGTCATCTACTATCACTACTACTAATAAAATAATAATAATCTAAATAAGTTCACTACTGTACTATTATTATCATATATTTGTTTATTAATATATAATGAATGTGGCAATATATTTTATAAGGTCGAAATTCATTTAAAATCAGGTATCTTTACGGTCCAGCACACACACAGTATATTAAACACACGGACAAACTTTCTAAGCCATATGTGATCTGTGGAGGATAAGATGTCTAGTTTTTTCAGGATCAAATGACAGGCTGTACCCCTCCCCCCCTAATCCCTCAACAACAAAAAAGACCCCAAGACCCGCACCACTGTCCTTGATCTGGCCGGAGATAACTGCGGCAGCTGCGACCTAACCTCCCATAGTTACATATCTTACCTTCATCCACTCCCACTGTGGCATGGACACGGTGTCGTCGTCGTCTTGCCATTCTGGTCTGCCTGCATGGTGCTCAGGCGACCGATGGAAGCTCGTCACTTCACTCTCATGTACTGGTATGTGTCCCATACTGTGTCCTCGGCTGTGTCCTAGACTACGTCCCAGGGTAGGTCCCCAGCTGCGTCCCAGGGTGTGCCGCCCAAACTTCTCCCGGCGGGGGGTCTCGCGAGTCTCCGGTAAGGGGTCTTCAGAAGAGCTGCGATTACCTCGGCGGTAGAAGGAGTAACTGCCCTCCCTTCTGCGGAACACGCTGCCTCCGCCGCCCAGGAAGCTGAAAGCGCCGCCCGCCAGGTTGCTGAGGCCGCCCACATGTCTACCAAGGGCCCCTAGGAGGATCCCATCTAGTAAACCTCCACTCTCACGCTCCTTGGCTTTCTTCCTCTTGAGGGCCCTCAGGTTAGGCAGCGTCTGGTACCGTCGTTGTGTCGACATTGCTCACGTTTTTCACTGTCTGTTTTTATAAGCGATAGGAGTGGGAGTTGACCTGTGGCGTCAGGTCATGGTGAGCAGGGGCAGGCCCAGCGGCAGGCCCCACCACCGTTACCACAGCAGCAGTACACCCCACTAGACGTGCCCACCTCACTACCGTTACACAGCACTATGTCACGCCCGCTGCTCAGCCATACCCTCCCTTACTCAACACTTTGTCCACTTCTAGGTCACTGTCACTCATGCTCACCCATTGTACAGTCTTCAATATTCTCACCAACTTAATGTTCAGCTTTTTTCTGAAGTCTTACATAAGGCTAACGAAAACTAGCCTGTAGTCAAGATACGGATAAGTAACAATGCAAAGAACTATAATATTTCAATAAACAAATATTGGAATACAAATTAATTGCATATTCAACACAGTGTATCAACAAAGCCAAGTGGAGTATCACCTCGCAGTTAAATGTAAAGCACTAGTCTCAGCTGGGCATTTTCTTCCATACCTTTAAATAATTCTTGATACCTTTAAATAAGTTATCGTACACAACAGCCTTGATACAACACGGTCTTAAGGTTTAAGTGTTGAGCAAATAAGGGTTGCTCGTTCACTGATGCCTGGTGGGCGCTCAAGGTACTGTCCTGGGCAGGTTTTTTCACCGTAAACAACACAACTGTGGCAGACGTACACCCAGACCCCCAACGCATGACAGTTGGCCACGAACTGTTGCGTCGACGAGTCTCTAAGACCACTACGTAAAAATGTGCCACCGCGCAACGTACACTACCTATTTTATTGCTAGTTAACGTCTGGTATATTTCCTATTGCTAGTATATACCGTACACGTATATTTTTTTAGTCAATGTATAATTAATAAAAAAATATAAATAAACACGACGAAAATAATAAAAAACATTGAATTGTAAACTGTGGTAAGATCTGATAACTACACGGTTTCCAGTGAAGGCAGGAAAGACGAGCCCGACTTTTGTTGATACCTACTGTACGTGCGGGACTTTTAAAAACCTCCCGTGACATTTAACAATAGACACTGCTTACCAATTGTGAAGATGAAGACCACCGAAAAATTGGAAAGACATGAGGAGGAGAGAAGAAGGTCGTAGTAGATAGTAGGGAGAATAACAGTTGGGTGGGTGAGAGGGGGGGGGTAGTAACACGCACTACCTCGGTCATAATGTGTTCCTTCCGCTGTGCTGTTGTCCGGTGCTTCCCTCCATAGTGATCTTTGTGTCTAAACTACTCTACTACTACAATACATCACCAGCATAAAATCACATCATTAACTGTGTTTGTATGTCCTTAAAATAGTTTCAAAGATTTAAAAAAAAACGATACAAAATACAGACGAAATATTTTCAATCGGAATGTAAAATTAAGAAGGATTCGGTGAACAAAAGAAGTGGCAGAGCGCAGGACGGTGGCGGCGGCCGGACAAAGCACTGTGTCCGTCAAGTGGCAGCTGAATGTGTGTCCTGTAGAGTGATAAACAGAGGGAGTAATTTAATAGTCAGTTATGTAATAGTTATGAAATGTTTGTTGGATAATCAACTGAATTAAACGTCATATATTAAGTTAAAAGTAAGTACAGTATGAGGCACTAATTTCTTATATCAGTGTACACATTGACTTACACCGATATGAAGAGAAAGATAAAATGGATGGGATCTTTCAATATTAATTTATCTATTTTACCCAATTTTATTAACAGTATTTTAAACTTTCATTTCTATGGTATTAGTAATTTCTCTTCCCAGGACGAACGAAGGTAACTTTATAGCTCTAGAAGAAGTATTAACCATTCACAAGTAAAGGCTGGCTGGGGTGGGGCAAGGCCAGAGGAGGTACGGCAGGGCGGGGCGGGGCAGGACGGGGAGGGACTGACGAGAGAGGGGTAAAGCGGGGCGGGGAGGGACGGGGCGGGGCGGACGAGGTAGAGCGGGGTAAAGCGGGACGGGGCGGGGCATACACAGCCTTCCCCGACAATATCCCCAACGGGTTCACACGATCGGAACGGACTCAGTGTGACGCCTGGCGGAGAGAACGAACGGCCGACACGGAACCAGGACGCTACGACCCTCTTTCTCTCACACCCACCACGCCCACACACCCACCACGCCCACACCCATCACGCCCTCACACCCAACACGACCTCACCCACCATAACCTCACACACATCACGCCCTCACCCATCCCGCCTTCACCCATCCCGCCTTCACCCATCCCACCTTCACACACCACACCCACCACACCCTCACCAACCACACCTATCCTGCCTTCACCCATCACACCCTCACCCCTCCCACCCATGTGTTACCAAGACCCACTAAAGCAACCCCACCACCCACAAAAACGACCCCTTATCACCACCCACCCAACTCCACCCACTCAGGCAAGAGTACGACGGAGACGGGAAAAGGGGGTTAGAGGGAGAGGGGTGAGAGGGAGAGGGGTGGGAGGAGAGGGGTGGGAGGAGAGGGGTGGGAGAGGGGTGAGGGAGGGAGGGGGTGAGGGAGAGGAGTATCTACCCACTACTGTGATATTATCGTAATTACGTTTTCCCGGGTGGTGTACAGGGGTAACTACTCCGTTCTGCTCCACATCTCGAGTTGATGGTGAGGGTGTGGTGGTGGTGGTGAGGGTGTGGTGGTGGTGGTGGTGATGGGTGAAGGTGGTGAAGGCGTTAGTAGTGGTAGTGTTAATGGTAGTGGTGTTAGTAGTAGTAGTAGTAGTAGTGGCGGTGATAGTGGTGATGGCGTAGGTGGTGGCTGTATCTATGACTGCGGTGGTGGTGGTGGTTAGGGCGCCAGTGGTAGTAGCTGTGGTGGTGGTGGAGGTTGTCTGGCAGGTAGGTAGCCAGTCATGCTCTTCCAACCATAAATCCCCCAACAGTCGACTCCCGTTATCACTAAAAATGCATATTCATTTTTTTTCCAATTTTTTTTTTACAACAATTTCTTCCCGTATCGCTAAGTTTTTTCCCCTTCAGTTTAAAACAATGACTTAAAACCCAATAAAATACACTTAAAACAACTTGTCTTTTATGTGTAGCTTAGATATGACAAAGGTATTATTATTAGTACAGATAACAAGGTAATTTATTGATTTCCCCTGGATTAATTACCTCCCCACACACACACCTTACCGCTATCCCAACCCACCATCCACAGGTCAAAAGATACAGGTTAATTAACAATACTCACACCTATACACCAGGTAGGCACTACATACTTAACTCTCCTTTAACTCTACCTTATATTACTACTACTACTATACTTCTATTGACACTTTATATAGTAAATTAAAGAGGTCAAATATCACTTTAAAAGTAATAGATAATATACAGTATTTACACATAAGTTAATATTAAGGTGATATATTTATTTTATGTACTCAGGAATCAAGGTACATACATATATACATACATACATACATACATACATACATACATACATACATACATACATACACACTATAAAACACACACACACACACACATACTAATTCTTGTTGTAATCTATAAACCTCGGATTAAAGTGAACCGGTTAAGATGTCTTTTTTTCCCACACCTACATTCAAATTGGATTAAACTTATCTTAAGAATCATTTAGGCTTCAGAGTCACGTAGAGATACAAGATAAATACGAGAAAAAAAAACACCAAGACTTTAAGGTTTGTAAGTCGCGTACCTGTATACATTTAAGATAAAAATTACGATAAAAAACATAAATAAAACTTTAAGTAGCTTTTACCATTCCAGGAACCTAACCTGACCTACCCCTACACTCGTTCCAGCAGTAACTATAATTTATCGCCACACTAGATTGTTTACTTAAGCCAGGGAGAACAACTGAGCAACGCCGCGAAAACACACACACACACACGGTCTTGTTTACCTTGTGGGAGGCTGCCAGTGTCAGTGTTTACACAGGCGATTCCAGAGTTCACATACCTAGAGGGGAGAGAGAGAGAGAGAAACATTAATATTACGATTAAATACCTGGCGGAAGGAGAGAGAGAGAGAGAGAGAGAGAGAGAGAGAGAGAGAGAGAGAGAGAGAGAGAGAGAGAGAGAGAGAGAGTCACCACACACCTGAGGGCTACAGGAGACACAACACACCTCAGTATAACACAGGTGTACATCACAGCTCCTGCCAGCCTCCCAGGTAACATAATTAACACCCATCAAGATCTCATTACCTGCAGGTGTGTCTTGTCTATAAATCCTCTAACATAATTCTCCAATGCTCTCATCTCATCTCATTTTGGCAATAACGGGTTCTTCCTCCTCCTATTTTGGGTCTCAGCTCATCCCCCCCGGCAGGAGCAAGACGCCCCCGCCCCCTAGACGCCCTCCTTCTCCTTCAATTTTCCCCACACGACGAGCGCTTTCTGTAACGGGGTATCACTGTCCACACATCTTTACATACACTCCAAATACTTCTGTCTCACATTGACTCCCCACTGGGCAGCTGGGTGTCTTAGGTAAACACACACACACACACACACACACACACACACACACACACACACACACACACACACACACACACACACACACACACAAAAGAATCCTAAATGCAAAGGTAATTTCATATCACTAAAGTCATATCAACAAATAAAACACAGGTTAAGGTAGTCATACAGGTAAATTAAAAGAAATAAAATTACCACAAGATTAACAATTAACAAAAGGTATTCTACACACAGGTAAAACTAATTAACACTCAGTAATACAGGAGACAACAGACACACTTCACGTAAGCCACAACAGGTAAACAGGTTAAACCGAGTCACTTGACAAACTCACGATAAATTCCTTGAGAAACCGGAGTAAAACAGTAAAAAGAGAGAGAGAGAGAGAGAGAGAGAGAGAGAGAGAGAGAGAGAGAGAGATGAAATAAAAATCTAATTCTCAATGGCGTGGAACAGAGGCAGGCGACACGCTGAAAAAAAAGAGAAGAAATAAGAATTACAAAAGACCGCTCATCCCTTAGGAGTTTTCAAAGGGATGGTGGTAACTCGTGGACAATAGCTCTCCACACATCCGTAACGGGAATCAGTTTTTGTTGCAGCGAGAGCCATCACCACCTACCCTCCCTCACGTCAACACAACAGAAGCGGTGGGGGGTCGTATATGGCCATAGTGCGAGCAGGGCAAAGATCTAGGGTGGGCTTGGGGTGGGCTGGGGTAAGCTAAGTTGACTGGACTGGGGGAGGAGTTCAGTAGGCTAGGCTGGGCTGGGCTGGGACACAATCCAGCTCGCGACAAAAGAAAGTGCCTCTCAACTTTCCCAAGGGCATGAAGAACCTTGAGTACAGAGACAGGTTAAAGCTTCTTAAATTGCACTCACTCGAGAGACGTAGAGTGAGAGGTGATATGATAGAGGTGTAAAAATGGAAGTCAGGACTGAACAAAGGGAACATTACAAAGGTACTCAAACTATCGAACCAGGAGCGAACTCGTAACAATGGTTTTAAATTAGACAAATTTAGATTAAGGCGCGAAATAGGTAAACACTGGTTTGGAAACAGAGTAGTGGATGAATGGAACAAGTTACCAAATATCATCATTAACTCGAATACACTGGATAGCTTCAAACATAGGTTGGATGCTTATATGAGCAATAGGGGTTGGGTATAAACGGGACTGCCCAGTATGGGCCAATAGGCCCGCTGCAGTTTCCTCCATTCTTATATTCTTAAGATGTACCATGATGGAGTATACAAGAGGCTGGAGGAGAAAGGCGTAATACCACCAGGATGGAGAAGTAGCCTGAAGGAGTGGAGTAGCACGAAGGAGTGGAGTAGCCTGAAGAACTGGAGTAGCCTGAAGGAGAATAGGAGATGCTACTACAACACACCTTTGAGGGGGTGATGACCGCTCAATGCGTGATACACCGACTCTTACCTGCTATTTACCTGACGCTTCAGTTTCCCGGCATAAGGAGAGTCACATTATTTAAAAGCACACTTGGAACATAGGCTTAATAACACAGTAAGTCACCACTATCAACATCAAACATTATTATTATTAAGGCAGACGTCAACAAAAGAAACGTAAACAGTAAACAACGAGAATATAATGACGCTGACGTAAACAACAAAAATCACAAGACGTGCTAACAGAAGCCTCCCAACAGAAGCCGACGAACGGTAAGGCACCAACAGACTCATGACCAACAACAGACGCACACATATAGTAACAACGGACGCGGGAACAACAGAACAAACAGCAAACAATATACAAGCCGCCACCACCACAGTGAAGAAGACCCAGGCCAGCAGCTGCAGGTGTGTGAAGGACCACCATGCTCCAACACTCCAGAGATCAACACCGGCAGTTTGCTTTGCCAGCCCACTCACGGAAACCATAAATCCCCTGTAAAAATGCATTCCTCTTCCTTGGTAACTGGCGGGCACTTGACGTCACTTCCTCTCACGTGCTGGAAATGAGTTGCTCAGAGGCGCTAGACGTCAGAACCTCTCACGTGCTGAAAGCTAGCTGCTCAGAGACACAGAAAAAGGAGCTGTTGTAAGACACTGGAAAAGTCGGTTCTTCCATCATAATAAATAAAAAACGCTGGGAGGACTTGGTACACTTTCATTTATCGACTCGCCACTGTTGTAAAAGTCAGCCTTTCTTCCTTGGTAACCCGAGGCCTCTGAAAAAGACAATTTCTCTTCCTGTGGCATTTGACAGACGATAGAAAAGTCAGTTTCTCTTCCCTTGATAACTTTCAACAACTAGAAAATTCGTTTCTTCTCCCAATGACAAACCGGGAGCTAATACTTCCCTCCCTGCCGTCCTGACACAACAATGAATGGCTACACGACACTACACTACACTACACTACACGACACTACACTACACGACACTACACTACACTACACTACACTACACGACACTACACTACACTACACTACACTACACTACACTACGACACGACACGATACGACACGACACAACACTACACTACACTACACGACACGACACGACCCTGACGACACGACACGACACGACACTACACTACACTACACGACACTACACTGCGACACTACACTACACTACGGCGACACGACACTACACGACACGACACGACACTACGACACTACACTACACTACACTACCTGCGACACTACACGACACACTACACTACACTACACTACACTACACACTACACTACACTACGACACACTACACTACACTACACGACACTACACTACACTACGACTTTCCCACTACGACACTACACGACACTACACTACACTACACTACTACACTACACTCATGTATAAATAAGCCCACACAGATCTGCTGAACAACTACAAAACAGGGGTTAGCACTCTAGAGCCACTTCTGATTCTCCAGGTTACCTGCGTGATCACTTCGTGTGGCATTTTCCTAATTCGAATATAAGAGACGAACACACGCACGGAAATGTACACACACTCATCAATGCTCATCAATGATGCCCTAAGAGAAGCCCCTGCTCGCTGGAAATATGTCGACGACTCCACCATTGGGATCAGCGTCAACAATTCCGCTCCCAACTATACCGCCCTTCAGGATTTATTGAACAGTCTCCAAAACTGGGCCACCACCAACCATGTCACCATCAACCATACCAAGACAATGGTTATGCACATCAACCTCTCCTCCGACATTGTCCCACCTCCTTCCATTACCCTAGGTCCGAACACACTCCAGGTTGTAGATTCCACGAAGCTCCTCGGCGTCACCATAGACAACAAACTAAATTGGAAACCACACGTCAGTGAAGTTGTCAAATCCTCCAGTTTCCGTCTCCACCTCCTCCGCCGACTCAAGTCCCTCGGAGTTCCTGCACCCGAGCCCCTCAGTGTTTACACAACATTCATATTCTCCTAAGCTCACCTTATGCCTCCCCCCACCTGGTCTTCTCCCTAAATGCCACACAACGTAAACACCTAGAAAAAGTGCAAAAAAGTAAGAGGGCATGCAAGATTATTCTTCCCCTTCCTACTCCACATATCAAGAAGCGCTCAACACACTGACCCTTTCGACTCTCACTGACCATCACCACGGCCTCATCTGCAAATTTGGTAAGAAGCTTCTACACCATCCCCGACACCGGCCCCTACTACCACCTGAGATCCCCTGTCCGAGAATTGCTGTTCGACACCACAACCGCATCCAGCCCATACGTGCACGAACTGATCGCTATAAGAACAGCCCAGTCCCAACCATTGTAAAAATTATCAATAACATGTAATAAATCAGTGTATTCACTCCCAGCAAACACTGCTCCCTACACTGTCACTATGTTGAAATGAACTGTAGTTTGAGCTGATCCCCATCTAAGTTACTATATGTCTTATTTGGTGTCAATGGTGTCACTTGTATTATTTGTAATTCGTAACCCATTCTAAATATAACTGTATATTTTTCAGCCTTCTGGCTGCCAAGCTCTTTCAATAAAACTGTTAATTATTATTACATGACATGATATTACACACACACACACACACATACATACACACACACACACACACACACACACACACACACACACACACACACACACACACACACACACACACGAGGATCATGCAAGTCACCAACTGTCATGTGACTCACAACATGAATTTCACAATGCTCCTATTCATGTCAACCCTTCACTAAAAACTGCAATAAAAATGAATAAAAAAAATAAGAAAAAATAAGAAAAATAACAATAAATATGAGAAGTAAAGTGTAAAAGGAAAAAAAAGATAAACAAACCAGAGAGAGAGAGAGAGAGAGAGAGAGAACGAACTGAAGATAAACAATAAGAAAATAACAAAAGATGATGAAGGTCCACGAAAACAAAAGTCAGTTCCTGAAGACTAATGAAACTGAAGCAGAAAAAAATAAAAAAAATTAAATTGAAAAATATCATAACAAAATAAATAAAAACGATAAAAAAAGTAATAAAAAAAGAAAAAAAAAGCCCACGAATGTAAACAAATAGACAAAAAAAAGTGATTACAGCTGAAAGACAAATATGGTTTTAAAATTATATTGAAGACGGACTGAAATCTCACCCAAGACTTTCCGACGACAAACACAGAAAGACAAGAGAGACAGAGAAACAAACACACAAGTACAGAAAACATGTGAAAATACTGTATTTGTTCATGGTGAGTTGAGGAGACGCACGTGGTCCCATTCATAGTATATAGCGGTCCCTATTATATTAGTGGTCCCTCTTATAACACACAGTGGTCCCATTCATAACATATAGAGGACCCTATATAGAAGGTCCTTTTATATTAGTGGTCCCTCTTATAACACACAGTGGTCCCATTCATAACATATAGAGGACCCTATATAGAAGGTCCTCTTATACTAGTGGTCCCTCTTATAACACACAGTGGTCCCATTCATAACATATAGAGGACCCTATATAGAAGGTCCTCTTATATTAGTGGTCCCTCTTATAACACACAGTGGTCCCATTCATAACATATATAGGACCCTATATAGAAGGTCCTCTTATATTAGTGGTCCCTCTTATAACACACAGTGGTCCCATTCATAACATATATAGGACCCTATATAGAAGGTCCTCTTATATTAGTGGTCCCTCTTATAACACACAGTGGTCCCATTCATAACATATATAGGACCCTATATAGAAGGTCCTCTTATATTAGTGGTCCTCTTATAACACACAGTGGTCCCATTCATAACATATAGAGGACCCTATAGAAGGTCCTCTTATATTAGTGGTCCCTCTTATAACACACAGTGGTCCCATTCATAACATATAGAGGACCCTATATAGAAGGTCCTCTTATATTAGTGGTCCCTCTTATAACACACAGTGGTCCCATTCATAACATATATAGGACCCTATATAGAAGGTCCTCTTATATTAGTGGTCCCTCTTATAACACACAGTGGTCCCATTCATAACATATAGAGGACCCTATATAGAAGGTCCTCTTATATTAGTGGTCCTCTTATAACACACAGTGGTCCCATTCATAACATATATAGGACCCTATATAGAAGGTCCTCTTATATTAGTGGTCCCTCTTATAACACACAGTGGTCCCATTCATAACATATAGAGGACCCTATATAGAAGGTCCTCTTATATTAGTGGTCCCTCTTATAACACACAGTGGTCCCATTCATAACATTTAGAGGACCCTATATAGAAGGTCCTCTTATATTAGTGGTCCCTCTTATAACACACAGTGGTCCCATTCATAACATATAGAGGACCCTATATAGAAGGTCCTCTTATATTAGTGGTCCCTCTTATAACACACAGTGGTCCCATTCATAACATATATAGGACCCTATATAGAAGGTCCTTTTATATTAGTGGTCCCTCTTATAACACACAGTGGTCCCATTCATAACATATAGAGGACCCTATATAGAAGGTCCTCTTATACTAGTGGTCCCTCTTATAACACACAGTGGTCCCATTCATAACATATAGAGGACCCTATATAGAAGTTCCTCTTATATTAGTGGTCCCTCTCACAATAAAATAGTTACCCCCTCTCACAGTACATTTTCTTTCACCTCTCCGAGTTTTTGGTGTTAAAGAAAATGATATTCGGAAGATGATGAGAGACTCGTGTTATCAGATATTTCTTTCAATTCATTAAAACATTTCCTGGTTCAATCTTTCTTTCTTTCATTCATTCATTTATTTATTCATACAAGGGCCTTGAAAGTCTTTGAGTACCGTAATCTTTCATGGATCCAGTCTTAGGTTAGGTTAGCTTTTGATGGAACATTTTTCAGCGCCGCAGTACAATGACACCACGCCACATAACCTGATACACTAAGTAAGGGTCACACGACACAATACTCACATCCGACTCGAAGCGGGAAGTAAGTGACTGGGTCCTGAAAATGTCACTTGCATACCTAAAGCTAACCTAAGAAAAATTCGACAGCATTTATTACCCACAACCCGACAATAATAAGAGCTGAGGTAAATAATAATAATAAACTGGAGTGAATTTCTTGCCCTGGAGCTAATATTGGAAACATTCTTGTCACGTATTGACTTCTTTTATGAGCGAGTTAATCAGGTTTTCCGCTGTGGTGTGTTGGAAAAATTCTGGGCATCTGCAGGTCAACCAAAATATAATTGGTTGCTTTAGGCGCAATGAGACTAGGTTAAGTTAAGTTAGGTTAGGTCAGGGCAGGTCATTTTAAGTTAGGAAATTTACCATAGAGCTACAAAATATACACTAATTAAGGTACTACAGCAGGTGTCACGAGGTTACACAAGACCTTACTTAAACGTAAATTGTAAATAAACTGTGACACATATTAACGGCGTGGTGTATGACCCAAAACAGACAGACAGACGGACAAATACACGCTACTTTATCACAGCTGAGAGATCAATGAAACACAAACAACTCCAGGTCAAAACAAAGGTACTTACCATCATTAACCTTATCTTCTTCCTGCTGCTTGTAAACGACACACACACACACACACACACAGAGGCTGCAGGTAGTGTAGTGTAATGGTTCTTCTGGGGGTCGTGGAGGCAGGGGGTAAAAATCACACCCAAGGAACGGGTCATTATCCTGTGATATGATGCAGCTGATGATGTCTTGTGGTGGTGCTGATGGTGCTTGATGGTGAGAGGGAGGAGGAGGAGGTGGGTGGTGGTGAGGGGGAGGAGGTGGGAGGAGGGTGAGGTGGTGAGGGGAGGAGAGTGAGGAGAGTGAAGGAGGGTGAGGAGGATGGTGAGAGGAGAGTGGGGGGGTGGTGAGGGGGGGACAGTGAGGGGGGAGGAGAGTGAGGAGGGAGAAGGGTGAGGGATGAGTGAAGGTGAGGAGGAGGGTAAGGTATGGATGAGTGAGAAGAGTGAAGGAGAGAAGGGAGATGGATGAAAGGGAGGAGGATGAAGGAGATGGATGAGAGAAGGAATTAGACGAAGGGATGAGAGAGGGAGGAAGAAGAAATGAAAAGAGGGAGGCAAAAATGATGAACAAGAAACATCCCATCCCTGACAATCCCAAGACAAGACTCATGGCTGTATGGACCCCTCTGTATACCCTACTGCTGTCATGTATAGATTAACTCCCCTACTGACGAAGGTGTGCAATTAATGAGGTGACTTAACCTAACCTCACCTACACTCACCTAACCTAACCAAACCTAACCTGTTACTGAAGAATTATTATGTTACTTTTAATATTATGAGTGAATTTATATTACACATATTGATAATAGTTTTTAAATTAATAAAAAGATGTTGGGTATGAGGAAAGTGTGTGTGTGTGTGTGTGTGTGTGTGTGTGTGTGTGTGTGTGTGTGTGTGTGTGTGTGAGTGTGTGTGTGTGTGTGTGTGCGCGTGCGTGCGTGCTCGGGGAACCTTCAGGGAACGAGTACAAGTTTTTATCATCCTTCAGGAGCCAACAGTGAGGCTGGCTGGCTGGCTGTTAACTCGCCAGCATCTCGCTCGGCCTAAAAGTACCACCGCCCGACTCCTTAAACGAGCTGAGATCAATCACATTTTTGGTAGTAGCTCCCCGGGCCTAGATGAAGCTCCCCCCGTGGTGCTCGTCTGACACACACACACACACACACACACACACACACACACACATCCTTGACCACCGAAGGGTCAAGACGTACCTGGCGCTCCTCTCGGAGCAGCCAGGTCAACTGTTATGTTGGCCCATACCAACTCCCTCCCCTGAACCCTCCTCCCCACCGGAATATCAACAAGTTCACGCCAGAAGTTACTATTTCATTTAGGAAAGAAATGGAACCAGTGTTAAACAGAGGTGAACAGTGGTGAACAGTGCTTAAGTCAGTGAGAACAACTCAACAGTAACAGTGGTACCCAAGTTGACCTTTCACACAGTGAGGTCCCAGGTACCCAGTGATAACGGCCCGTGAGACCCAACTACCAGCGATGTGTTAATCCGTCTACGATAGGAAGGCCTGGAACCACACCTCACTCATATAACACCATCTGTGAGGGAATTACTACACCACGTGAGGCCCCTCATAACACCATATGTGAAGGAGTTACTACACCACGTGAGGCCCCTCATAACACCATCTGTGAGGGAATTACTACACCACGTGAGGCCCCTCATAACACCATCTGTGAGGGAATTACTACACCACGTAGGCCCCTCATAACACCATCTGTGAGGCCCCTCATAACACCATCTGTGAGGGAATTACTACCACGTGAGGCCCCTCATAACACCATCTGTGAGGAATTACACCACGTGAGGCCCCTCATAACACCATCTGTGAGGGAATTACTACACCACGTGAGGCCCCTCATAACACCATCTGTGAGGGAATTACTACACCACGTGAGGCCCCTCATAACACCATCTGTGAGGAATTACTACACCACGTGAGGCCCCTCATAACACCATCTGTGAGGGAACTACTACACCACGTGAGGCCCCTCTAACACCATCTGGGAGGGAGTTACTACACTACGTTTTTGCTGTTCAACACCTACATTAATCTGTATGTTCACTGTATGTTCCTTTACCTTTCTCTAATGAAGGCTTTTGTTAAACCACCAATGTATGTAATAAGTAATTTATGCCCAATGTATATTTTCAGCCTTCGGGCTGCAGAACTTTTTCAATAAACCGTTAATTATTATTATTATTATTATTACACACACACACACACACACAATAACCTTAAACTAAACCAACATTATCATTATTATTAACAGTATCATTATCATTATTAGTATTACCATTTTCATCATTATCATCACCATCATCTCTAGTCATAAACAAGAGACTCCCCTAGAAACACACAAGGAACCAGTAGTATAGGTCAGAGTGTGTACAATCGGTGAAAGTTTAAAATCTCTTTCTTAAATGTCGATAAAAGGTCATTAACGAACTTTAAAGTCTCCATCAGCATATAATGTGACAATGTGAGGCGGCATGACGACAGAGGACCTTGTAGAGATGTGTTAATGTGAACAATGGCTATCAGGAATGTGCTGGGGATGTGATTTTCAGCAAGGTAGTGAAAATGGATGCAAAATAGCCAAAGGAGTAGCAAATTAGCCACAGATGGGTGTAAAGTAGCTACAGATGGGAGCAAAGTAGCCTAAGATGGGCGTAAACTAGCTAATACTGGACATAAAGTAGTCAATGGTTAAAGTACATGTAAAGTAGCCTATAGGGAGATTGTAGAGTAGCCAAAGGAAACAAAATTAAAGTAGCCATAAGTAGGTTCATAGTAGCCAGACACGTGAGTAAGGTAGCCTGAATTAAGAGTAAAGTAACCAAACAGGGACGTTAAGTAGCTACCTGTGGGCGCTTCGAAACCAAATTCGGATGTTAAGTAGCCAGTGTGGGCGTGAGGTGGCCAATAACTAGCACTCGACGGCCGCAAATAACAACACAACAAAAGAA